>NW_004955438.1:466813-559476 GCF_000276665.1 Chinchilla lanigera | reverse complement strand
AACAAATAGTACTCTGAAGAAACCAGAAATTTTAATATCAGATAAAGTGAACTTCAGAGCAAAGAAAATTACCAGAGACAAAGAGGTACCTTTAAAAAAGATATGGTAATCCAAAGTGTGCATGCACCAAATAATAGAACTGCAAAATATGTAACACCAAAGCTGATAAAATGAAAAAGAGGAATAGAGAAATTCATAGTTATAGTTGGAACTCCAATACCCCTCTCTCAATAATTGATGGGAAAACTGAATAGAAAGCTAACAAGTATATAGAACTCAACAATGTCATAAATCAGTAGAATCTAATCAATATTTATTTATTTATTTATTTGTCTTTTTGAGACAGGGTCTCACTATGCAGTTCAGGCTGGCCTTGAACTCACTTGTGTTGCCCATGGATCTAATCAATATTTATACAATACTCATGTAGCCCAGTATCTAATCAATATTTATACAATACCCATCCCACAAAGCAGAATATGTATTCATTTAAACTGTCCATGTAACAAATACTGGAGTTGACCATATCCTGAACCATAAAATAAATCTCAACAAATTTAACAGAATTTTATCTGATTAAAATCTTGCATGTCTCTATTTGTTTTCCTGAGAAACCACTTTGAAGATATCAATATACACTACAACAACAATTGTTAATTTCCTACCACTTTGTCTGTAACTCTGAATTGCATGTATTGTTCTCATGCTGTTTTGTAAATGGATGTCTGTTTGTTAATATGTTTTCCTTCTTTTATTCTTAAAGTAAATTTTTAAAAAATAAATTAAACTACAAATTAATAACAATAATTAACCAGGAGTGCTGATGCACACCTGTAATCCCAGCACTCAGGAGGCTGAGGCAGGAGGATCACTGTCAGTTCAAGGCCAGCTTGTAGTGAGTTCAAAGCCAGCCTGAGCTACATAGTGAGATGCTGTCTCAAAGAAAGAAAGAAGAAAGAAAGAAAGAAAGAAAGAAAGAAAGAAAGAAAGAAAGAAAGAAAGAAAGAAAACTTGGAAAATTTCCAAGTACATGAAAACTCAATGATACACTACATAATCCATATATCAAAGAGAAATGTTTCAGCCAGGCATGGTAGTACACACCTATAATCTCAGCTTTCTGGCAAACTGAGGCAAAAAGATTATGTTTGAGCCCAGTTTTAGAAATTTAGCAAGATCCTGTCTCAAAATAAAAAATAAAAAAGGATGGAAGATGTAGCTCAGTGCAAAGGCTTGGGTTCCATCTCCAGTGATAAAAAAAAAAAAAGGAATTTCTCAAGAGCAAAAAAATGAACTGAATAAAAATGCAGCATATTAAATTTGTGAGATGTAGTTAAACCCATGCTGTGCAGCATTAAATGGTTACCTTAAAAAGAGGAAAGTCTTAAATCAGTAATCTAAGCTGTCTCCTCAAGATCCTACAAAAATGAAATAAACCCAAAACAAACAGAAAGAGGAAACTAATAAACAACAAAAATCGGTGAAATTAAAAACAGAAAAAATTTAAATCAGTGAATTAAAGTTCTGGTTCTTTGAAAATTGTGTTCATGATACTGGTGTGCTGCTACTGTTCTATTTTGTTTGTTTGTTTCTCATTTACTACTCTCTTTAAAATAAAAAAAGAAAATGTAATGTGAAAGCTCAAAAAAAAAAAAGAAAATTGCAATAAAATTGCAGACTTCTAGTACGACTGACAAAGAAAAAAATGGGAGGAAATACAAATTACAAATATCAGAAGTGAAATAAGGGACAGCACTATGGATGGTTTAGACCTCAAAAAACTAACAAGAGAATACCATTAACAACTCTTGCTATGGATAAGTGTGCCCCAAAGGTGGAAGTATTAAAGGCCGGATGGCACTGGGAGGTGGTATAACATTTAAGAGGTAGGGCCTAATGGGAGGTCTTTAGGTGACTGGAGGGGTGGCCTCGAAGCGGACTGTGGGATTCCATTCTCTTCCTCTTTCTCTTTGACTTCCTGCCTATGTAGTAAACAGTTTGGTTCTGCATGTACTGTCAATATGACGGGCTGACTCTCCACAGACCCTAAAGCAATGGAGACAATTGTTCATAGACTGGAACCTCCAAAAATGAGAGCCAAAGTAAACCTTTCTCTTTATAAGTTGATTATCTCAGATATTTGTTATGCAATCACATTCATTTGACAACTTTTATGAAATGTACTCATTCTCTAAAAACACAAATTATAACTCATCAATTATGAAATAATTTGAATAGTGCTATAATTTTTGAGGAAACTGAACTTATAATTCAAAATACCCCAAAGAGAACTCTCTGGGCCTAGAGTGTCACTGGATAAATCTCTCAAGTGTTTGAAGAAGTATTTGCATCAGTTCTTCAGTATTTGCAACTTGTGCTCACTTCATCAGCATATATACTTCAGTATTCAAAAGTAGGAGGGAAAGACATAAGTCAATGAAGCAGAATAAAAAAAACCAGAAACAGACACCTTGCAAACATGCCCAACTGACACCCCCTTTTTTTTTTAGATAGGGTCTCACTGTGTAGTTCAGACTGAACTTGAACTCACTTTATAGCCCAGGCTGGCCTCAAACTCACAATGATCATCCTGCCTCAGCCTCCTGAGAGTTGGAATTATAGGTGTGTCCCACTATACCAGTTTCCAACTGACTTTTGACAAAGATGTAAAGGAAATTCAGTGGAGGAAAAGGCGCCTTTTCAATAAATGATGCTCAAGTTATCAAACATCCATAGACAACATAAGAAGAAAAAAGAAATATAGAAGGGGAAAAAGAAAGGAGAGGAAAGGGAGAAGGAGGCAAAAAAAGGAAGAAGGATTTCAACCAGCTCTTACACTCAGAGTGGGTTGTTGACTTAAATGTAAATTATAAGACTATGAAACATTTAAAAGGTAACATAGGAGAAAATCTTCAACATCTAGGGCTAAAGGCAGAATTTTTGATGACAAAAGCCCAATTCCTGAAAGGAAAAATTAATAAATTAGACCTCATCAAATCTAAAGCTGTGCTCTATGGAAGACTCACTTAAAATGATAAGGAGACAAAGCACAGCCTGGAAGAAAATATTCGCAGAACATACCCGACAAAAGATTAGAGTCTAGTGTCTAGAACACAATAAAGAATTCTTACGACGCAATGGTTTTTTGTTGTTACTACCCTGAAAAAATATTCAACAGTAAGTGAACAAAAGATAGAAAGACATTTTTCACAAATGAGGACACACAAGTGGCCAAAGGGCACAAGGTAAGATGTTCAACATTATTAATATTAGGGAACTGTAAATCAAAAATCATAATGGGATATAATTATACATCTATGAGAATACCTAATATAAAAATTAGTGGTAATCTCTAATGCCGGAAAATACGGTAAGAAATTACACCCCTCATACATTGGTGGAAGGAAGGTAAACTAGTGCGGCCACTTTTGAGAGCAGATTGGCAACATCCACAAATACGAAAGAGGCAGTTGCCAGATGGCCAAGCCATTGTACTCCTGGGCGCTTATCCCGAGAAAGAAGGATGAGCGATCACACAAAAGCCTGTACATTAACGTCTGTGGTAGGTTTATTCACTCACAATGGCCCCAAACAGTAAACAACCTGCATGTCCTTCAAAGACAGAATGGTTAAGCAAATTGTGTCACCCCCACTGCCATGGCGCACTACACAGTAATTAAAAGGCATGAAATCTTGGTTCAGGCAACAACCTGGGTGAATCTCCAGAGAATTATGTTGATGAGAAAAGTCAGTCTCAATGGGTCACATGCTGTATTACTCCAATTCTATAATTTTCTTTAAGTGAAAAAAATCATAGAAATGGAGAACAGATTAGTGGCTGCCAGAAGCTAAGGAGAGGATAGAGGTAGGAAGAAAATGGGGGGCAACCAAAGGGCAACTTGAGCGATCTTCGTGGGGAGAAATGCCCTGCATCTGGACTGTGTCGTTGTCAGCACCTGGTTTTGATACTGTCCTGCTGTTTTGCACATTGTTACTATTGAGGAAAACTAAATAGCTTAGAAGAGAAAGCTTCTGCTTCTTCCAACTGCCTATGAATTCACAGTTATCTTAAATTAAAAGTTTATATTTTTAAAAAGTTATACAGCAGTGAAATGGTTGACTATCTAAATGAAAATAATAATGGACCTATTCTACAGTCCAAGACAATCTGTTTTAAAATCAGACAATCAGCTGCTTTAGTTCTATCTGCAATCTGAATTTTCCTTTGCCATGAAACTTCACATATTCCCAGCTCTGGAGTTGGGATGGGAGGGGACTGGCACTGGCCAGTCTTTCTGTTGCTGGGATGAAATATCTAAGGCCTGAAACTTAAAGGAGGAGAACCATTTTTTGGCTCACAGTTTTGGAGGTTTTGGCCCACGGTCAGTGGACCTCAAGGCAGAGACATCGTGACAGAAGGGCATGGCGGAGGAAATTTGCTCAGCTCTGCATCCAGAAAACAGAAGCCAGAGGAAGAGCCCAGAAAGAAAGGGGCCATGGACCAGATGTGGTCCCCTGGCCAACCCCCCATGACCCACTGAGACACACCCAGCAGTGTACCTAACAAATCTCCTAGAACTTTCTCAGGCCAGTCAAGTTAAGAATCAAGAGTAACCATCTCAGGGGTAGACCACAGGCAGAACCATTTTCCCACCTACTATGAATATATGTACAATGAATTAAAGGTTTTTAAATAAGAGCAAGGAACCCAAAATTATAAAAAGCCATTTGAGCACATGTAAATAAAATAAATGAAACCTAAAGAAATAGGAAACATTATCATTACACTTAAAGCATCGGTGGACGGATTAAATAGAAGATAAGACACGGCTCCAGAGAAAAATGCTAGAAAGTATGATAGATGGATTTAAACCTTTTCCAGGATTTAGTTTAAAAAGACAGAGACATAGACAAGATGAAAAGGACGTTAAAGAGGCTTGGGAGGCAGCATGAAGTCCCAAAGGAACTCATGAGAATGAGGAAGGGTAGTGCCAAAAGAAGTCAGTTTGAGGACTTCCCAGGCTTGTAGAAAGACATAAATCCTCACATCCTGGATGTCCAACAAACCCCAACTATAACATGTGACATTCATACCTAATGTATCCCAGTAAAATTGCAAAGGATCAAAGAAAAAGAGATTTTTTTAAATAACTAGAGAGAAAAGACACATCACAGAAGAACAGTAATTGGGTGATGACTCTCTTAACAGTAATGGAAACACAATTCACTAGTAGTAACAATGGGAGCTCAGCACTCGCGTCGGCAGCACACATACTCATACCGGAAACTCACAGTGACAACGGAACCCAGAAGACAGTGGCATTGTCTTCAGTACACAGACACGGAGCAGCTACCATCCTAAATCTGTCTTAAAAGATACTAAAGGTATCTTTTAAATCTAAGTTAAGTAATCGATATTCATAGGAATAAAACTGAGTTTACTTCCAGTGTAGCATCCATTATGTGTTTAGCCCTGTGTATGAAACGCCCATCTTCTAAGGTAAGCAGGACAATTCCCAGTTGACATATGGCAGAAGTGAGGGCGCACCAGGCTGAGACCTTCCCGGATCCCGCTGGTTCCAGTTCACGCTCCTCCCCCTACACCAAGGAGATGCTGCTCCGTTTGTCACTAGACCTTCGAGGATCTTTCTGTGCAAGGGTGGATGCAGGTTGGACATTGTTTATTTGCTTGTTCGTTTGTTTAGGTAGTGGACTTCACATTAAACTACAGCCCCACCCATTCAATCATTCAATCATTCATTCATTCATTCATTTAAAATTCTGAGACAGGGCCTCACTAAATCATTAAGAAGCCCAGGCTGGGCTTGAACTTGCTGTCCTCATGTCTCAGCCTCCGAGAGCCCTGGGATTGCAGCTGTGCACCACCATGCCCAGCTAGGAAGCTAGGAGCCTACCTATTTAAGGACAGGGAGCTTCAAAGTCCCAGTGCTCAGGGGTTTACCTCGGCTTTCCAGCAGGGCTGGGCAAGTCTGTGCAGTGGCCGGGTGTGGGGGAGGAAGCGCTTTCTGCACATGGGGATGTCCTGTGGGAGCCACCGAAGGAGGGTTCTGAGAAGAGGCACCTGGTTTCGCTTTCTCCCCTTCTCTCCTGGCCTTGCTCCCCGAGCCACGCTGCAGGCTCGGTGCTCTCTAGATGGACAGCACCTCCAGCTTCTTCTTCCTCTGGCTGTCTTTCTAGCTCACTCCTTTGGTGCTGACCATCCAGAGGCACAAAGACCACTCAGGCAGCTCATGGGAGGTAGGAGGAGTTAGTGCACATGATGGGCCCACAGGACAGGGCTCCCAGGCTGTCAAAACCCCCGGAAGCCTTCACCTTGGGGCCCTACATAGGCCTCACTTCTAGGGATCTCCTCTGGGCTCATCCTCTAGTCCGATTTCCCTCCAGCCCCTCAGTCTCTCCAAGGCAACTTTCAGCCCAGCAACTAGGCTTAGTTCATCCCTGTGCTCTGCATAGTCTGCTATAGCTAGCAAGGCTCCTGCCATCCAATCAGGATAATCTCTTAGCTGTTTTACTCAGGAAAAGACTACAGGAGGTGCATAAGGCTGAGAAGTCCCTTGGCTTAAATAAAAATACTGTACTTAGTAAATAACAATATCTGGCGACAGATCTGCATATCACATCGTGTGGTCCTTATCCTGCCAGCCCCTGAGTGTGCCAAGGATGGCTCCTGACTCCAATCCACCGCTCAAGCCAGTGATCTGCAACTTTTGGTGTGCAAACTTGAAAAGGACAGACTGAGACTACAGGTTCCTCTTCGGGAATTTTGGAATGGGGGTGAGACTATAGAATTGAGCTTCTTGGGGAGAGACACAAGAGTTGTGAAGCCCAAGTTGGGGCTAGTGACCATTTGGGATCATATATAAGTTGAGGTGATAGGAAGAGAAGGGAGAGAAGAGGAAAGAGGAGTGGAGAGGAGAGGAGATAGAAGGTGACCATGTGCACACCACTCACAGAAAGATGGAATTAGGCTCTAGTCTCTGAAAGCTGCCAGCATCTCCTTGGGGCCCCCAGTGCCGTGAACATGTGATCATCATTCTTTACACATATGTGATGCTTTTCTAATGAAAGTGGTTTTCCACATGATCTCATGCCTCAAGGAAACAGAACCTCAATTTGCTTGTCTGTAAAATGGGGGTGATCGTTATAACATCACTTATCCTGCAGGGACACTGTGTAAACAAAACCAGCACATGAACAAGAGAGCACCCCTCAATGTGTGCCCCACATAAAGGGTGCTCTCTGCCTCTGTCTTGTCCCCACTCCCATCAGCAATATTTCCTGTCATATTCAGGGACTGATACTGAGAATCTTTTGACAAAAATGCCAGAGTGTTATGACCATGGAGGTCATTCTCCGCATGAGGTCTTCCCAGTACCCAGTGAAAGGAAGACAGTCAGGCTAAGCACCTGCAGGAAGCAAACACGTGGGTTTTCTGTGAGAGGAGAGAAAGAGGAGGTAGGGGAGAGAGGGTAAGAGAAGTGGAAATCACCATTATTCTTAATCATTTCATGGTGCGTTAGAATAAAATTATTCGGTGGCATTCTAATAAGGCTTAATGAAGAGTAATAGACACAAGAGAAGGCCTCAAACATAGTTTTATGTGGCATATGTCCCCCAAGAAGGAAGCACAAGGACCCAACAGCAGGACCCCAGAGATCAGAGGCTGAATCAAGATGCATCTGGGGGCAGCTGGCACCCACTGTAAGTCCTGACGTGGGAGATGGACGGGACGGGACGGGACGGGACAGGATGGGACGGGACGGGACAGGGAGGGATGGGACGGGACGGGACGGGGAGGGATGGGACGGGACGGGACGGGGAGGGATGGGACGGGACGGGACGGGACGGGGAACCATCCAGACAACACTGGCAAGCACAGTGGAGACTAGCAGAGGGGCATTTTGCGCAGTGTGAAGGGTGTGAGCCCCTGCTATGGAAGGCGATTGGGTAGGTGGCCTGGGTGTGATACTGTGGGAGATGTGCCCCCTTCCAGCATGGGTGTAATACCCATGTAGCGCACCCCAGAGTGCACGTGAGTTAGGAATGGGGCCAGGGGAAAGAAGGCTTAGACTTAGCAGGCAAATGTCCTGTGAGTGTCGGGGACCCTAAAGAGCTGGCTGTGTAGAAGACAGAGACCACGACCCAGCTCTGTGAAGGAGGGCTGCGTGCCTTCACGGACCTCACAGCCTTACCACGGACTTCACGTTTCTTAAGGTTATGTCCTCTTAGTGGTTGTGGGTGTTTTGTTTTGATTTGGTTTTACTTTTGGTTTTACTGAGACAGGGTCTCACTTTGTAGTGTAGTCTGGCCGCAAACTCATGGAGATCCTCCTGGCTCAGCCTCCCAAGTGCTGGGATCACAGGTGTGCACCACCACACCTGGATTCCTATTGCTTGTTGAGCTGGATTTTCCAGGTTACTGATATGACTCCTTCTTTCTTTCTTCCTTCCTTCCTTCCTTCCTTCCTTCCTTCCTTCCTTCCTTCCTTCCTTCCTTCTTCCTTCCTTCTTACGGGTGAAAGGGAGCTTTCAGTTGGTGTCAGCATGGGTGGTGAACTGGACCAGAATGGGGGAAGAGGGCTCAAATGTAATTTAGATGAAATCCTTGGAACCCTGTGAGATGGGTGGGGGTGTCGGTTGGGACAGCCTATGTTACACTGTTTTTTTTTAAAAAATCAAAGGTATGCTTTAACAAAGGCTTACTTTTCATTTATCACAGATCAGCGAGGTCTCTACTCAGCATTGTTGGTACTGTACAGCTGAACTGGTAAAGCAGCCACTCCTGGGATTACTGCAGATTGTCAAAGCAGGGAGAGAGAAAAAGTGCTTATAATGCTTTGGCTAATGTGGAAGTGGTACTTGGAACATCCATGCCTAATTTATTGGCTGAAATGAAAGCATGGTTCCCACTCATCCACAGGGGAGCCAAGGAATAGAGTCCTACCATGTGCCCCGAACATAGGAAGCTAGAACTGTTTGATGAACAGCACTAAAGAGGTTAAGAGACTCCGTGGGGCCGGGCATGGTGGTGCACACCTATAATCCAGCACTTGGGAGGCTGAGGCAGGAGCATTGTTGCAAGTTCGAGGCCAGGCAGAGCTACACAGTGAGCTCAAGGCCAGCCTGAACTTCAGAGAGACCTCAAAAAGACAAGAGAGAGAGAGAGAGAGAGAGAGAGAGAGAGAGAGAGAGAGAGAAAGAGAGGGAGAGAGAGACTCCATGGTCCCAAGCTCATCATCATGGGTATTCCCGGACCTGTGACCATCAGCTGCTCAACCATTTAACATTTGCTAAGGGCTTATTCTCAGTCCATCACTGGGCTGGGCCCTGGGAATGTACAGATGGAAAAGCCACAGCCCCTGTCCCAAAGACCTTCAGGATTCATGTGGCAGAAGACAAGTACACAATCAACTGGAGTCTGGACTGGCTCCTTGAAGGAGGCGATGCTGAGGAATGAGAGGGAGTGATGCAGGATAAGAGAGCAAAAGGCATTCCAAGAAGAGGGAATAGCATGGGCAAAGGCCCTGAGGCAAGATTTCAGGGAAGATATAATAGGGCTGGCATGCAGGGTATGGCAGGTAATCAGTAAAGCTGGTACTAGAGAGGTAGACAGAGGCAAGATCACCCTTCCCAGTGGTGGTCCTAATGGTATGAACCTCTTCCTGGAGCAACAAGAAACCATGAACTTCTGGAGCTGCATTTTGAAATCACTCATTGGCTCTTACTCAAAAAAGTTCCCTAGATGGGTAAGACAAGGAAGGCAGATAAGAGATTGTGGCAGACGGCGATGCAATGAGAGAGACTGGTGTTCTGACCCAGGCAGTGGCCACGAGGTCTGACAGCAGTGGGCAGAGGAATAGTATGAGGCTATCTATCCGGTGGGTGGGTGGGACTGGTTGACCAGTTTGATTCGGTGAACGTGTTTGGGAAGATGGGCTGGAGCTTGTGCTATGCTCTGTTTCTGGTCAGGTCTGTCCCTGTTCGCTGTATTAATTATTTTCTAGAACAGCACAGGGCCTAAACTGTCATTAAGTCTTCAGTATTTCCTGCTTACTAGTTCTGCATCAGACACAGAGAGTGCACGAAGCCCAGCCCCTGTCTGGAGGAGCTTAGTCTCCGCATAGTTCCTTACCAGCCCTGCCCAGGAGGGACAGAGGAGCAGGCGGTGTTTATTCCAGCTCCACCTGAAAAATCCACCAGATCTGTGCTACATCTGTATTGTTATTTAATGCCTTTAAACAGACTCAGTTTTCAGCCTCAGGTACCCTACTTTAGCTTCTTCCTATGATAAATAGCTATGAGATCAAGCATTTGAATATGCTAATGCTGTTTCCTGTAATGCACATAAAGTAAAATAAAGCAAAATGAAGATTTAAAATGTCCAACTGTCACCTACAAAGCATTAGGCAACTACACTTTGAGAAACTTTGTCCCACAAGGGTATAGATGCATCTAAAACTGTTCTTTTGTGGCTCACTCCCTAGGGGACCAGATGACCTCCTTTCATCCTTTTTATACTCAAATCCTGGTACCAAAATCTGTATCAGTCAGGGTTTACTAGAGAAACAGATAGAACACAAGATACACAAATGTATAAGAAATTTTAAGTTTGGCTTACAATGGTCAGCCACAGAGTTGAATGAGGAAGCATGCAGAAGTCTGCACGCTGGAGACTGAAGAGCCCAGCCCCGGGCCTGGAGCTCACTGCAGTGTCCATGCATAAGTTTTTATCAGGAGGTTGATGGGTCTGCAACAGAATGTTGAAGAATCTATGACAAAGGCCTGAGACCCTATATCAGAAGACTGAAGAGTCTCAGGCAGAAGCTGAACAGTCTGCACCAGAAGCCAGGAGATGACCAAGATGAAGGTGAAGAGTGGAGCCCCTCTGAAGAACCAGCAGCCAGTCCTTTTTAAATTTTTTTTTTTCTAATGCAGCCTACCCGCCTTGGGGGGGGAGTGGTCTTCTACACCCACACCCTCTGCATGCCTTTCTCTTGCACAGGCTCAGGAAGAATACAAAGTAAGCACCCTGGCTCCCTGCTGAGTCACTTACCAAACCTCTAGACTCCCAAGTTGATACAATGTATCAACCATAACAGTTGACAAGCCTGACACCTCCTGCCTCAAGATTGTAACTCAGGGTCGTCAAGATCACTGACTGCAAGCAGCGCACACTGGTGCTGGGGATGAGGGGACTTCATTAGTGGACCACTGGGTCTTTACAGAGTTAAAAAAAAGATGAACAGTTTGACCTCAGGAAGCAAAGGAGGCCGGATAGCTGGGTCCCTTGAAGGCTGCCATCATGTGACCCTGCCCCAGAGTCTGATTGGCTGAGCTGAGGTCCTGACCACGCCTCCCATATGGCGGAAAGGATGATAGTGGGGTGAAGTAAAAAGGGAGTAGAGACATGGAGGGCTGTCATCATGGAGAGAAAGCAGGAATACAGCCTGGAGTAAACCAAGGATGTCCCTTACCATGTTGCACAAGGTGTAACAGAGAAAACTGGAAGATATCCTAGAATTCATTTACTCAGCACAGCGATTTAGAGATTTTGACACCAAGACCCAGTGAGATTAAATGACTTCCTTGGCTCTTTAGTGGCAAAGCTGAGCTCCGAATGCAGCCAGGTTCCAGGGCTTTTATTACTTCATACTCCACTCGCTTTCAAGAAAGCAAACAGTGCTGGAGCCTTCTCATCACCTCCGGCACGCAAGCTTGCTCATTCTTAGGACATCTTTGTGTTAATATTGTAGTGCTCCACGGAAGAAGGTGAGACAAAGTCCCCCCAACACAAAAAGAAGCCAACCCATCTGCTTCACCCCACAGGCACGGAAGGGGCCAGCAGAGTCACAGAAGACCACCTTGCCTCAGGGAGGGGACACTGGGAAGGACAGCTGGCTTGAGCTGACTTCCCTTCCTCTCACTAACCCCAGCAGAGCTGCCTTCCCCCGGTTTCAAAGGGCACCCCAAGAAGATGGATTGTGCCATTAACTCAGAACAGAAGCGGACAGAGAGCCTCTGCCTCTCCTGAAGGCAAGGCAGTGTCTGGGGCCTGTGGCTGGCAGGGTGCTGGCTTCATCGCTCTGACAGCGTGAAGGATGTTTGGTTTTGTTCCCAGAGCTGTTAGCATTTATCATCTTCGTGTAGGAGTTGACACCTCTGCCTGTCCTCCTTCCTCCTCGCTGGACCCCACTCACCCTCCCCCACAAACTACCTAGCCTGCCTGTTACCCCACCGCTGGGGGGAGCTCTCTTCTCTTTACCTCAGGGAAACTCCCTTGTGGTTCCCAGAAGCCCAAGAAGCGCCCCAGGTGAATTCAACTCATTAACATTTGCCACACAGTTCCTGTGGGCAAAGCGCTGTGCTTGAGGCTTGGAGTGGTCAGTCATGACAAGCACCTGCGTGCAAGCAAGGAAAGAATTGAAGCCCTGGGCAGAAAGAGTGAGACACAAAACACAGACATGAGCAGAGACTGAGGGAAAGACGCACGTGTGGGGAAAGCAGTCCTGATGGCCTTGGAAAGAGCAGGGACGGCTGGGTGGAGGGCGGTGGAAGACAGGTGCGGAGAAGGAGGGTGTGGGAAGAGGGTAGTGAAAGCATCAGCTACCTCTGGGAAAGAGTTGCTGAGAACAGAAAGGAAGGGCTGAGGGCAGAGCTGGAAGAGAAGCTGCTGTGTACGAGCTGGCTTGAAGGTGAAGGAGGGCAAGCCCGTGCTATCAGCAGGTTGGAGGTACAAGAGAGGAAACTGTCATGGAACAAAGTCTGGAAGGAGGCTAGTGCAGCAGGGCCAAGTCACAGAGACATCAGAACACATCTATTTCAAAACAGGGGAGGGGCTGGGGATCTAGCTCAGCGGCAAAAGCGCCTGCCTGGCAAGCGCAAGGTCGTGAGTTCGGTTCCCGGTACCGGAGAAAAACCAAAAAAAACAAACAAAATCAAAACAGGGGAAAGGAAGGAATTGGTGTGTGGAGGGAGAAGAGAATTTTGAATTGAAAGGAAGCGGTGTTGGCTCCATTGAAGTAGGCCTCCCCACCATCTCCCATGACTCTCTCTTCCAGTCCCTTTGTTCCTTTGTGGCGCTTACCCTTACCCTTACTTTATTGTTTCTTCCTTCTCCTTTTGATCTTTCTCTTCCTCTTTCTCCTTCATCGTCATCCTCTGTCTCTTCTTTTCTGTCTCCCCTAACTAGTGTGCAAGCCTTGGGGACTAGGGGCCTTGCCTGCCGTGCTTATTACTGTGTCCTCTGTGTCTGGCTCAGTACGGGACACACAGCAGGAGCCCAGTGACTACTACTGAGTGTAGGAAGGAACCCTGAAGAGCTGTGTTCCTACTGCTTCCTCAGTGAGGCTGAGCAGTTTCCCCCAGGGTAGGGGACGGCAGGAGCGCTGCAACACGAGACAAATTGTACTGGAAATCCAGGGTCCTAGTGGGAAGCTGCGGAAATGCTCACGAGTGAGAAAGCTAGAGGAAAGCCCGGATGGGCATGCGGCATCTGGCTAAGGCCAGCAACGGGGTCTGCCCACTTCGCTTTCCTCCAGCCAGAACATGCCTCACTGCTTCTGGGGGCCTCCATATGTGGCACCTTCTGGATCCACTCCATAGTTTGAGTCAAGGCCACCTTTTTCCTGGGCAGCTTCAAAGACTGAGCACTGGTCTGGCCATTTCTGCCTAACGTGGGATGTCCCTGGGGGACAGTGTTTGTTCCAGGGCTCCCTACTGGGTGGCCTAGACTGTCACTGAAGTTTTCCACAATCAGAGGCCGAGATGAAGCTAGGAGTATAAAAATTTTCTTGGAAGTGAAGAGGGTGGAGAAAGAACTGAATCTGTGGGTAGTGGGGATAGGCACACAGAGCTGGGCACAGAGCTGTGCACAGCCAGAGGCTGTCTCTGCCCACTTCTCCTGGGGCCATTTATCTTTTACAGGATTAGTTTCTTGGGGCCACTGAAACAAATGACCACAAATGGAGTAGCTGCGAACAACAACAATCTAATCTCTCCCAGTTCGGGATGTCAGAGTTCCAAAGTCAGAGTGTCAGCAGAGGTGATACTTCTGGAGGCCCTGAAGGAGAATCGGTCCCAGGCTTTTCTCCTAGCTTTTGGGAGTAACCTGCAAGCCTCGATATCCCTTGGCTTGTAGCCACATCGCTGCAATCACAGCCTCCATCTTCACACAGCTGCATCGTGTGGGTCTCTCTGGGTCTTCTGTTGTTATAAGTGGATTTAGGGTACTCAAAATGATTTTGTCTTGAGATCTTTAACTCATTACACCTGCAAAGCTCCTATTTCCAAATGAGGTCATATTATGAGGCTCTAGGTGGACATAAATTTTGGGGACACTGTCCAGCCCACCATTCCCCACTCTTGCTTCCTAGCTCCATCTCAGCATCTGGTTCCCAGAGAACCCAAGCTGACCTGCTCGGAAACAGGAGTAGATTTCACCATCAAATGAGGGATTTCATTATCTAGTCACTCACTGGATGTGTACTTATTGCCTCTGGAAGATTTTAGCCTTCCGATCTCAGAGGTAAGGCCCACAGTGGACCTGAGGGTGTGGGGCTGAGGTTCATCACCAGCACGGACACCCCTAGGGGACAGCTCAGACTACTGGCTGGCAACTTGCACTCTTGGAAGGCCATGAGGAGCCATGGCTGCCACTGCTAGGCTCTGCCTGTTCCATGGCTGGAGGGAGACTTTTGTTGGGAGCAATCACTGTCGCCATTACCAACAAATACATGCTAGAACTGTAAAACATGAAAAGATGGGATTACAGATCCAAAAGAAACCGGGAGACATCTTGGTTTGGCTACAGAAAATCGGGGACCTATTTTGTCCTGGACTGGCTGCTAGGATTACACAGGCGTACATGGCAATCTGTATTCTATCTCTGGAAAGGCAGCTCCCAAGCCTGAGAAATGAGAGGACAACAAAGAGCACTTTCAGGACTCCATTTGGACTTCCTATATTTGATACATGAAGCCATTCGTGTTATGCAAGGACACAGTTCCCAGAATTTGTTCACAACTCAGATTCCTTAGAAATGGTCTCCCTTTTGTGGCTGGTCACTGATTTGTCGTGGGAGAGAGAAAATAATTTGCATGTGAGTTGCAAGTGGCTGCTTCCTACTATTTTAAAAGACAGGCATTTAGGGCTAGGCTGCAGTTCAATGGTAGAGGTCCGAGTGCCACCCTCAGGGACCTCTGGAGGTAGCTGTATGTCAACACTTGGTGCACCCGAGGCATCCGGGCATTCTGTGGAGGTAGCTGCACAGAATTTCAGAAAAGGTTGTCAGCTGGTGACCTGACAATTAGAAGGGCTGCAGCCACCTGTCCTCTGGACTGGCACACAACATAATTGCTGTGACTGGTGCTCAAGTGCAAATTAACTCTGCTGCACTGATATTTTCTGTCCCGCATGATGTTTCCTGGCATGTCTTGGCTCTGTGGAACAGTGATGTGTGACAAAGCCTCAGGCGGGACAGGGCATCCCTCCCGGATCCCAGTGGCTTCTGCTCTTCGCGTATGAAGTGAATTTACAACAGAGGTGACAGGTGATGAGGTTTTTCACTCTTCCTCCACAGCCTCTAACCTACATTCTCTGCTTAAGAAGAGGTTTGGCTTGCTGGGTCAGCTCCCAGCCCTGTGAGGTATTTTCCAATCAAAGCCTAGGCATTTATAGCTCTGGTCTTTTTTGGAGAGATTGTATGTGAGTATGTTGTGCCTTATTTAGAGACCCAGTCACATGCAGTGGCACACACCTCATATCCCACCTACTTGGAAGATGAGGCAGGAGGGTCACAAGTTCAAGGCCGTCCTGGAAGGAAGGAAGAGAAGCAGCGTCAGCCTACGATTTTGTGATTAGATGTGTACAGAAAGAAAAGGAAGATATTTTCCAAGATGTGGAGTTGCCAGATTTAATAAATATTAATAGAGGACACCAAGTTAAATTTAAGTTTCATGTAAACAACCACAGTCCCATACAACAGTTGGGACATACTAGAAAATTATTCATGATTTCTCTGAAATTCGAAGTTAACTTGCTTCTTGTGTTTTATCTGGAAATGCTCCCAGGATCATGAGTTTTTGTCACTAAAGACTATGGTCGGAGGATTGATTGAGGTAGCAGATGGCAGATTTGGGTGACAGGGTTTCAGTTTCACCATTTTCCCTGGGGCAGAGTTTTCAGGTAAGGACTTCCTTTGAACTCCCTCAGAAGGCTTTTCCGAAATGTGCATATTTGTTGCTGGGTGTGGTGGCGCACACCTGTAATCCCAGTGCTTGGGAGGCTGAGGCAGGAGGATCACAGTGAGTTTGAGGACGGCCTGGGCTACATAGCGAGACCTTGTCTCTAAATAAATAAATAGTGTGTATTAACTATACAGAATAATGGGTTTCTCTGTGTATATCCATGCATGCATATGTATACTTTGATCTTTTCTGCCTCCCCCATTACCCTCAGAAGACTTTTAATTCACTGTCCAGCAGCAACTTGTTCAGAGCTCTGTCTTTTGGTTGCCTGTGGAAAAGGACATTCTTTAGTTAGAGAAAGCACTGAGGACATACAATGATTTGTTTACAGTTTGTTAGGGTTTCTTAAGCCTTCATTATATGGCCCGGAGTGGCCTTGAGTTTACGATCCTCCTGCCTCAGCCTCCCAAATACTGGGATTACAGGCGTGTGTTGGATTACATGTGGAGAAGGATAATTCTTTAATTACTCTTTCAATGTATTGCCTCAGGCCTCATCAAGCCATGTGATTATTTAGTTCTGGAGGGAGTTTAGCAAAAGCATTAGTGGGAAGGATAAGATTGCAAAACGTATGTCCTTGTTAAAAGACCCGAGGTCAACACTAAATGCTTTACTGAAACATGCCCGAAGGAATGATAACATGATGGCTTACTAAGTCAAATCTCATACTTATGATAATTGAGCTGTATTATCCTTGCTAAAATGTTTGGTATCCTCCCATTTGTACTAGCTACTCCCTTTGTTCTAGCTCAATAAAAGGTGCCTGAGATTGGTAATCGAGGCTGCAGTTTGAGAGGCTGCAAACCCCCTGATCCCAGAATTATGCCTCTCTTTTCTTTTTTCTCTTGCTTTTCTTTTCATCCACGGGCACCTCGTTCTTGGGAGCTGTCACCCCCGGACAGAAACAGAATGTAGATCAGACAGTTGCCTATAGCAGCCGTGGCATCCTGTGTTCAGGAGCTGCCACCCTTCAGGGGTGTGCAGGTGGCAGAGCTGGTCCTACTCTGGATACAGATGTGGACCTACCTATCTCCCTCCCAGCACCAGTTTCCCTCCCTACCCGCCTTATCAAGCCTCTGGTTGTGGTGAGCTGTCACCCACCTCCGTGCTGCTCCCCTGGCCTGCCATCACCCACACACACCTGATTAAGGGACCTGGGTGACTTACAGGGGCTCCTCTTCCCCAGGGTCGGCATTTGCATAGGGTGATGGATGTTGAGATGTCATCTAAACACATCTGCACTTTGCATATTAAACAAAGCAATTTCCAGAGGAAACGGAGGAGTTTTGTCTCCTCCTAGGAATGTCTCTCCTGAGTCCAGCTTGCTTTCGGGTGGGGCAGCACTCCCCATGTCTGTCCAGGTTGCTGTCCTCTGCTGGCTTTCTGCCCCACCCCACGGCCAGGATCTCTGCATGGAGCCATGGGCTGTATGGGGCAGGGGATGAAGGACGCAGGTCCCTGACCAAGGCCAGGCAAGGGTCCCCGGGCCCTCCTCTATACCAGGTCCTGGTACCTCCCTGTGTGTGCCCTGTGGGAGGCCTGTGACTAGGAGAGGAGCATGATCTTAGCCAGCACCGGCCCCCGAGACCTGGCTTGAGGGACACAAAATACCGGCTGCAGACCTACCTGCCACCTGCGCTTCCCAGGGTGCACCCTTTAAGATCTCCCTGCTCGAGTTGGGGCGTGGGATTCCTTCCGTCTGGACTCTGACCTCCAGCATCACACAGTCGAGATTTTTTCCTTTTATTGTGAGTCTAAACCTCTCCCCACCCAGGGACCCTTAGGATGATGATTAAAATGTCATCATAATCCTGGATAAGGTTGGAAGTTCCTGGAATTTTGTCCCCAGCAGTGTGGTCTGAAGGCCAGCAGCATCATTTCAGCTCGGTGAAATCAGACAGGACCTTGGGCGAAGTCACTTCCAATCCGGCCCCACTGCCTCGGGGCACAGAAGCCTCCTCCAAGTGCAGGACCTTGCTCTCTCCCTCAGCCCCATCCTGCCTTGAGGGAAATGTTAGACAACCCACCCTGGCAGTAGGGGGTGTGCAGACATCTGTGGCTGGAAGTGGCCCCTTGGAGGCCGTGTAGGTCCTGGCTGTTGGAGAAGGAGGGACGAAGGAAGGGACTCTTGCTGAGTGGCCACTATGCAACTGACCCTTTAGACGACCAGCTTGACATGCGGTACGAGTAGAATGAGGGGAAGATTTTGATGAAGTCATACAGGTCTGGATTCGAGTCTGACCTCTGCAACCTTAAGCAGGTTGATAAAAAATGCTCAGTTTTGGTCTCCATCGCAGGCATGTGGCGGTGCTTGCATCAAACACTCCTCATGGGCCGGAAGCGCTGCTGTGTTACTAATGTGTCCGGGACACGGCGAGCAGCCCACTGACGTTACTCCTGAGCACCATCACCAGGGTGGAGGGGAAGAGGCTGGCAGAGCAGAGACTCCAGAGTTCAGGCCAGTCTGGACCTAAAACCCACCCTTCGTTCACCCCAGTAGTTCGGATCTGACCAAGGCATCCCTGCCTGGAACTCTGCAGTGTTTCCCATTTTCTTCCCATTGTTGAGCAGCATCTTTAACAAGGCTGGTAAAGCCTGACCTGATCTGGCCCCTCCCGTTCCAGCCTTCTTTCTTCCTCACCCTCTGCCACAAGCAACCAACCTGACGGTCTTCCAGCTTATTGAGCAAGCCCGGAACACATCAGCACCTACTGTTTCCCTCCTCCCGCCTCACCTGGTCTCAGCCTCAACCTGCTTCTGCAGGGATGACCTCCTTGAGACACAGGTCCCAGTGATCTCCCCACCAAAGGGCAGCTTGGTTCCCGTCACACTCTCCATGTGCCACAGAAAGCCTCCTGTGTATGATACACGCATAAACCACTAGTTCAATGTCTATCCTCTCTGCTCTTCTAGGAGCTCCCTGTGTGACCCCCTGATCCAGCTCCCTGCCAGGTGATGGATGAACGAGACTAAGAGAGGGGGCAAAGGGACCAGAATCGGTCAGGAATAGCCAGGAGCCACGGAAGGGAGAGAGCACACAGACTTGCAAAGGATTTGCCTGCCTGGGTATTTGCTAAAACAAGGCTGAGAACAGCTGTCACAGGCTTTGAGCCTCAGGTAGGTCCACGCAGTGGGTCCCTGGAGCGTCCCCTTGGTTCCACAGAGCCACAGGGTGCACAGCAATGCTTCAGGACGGGGAGGAGCTGCTCTTCTGGATGGTTTCCACGCCTTAAAGGTAAAGTGAATTGGCCACCAAGGCAAAATAAAATATATGAGGTGGTAAAATGTCCAGACTTCCTCCGCTGCCTCTAGCCCACATGCCTTGCTAAAGAATGGAACCTGGGTCAGGTATGAGGGTGCACTTTCTAATCCCAGCTACTCTGGAGGCTGAGGCAGGAGGACCATAAGTTTGATACTAGCCTGGCTGATTTAGAAAGACTGTCTCAAAACAAACAAATAATGTTGGGATTATAGTTTAGTGGCAGAGTGCTTGTCTACAATACACAGGGTCTGGGTTCAATCCCTAGTACTGTAGCATGAAAAAAAACAGTGCTTACTGTCTCAGCCTCCAGCACTTTGCCTAGTGGAATGAGAAGACACTGGAAATGTTAAACCGATGCGCACACCTAAGAGTTTATCAGTGAAGCAGAGGGCAGAGCAGGGACATGAAAGAAGACAAGCCTGAAGAGCTGTCAGGGAGAACTGAAGGCAGTTTGGAGCCTCTCAGAGAGGCATCCTGGAGCAGCCCCGCTATGGGAGAGGTGAGGAAAACTGCTGCTGCTGCCCCTTCCTGTGCACTAATAATGTTACAGCTCACAGGTGGTATTAGCACTGCTGGGTGAGGCTTGGGTCATTTCGGGTTGTTTTCTGCATTGCTGAGCTGTTGTTTCCTTGAAAGCGACTTCTGGTATGGAGATTCCTCAAAAAACTAAAACTAAAAACTCCATTAGACCCAGCTGTTCACCTTTAGGTATCTTCCCCAAAGAGTTAAAGGCATCATATTACCTAGATGTGTGCACATCCATGTTTATACCACCACAACTCATAACAGTAAATTTTGGAAGAGGCCCATGCGTCTTTCAACAGATGAATGGATAAAGAAAATCTGGTATTTGCACACCATGGAGTACTACTCTGCCATAAAGAAAGATAAATTGGAGTCATTTTTAGGAAAATGGATGCACCTCAAGACCATAATACTAAAAGAAATAAATCAGACATACAAGCACAAATATTGCAAGATTTCTCTTACATGAAAAAGTCAAAGTATAACTAATTTAAAGACCAAAATACAATGTCGGTAGTAGGAAACAGAGAGATAGATCTTTTGCAAACGTGGAGACCAAGAGATAAGGGAGGGGGAAGGGAGGAGGGTCAGGGGATGTAAAAAGAGTTAAAATGTAAAAAGAGTTAAAATGTAAAAAGAGTTAAAATGTGACCAGGGAGGAACATCTGCAAACGTTAAGATCCATTGCTTAGGAAAGTGCCCTAGGAAAAACGGCCTCCCAGGACCCCACTGCACTCTGCAGAGGCGGGTTTGCCGTCCACCCCAGATCTGGGCTCTGATTGGCTGCGCTCCCTGCCCATCCCAGACAAGGCCGAGCAGAGAGATAGGGACAGTCAGCGAGGCACCCTTAGGGTGGGGAAGAGGAAGACGTAGAATCATCTTTTGCGGGCATGCACTCAGTTCAGCTCTAAAGCCACAGGTGCTGTCTTGCTCTCAAAAAGCAAACGTTTACCGATGAAAGGAGCGGGGGTGTGGCCTGGCCGCCCAGGAACTGTGGACCCGTGCAGCTGCTCCTGGACTCAGAACACAGGGAGGTGTTGAGGTCAGAGCAAGACCAAGTGGAGCCGGCATCAAGCAGTGGGCGGAGCTTGCATCCTCAAATTCTGTTCCCCGGAGCCCTGGGAGGAACTCAGGGCCTTTGTAGAAGAATGGCTTCCGGATGTTCCTTGATAATGCTCATAGATGTGTAAACGTCCTTTTTGGCTTTGGGGCTATTGACATTTTGGGTGGGCCATTCCTTTATAGTGGGGGGCTGCCTGGTGCACTTTAGGGGCGGGTCTAGCAGCACCTCTGGTCTCTGCTCACTAGATGTCACAGCACCCTTCAGCATGACAATGATTGATGTCTCCAAGCATTACCAGATGTCCTCTGAGGGCCACATTTGTGAACTGCTTGTCTAACGTAGTCAGACAGCTATGTATGCCCTGGTCCATTTAACTTTACAGCAGTCTCCCTTTGTCCCCCCAGGGGACGCGTTCCAAGACCCCACGTGAATACCCAAAACAGTACCCAATACTAAATATTGCTTTTTCCTACCCATGCATAGCTATGATAAAGTTTAACTTATGAATTAGGCACTGTGGCATAGTGGTATACATCTATAATTCCAGCACTCTGAGAAGCTGAGATAGGAGGATTGTCATGAGTTTGAGGCCAGCCTGGGCTACATAGTGAGTTCAAGACCAGCCTGTATTACAAAGCAAGACCCAGTCTCAAAAAACTAAATAAATAAAATAAACTAGGCATAGTGAGAGAGTAACAACAGTAAGTACTAATGCAATAGGACAGTTACAAAAATATAATATGATAAAATATATTTAAAACAGGAATTGTGGCCAGGGGTGGAGGTGCACACCTGTAATCCTAAAACTCTGGGAGGCTGATGCAGGATTGCAAGTTGGAGCCCAGCCTGGGCAGCTTGGCTATACTCTGCTTCTTTTTTGTTGTTGTTGTATGGGAATGGAACTCAGGACCTTGTGCTTGCCAGGCAGGTGCTTACTCCACTGAGCTATATCCCTGGCTATACTCTGCTTCAAAATAAAAAATAAAAAGAGTTGAGAATACTGCTCAGTGTGAAGACCTTGGGTTTAACTCCTAGTACTGCAAACAAAACAACCATAAGTTATTTACTTCTGGATACTCCCGTGTAGTATTCTCAGGCTGTGGTTGGGTAACTGAAACTGCAGAAGGCAGAACCAGGGTTGGTGGAAGGTCCTTACTGCCTTTGAGACATGGTGGAGGATGATGTGGGGTGTGGGCTGGGTGTGAGGAGGAATTCACCGCTGGTAAGGACAGCAGCCCTGTCCCTGTTGCTAGGGGACACACATTTCCTGTTCCCATTTAATCAAACCATTGCTGACCTCCTTGGTGGGTCCCCTTGCCCTCAGATAAGCAGTAGCATCTCAAACTTACTACAGCTGCTTCTTTCTCCAGCCCCAAACTCGCCCTCCCAGCCCCTCCCTCTTCAGTCTTCAAGCTGCCAGGGCCCCACACTGAGGAATCCAGATGTCTCTTCTCTTCCTCTCACGTCCCATACACAACTTATCCCCAGCTCCGGGTGGCTCCGGTAAGACCAGGACCTACTGTGCTATGGCCCTGCTCCAAGCTAGTCACCTCACCAGTGGTCTTCCGGCTTCCCCATTGTCCTGCAGCCCAGCTCCAACACCGCAGCCAAAGGCTCCTGCTGAGACAGCATAATCTCCATCCAGAACCTCCACTGGCGCCTCATTCTTCAGTCAGAGTGAAAGCCACACTTGCTATGGCATCGTGTCCCCCACACTACCTTCCTCATCGTTCTGCTGCAAGCACACTTGGCCCTTGTTTTCTCGATGTTCATTGAACTCACCAGCGTGGCCCTACCCCAGGGCTCTGCCAGGCTGTTCTCTCTGCCTAGAGAGCTTTTCCCACGCATGTAACCTTCCCTTTCTGCAAGTTATTCTTCAGTATTCTCACTAAGGCTTTCCTGATCACTCTGTGAAATTATATCCATTCCTCCCCACTTCTGATCCCCCCATGCTTTGCTTTTTTCTCCCTTACAGAACTTAGCACATTATAACAAATTGGATCATTTGCTTATTTGTTGTGGCATTGTCACTGTCTTCTTTCAAACAGACTATATGCCGTGCCTGTCCTCTGCACTGAGACCCAGCGCTCAGAGCAGTGCCTGGCACCACGCAGATCCTCAGTTAAGTGTTTGTTAAGTGAACAAACAAATGAATAACCATAGTTGAGTTCTGTCATTTTCCTTGAAGGGGAAACCAAAATGGAAGAACATCTGGGGAATGGGGAAGGAGGTACAGATGAGGGTTCAGTCTTTGAAAGCACAAGCTGTGAGCCGGTCCGATCACAGCGCTATGCACAACTGGAAGCAGCAACACAGAAAATCTGAAAATACAGATAACCTAGTAAGTATCTGTGTTTCAACTGCATTGCATGAAGTTACGGTTGATTCTCCTTTCTGCTAAGTAGTATGTATGTGAGGTGTGGTGTGTGTGTGTGTGTGAGAGAGAGAGAGTGAGCGAGAGAGAGAGAGAGAGAGAGAGAACGCATGCACACATACCAGGTACATCAGACAGAATGAAGGTGAATTTGGAAATTACTTTAAAACTATCCATGGCCTGGACACTCTCATTCCCATGGGTAGTTGACAGGTTGCATATATTAGATGTGCTGCTGAGTTTAACTGCAGACTGCTGTGTGGCTCCAGCTTTGGAAGGTCCCACAGCTCACTGGAAGTTGCCCAGAATCTGAGCTGTCCATGGATGTGGGCTCTGTGGGCTTCTCTGGGTTTCGAATCCAGCCATTTATGGTGTTAAGAGACGCTATAGAGTAGGTAGGACTGGGCCCACTCTGGGACTCAAAAGCAAGTTCAGGCATTATTCATAGTTGCAAGAAGAGACTTTTCTCTCCCTCTCCCCCAGGGTATGAAATATAAAACGGACAGCCTTCTTGTTACCAAGAAAGAGTCTAGCTTGAGGATGAAGCAAACAGAACTGAATCAGAAAAATTGAGCCATAAACCTACTAACTTTGCAAACCTTGGATCAAACCCTACCTGCCCCACTCTCTTCTTCCTCCCGTGTCCTCTTCCTCCTCCTCCTCCTCCTCTCTCTACATATGTACTGTATAAGCTACTATAAATTGGGCTGTCCTACTTGCAACAAAAGGCACCTTGATCTTTGATCTCTTTGAAGCTTTCCCATCTGCTT
This sequence comes from Chinchilla lanigera, assembly GCF_000276665.1. Classification (NCBI taxonomy): domain Eukaryota; kingdom Metazoa; phylum Chordata; class Mammalia; order Rodentia; family Chinchillidae; genus Chinchilla; species Chinchilla lanigera. The sequence continues at coordinate 535,218 of NW_004955438.1, read as the reverse complement.
CTGACGCTGATGTGCCCGGCCTGAACACGTGGTTGTTATGTATGTGCGTACTGGGATGCATTTCAACATCTTAAGGGACTCTTTGTGGTTCACATTTACCTGATGTCCCATCTCTCTGGCACTAATAAAAATGATGGCCTCGGAAAGAACAGTAGGGGGACTTCTCAGACCTGGACCCTACTTCTCAAGTTGCACTGTTTTGCTGCTCATCAGTCTTGTTCAGTGTACAGTGCTGGGGGTTGAACTGAAGGCCTTGTGCATTCTAGGCAAGCAGTGATCATGCTTTTAAAATGCCTGTGTGCTGGGTGTGGTATCTCACACCTGTAATCCTAGTACTCAGGAGGCTGAGGCAGGAGGATCACTGTGAGTTCGAGACCAGCCTGGACTACAAAGTGAGCTCAAGGCCAGCCTGAACTGCATAGCGACACCTTGCCTCAAAAAGACACACACATACAAAAATAAACCCGTGTGTCCCGCTTACCCGAACAAGTCAGAGGCTGTGGCTCCCCGCCCCTCCAAAACCTGGCCTAGTTTCAGCCTCACACCCAAGGGTCAGTGCTGTCCAGAGGACAACAGGCCTGGAAAGACGTGTGAAAAAACTCTCCAACAGGTCTTTCCTTGTTTATTAGAGTCCAGACGCACAGGGCCAGGATGGAAGGATCCTAGGGAGTGTGATTTACAGGGGGCCTTGGGGGAACATGTACAGAGAGTGACACGGCAACAAGGGACTGCCATCTTAAAAATATATACATCTCAAGAAGCCATTCCAGCTGTGTTATCATTACAAAATAAAGCCATCTTTCCACATAGTGCTTTTCTTTGGTGCTGTTCTGTGGGCATGGATCCTGGGCCCTTCAGTCTCTTTGTCACAATTCTGTCACTCCTGACTGGCCTGGGAGGAGAGTCTGGAAGGGTGCCCCAGACAGATGGGCCCCTGGTCTCTCAGCCCCTGCCACCTCCTCCTGTCCCTTCTCCGCAAGTCTCTTCCTCAAACTGTGGCCTGGGAAATCATCAAAGCGTCCATCTGCAGACACTGGCAACACTCTCAAACGTATGCGCGATGAAGCCCCCTGGAGCCTTCAGGAAGGACAGGGGCAAGGGAACCAAACAAAACCCAGCCAGCACCACCTTCTCAGTGGTTGGATTTATGTTTTATTTCCTGGTTTGTTTCAAATGACCTGTATCACGAGTGTACAACTGAGAAGGGATGTTTCCTCTTTACAGATTTTTCAAAAATGGCAGATTAGGGGGGTAAACTTGGGTCCTGTTGTTTGGGGGTGTGGGGTCTTCTTCACTCTCCTCCCGTCCCAAGAGGTCAGTGTCCTGCCTCCCTACGGAGGCCCTCATCGGGCTTCCCACGAAGCAGCTGGCCCTACCCTTCTGCTCCAGATACCCGGGAGACCCAGCAAGCCCGAACCAGCGTGTCCCACAGTACAGGGTTCCCACTGGTACTAGTAGCATCTCTACCTCAGGAAGCCACGCCCCTTCTGCCAGAAGGTGCTCTAACTTGGTAACTTGGAGAAGCATCAGACCCAGAGAGGCAAAGCTGCCCTGTGCAGGGCACCCACCATTGCCCAGCAGGACCCACATGCTGTCCCCGAAAGAGCCAGGATGCAGGTACCAGCTGTGTTCAAGTCCCTGCTGACACTGATGGGCCAACACTTGGGCTCGTGACACTGCATAGCACAGTGTGAAATGCCACCCTCTGCCCCTTCCTGGGGGCGTGCAGTGCAGCGACGCAGGGCAGAGAATATACCTCAACTTCTCACATGAGGATTCTTCAGAACTGCCCCTTGGGGCTGGGCCCTAATGGATGTGGGAGGCTTGAGGTTTAACGCAGGTTCCTTGAACTCCCCAAGGTGCCTTTAACATGTCTGACCACTGGATCGGAGCCAAGAGGCAGCGTGGAGAGCCAGGGGGAGGCACTGGTGATTCTAGTGCTGACTTGTCTGCTCAGACCTCAGATTTCCCACAGGTAGGAGGAGGGGATCTCTCAGGATGACCTTGGGGAATCTCAGCAGAGGCTCAGGTCAGGCTGTCTCTGGGGGCATCGGGCCACGGAGGAGACTAGCAGAGCTGCTTCCGGTGGAAAGCATGCAAGAAGCCCACTGTTCCAGGGCCAGATGGGAGCTGCCGGCCTCTCTGGTGAGGGGAAGCTAGGTGAGCAGGGTGTGGCCTGGGGACCCAGGCCTACTTATTGTTATCCCTGCCTCACAAGGTAGCAAGAGCACTTTCCATCATGGACTGAACCCCCTTGATCCCCAGGGATCCTCCATGAGGCCGACCCATGAGCACTGACAGGGAGTTCAGAGCTGCTGCCGCAGTGGGTGAGAAGTGGCTCAGGGCCACCCACAGCAGCAGGGCGAGCCACTGTCCCATGCACCTGGACTGAAGGTTTCCTGGGACCCAGAGCTCCGTGTGAAAACCTGGGAAGTCCTTGGCAGAACTGGATGGTGGGGACCTGCAGAGAAGCTGGAGACTGGGGATCCCGCCAGGGATGCCCAGGCAGCTACCGCCACACCTCTGCCAGCAGATGTGCCTGCAGCAGACGTGCTCCATTTCTTCCGATTGCAGAGTAGTCAGTCTCTCCTCATGTCCTCCTTCCCATCAAGTCAGTGTCTTGCCCTCCCCAGGGCACCAGATCCTGCTACCCTAGAGGCCAAGGAGGACCAGGCAGGCTGGACTCCTCTGAAGCCCCCCTCCAGAGCTCCCCTGCACCGTACTCTGTGGCCAGGCCTCTCTGTGCTTGACGTGGACTGGCTGGGGCCTCCCCCATCCTGCTGGACCTTTTCAGGGCTGCTGGCCTCAAGCAAGAGCCTCCAAGTGTCCCTGGATGGGGCCAGGCCCCGGAACTTCCCACAGACCCCAGGTTCTCTGGAGACCAGACTGGACCCTCTATTCTGAGTCAGCACAGCTGTGTCTCCAGGCCTGGATGCACTGCGGCTGGCAGAAGCCCTGAGGTAGGGGAGGGCCTTCTGGGGGCAGAGAATGGGGACACCGGTGCGGCACTGGGGTGCGAACGGGACAGCACCAAGGGATGGGTACCCAGGAAAACATGGGAGCTCTCGCTGCTACTCCCGCAGGTGTACGGGGCCGGGAGCTGAGCATGTGGGGCTGAGAAGGGAAGGACCCATGTGAACTGCGGAAGGTGTGGGGCCTCCTGAGGATCCTAGAAGACACTGGGGCAGGCAGGACACCTGGAAAGAGCTGCCAGAGACTCCTGACGTCCTGCCCTTTGTGAACGACACCCCCAGGGGGCACCCAAATGAGTTGCCAGAGTCTGATGCACCAAACACTGCCCACGCGGGCTGCAGGCCGGGGGTGGGTCAGGAAACACATGCTGCCTCTCGGTGATCCGGTGGGGTGGGGGGCGCTTCCTCCAGTGGTCTCCAGTGCCAAGGGGAGTCAGCGCAGGCCCAGGCCTCAGCGCAGCCCATGGAGAAGGAAAAATGTACCAAAGAAAAAGCAGGTGACAGATGAGCCCCACGCCCTGCCCCACCCCCTGCAGCCAGGAGTCTGCGCACACAGCCCGGAGGCAGGAAGTCCCTTGCTCTGGGGCCATACAGGGGTCGGAGGTCGAGGCTGGAGACAGCGAGTCTCCACACTGTCCGTCCATCTGCAGGTCCGTGTGCCAGGCCATCAGACCTTGGCCTCCAGCATCTCCAGGAAGAGTTTGTGCATGGGCACCTTGCCCTGCAGCTTGACGCTGTAGAAGTGCTGCACGGCCTTGGTGGCTGTCTGCCGCAGCAGGGGCAGCGTGAGCAGCAACTTGCCCATCCTCCGCGGCTCCTCGTGGTGCTGACTCAGCTCGTGGTCCTGCAGCGCCTCATGCAGCAGGTCCTGTAGCTTCTGCACAGCCTCCAGGTCCTCGATGTACATGGAATCTGTGGGCACAAAGTGGGCATCAGTGCTGGCCAGTGATGAGGGGCAGGGACTAGCAGGCAGGTGGGGCTGCCGTTGAACCCACACTTTATAGAGCAGAGCCAGGCTCAGGGAGGTCACAGAGGCCAAGGACAGAATTGGGGTTCAGACCCAGGGAAGAAGAGGCATCAGTGGAGGACATTTCTCAAGAATCCACCATGAGGAGGTGGCAGAGACACTGTGGGGCTGCACCCGGGCAGAGCCGTGCAGGGGTACCGTGGAGCCTGAGAGATGGGCGCTTGCAGCCCTCACTTGCTAGCTGTGTGACTTTAGGCAATTTAACCTCTCTGTGCCTTATCTTCCTTATTGGTGAACCTACTGTAAAAGGCTCGAGAGTCACCTATGTTGAGGGTTTAGGAGAAGTGCACGCTAGGTGGCAGGCTCGCCCCCACCGCCATCACCCTGTAAAGCACTTCCACTGGACCTCTTGCCCTGCTGCCAGGCGCCACTCCTCCAGGCTGCCCTCCTGACCTCACACAGTTCTGGTTATAGACAGCAAAAAGGGATGAGCTCTCCGCTGGGGCGCCCTGAAGTGGGGGCCCTGAGGCACGGTGGTGGACAGAGCTGCTGGGCCTTGCCTGAGATCCTGGGGACTGGGTAGGGCAGGGCGGAGCAAACACTTGCCTGGTGTATGTTAGGCCCTGGGTTTGACCCCCAGTAGTGTGTAAGCGTATGTACCTCGGAGGGCTTTGACTCAGGACGTGAATGGGTCTGAAGGAAATTTATCAAAATCTCAGGAGCACAGAGAGGTAACCAGTGGGTTGCAGTTGTGTCTGAGCCAAGCAAAGCAAAGAACCTCCAGGATGCCACCCGCCGGTGCCACCCGCCGGAGCAACTGTGCGACTTCTCCGGACCTTTCCTTAGGGACCTGGGTCCATCCTGAACTGCAGCACCGAGGCTTGCCAGAGGGGGCAGGGGAGGGAGCGAGCCCAGACAAGTAATCAGGAAGGCTGCACAGATCGCCTGAGTTCCCACAAAAGACTTTCTTGCTTGCTTTTCTTTTTTCCTTCTTGGTTAGCTGAAACTGCAGACTGTTAGGGGCAGCTGCACCAACTGGCTGGCTCCAGGGACCCCCCAGCCTCTCTGGGTCTACACTATACGAGGCCTTTGCCAACTAAGAGATAAAATATGACTACACTCCGCCATTTAGTTACTGTGTGCACTCAAAATGCAGCTGTCCCTGCTAGGCTGGGCCCTGGCTCTGGCCAGCTCCCCCTCTACCGCCCCCACCCCCGTCTCCCCAAGGAGGCCGAAACTGGCAGCTGCCTTCGACCAAAAATGAAATAAAATAACACTGCAAGATTAATTTCTTCACAATCCATCAGCAAGTCTGTATTGATGGCATTGATAAACTGTTAATTACAAAATCAATGGCTATGAATTTTTTCTGCTGCCAGAGGGGTCTGGAGATGGCTGGATGCAGGGTAAACGGCGGCCAGCAGGCTCCTGAGGGCCGAGCTCTGGGGCCACAGCCCATCTCTAATGAGCTCTGCCCCTCCGCCTGGCATCCTCCGGCCCAAGCCACTGGACTCCCCTGGGTCGCCCTGTCCACTCAGCCTCAGCAGTGGCACCAACTGCGGTCCTCAGGGCTTCCCCCATGACAGCTCCTGGCTCCCTCCTCCTCCGGGCAACCCTCTCTCCTCTGGCTGCAGGGTCAGTTCCTGCCCCAAGACCAAGGGAGGTCTCACCCCTGCCGCTTCTCCTGGCTCCCTGGGCTGACCCATCCCACCCTGACCTTCCCAGTGGACCCAGACGGCTCTTCTAGCCACACAGCCCCCACGTCTGTTCTAACCTGCATCCTGCCCCTAGCAGAGTGCTCCACGACAGAGCTTTCCCTCCCTCTCCCAGGCCCACAGGCCCACGGAGTCCACTCGCTTTAGGATGCTCCTGCCCAGATGAAGGCTCCTCCGCCTGAAGCCCTCTACGCAGCCTCTCCTACAGAGGCCACTGGCTTTTGCTTCAGCTGTGCACATATTGTCTCCCCCAGGGCAGGGGCTCCTTCCAACTGACCCTGCCTCAGGCAGCCCACAGTAGGCCTGGCAGAGCCGAGCAGAAGCTCCACGAGTGAAGACAGATCTGGGGCAGGCACTATGCCCCGTGCTTTAGGTGCACCACTGCGTATTTTTCTTCATCATGAGCTGTTACTCTCCTTATTTCAAAGATGAGGCCACTGACACTCAGGGAGGTCAGGTTGCTTGACAGCAAGCAGGTGGCAGAGGCAGGATTTGAACCCAGGTCCAGCTGACCATGAAGTTCACACTTTAAATCTCTGCAGGACTGGCTAAAATGCTTCCCTCAGAAGATACGAAGCACAGGCAGGTGACACTCTTCTGTATGATGTCATGGTAGAGAAACAGCATACACTGTCAAAACCCATAGACAGGTACAACACAGAGTGAGCCCTAATGGCAACTAGGAACTTTAGTTAAGAATACTGCGTCAATATCAGCTCACTAATTAACAAACTACTCCAGTAATGCAAGACACTGAGAGGGAACTGCACTGGAGACAGAGCAGAATATGGAATTGTATATACTACCTGCTGTTACCTGTAAATCTAGAACTATTCTTAAAGTAGGGTAAAACCCAAAGCATTATTTTTCTCCTATAAATATGCTACAAGTTTGGAATCTGAAAGTACCTAAGTGATCTCTCTAGAAGTATGTGACTTTGTATTATTTTGCATTCATTTCTTATTAATAAAAAGCAGTTGAACAAACAAAATGTTTCCTTCCGTGTGTTGGGTTAGATTCCCCAGGAGCACAGCCTGAGGCAGAGGTTTGAGTCCAGGGACTGATGGAGGCTGTGTGCTCAGGAGAAAGGACGTGGAGACAGGAAGCTCAGAGAAGGTAAGGCCTGATCCTGTGCAGAGCTCTGCTCCACACATCTGCTCCCCCATACACATCCACACTGGCTGACAGCCAGGGAGCAGTATCAGAGGGGCGGCAGGCCAAGGGGCCGCTGTGAGCTGCCAGTAGCAAAATTCAGAAGCTGTGGGTGGGAGCACTAATGGTAAAGGGGACAAGTGGAGCATCAACAGTGTCCCCTGCATGCACCATGCAGCCATGGTTAGGGTGACTGACTGTCCCGGTTTGGTGGGTACTGAAGGGTTTCCTGAACTCTCCTGGGACTGCCGATAAAAGGTGGGGAGTGTGGGCCAAAGCAGCCGGTTACCCTGTGTGTGTCCATCTGCTGATAATACTTTGTTTCCTCAAACATGCATAACAAGGATACGGAGCATTCCTCTAGGCCAGGCACTAGGCTAAGGACTTTGTCTTCAATCCATCTTTACTACTCACGGAGTGCTTGAAGAAGGCTCTCAGAATATCCCCATCACACCACACACCCAAAGGCACGGAGTTGACCTAGATCTTGGTGCTAGTGTCAGAATTTGAACTTGGATCAATCTGACTCAAACCTGGGCGATTCACTGCCACGTGAGTGTACTCCTGACCTGTGATTTGGGCAAGGACCTTGTATTTCTCCTGCATCCCCAGCCCTCAGCCCAGGACCCTGCACCATATGGAGGCTCTCTGTGGGCACAGATCACGTTCAAGCTCACTCCACACTACCCAATGCCCAGCTCCACACCCCAGACAATGTAGCTGGAAGTTGATGGATGTTTAACAAATGGAGCAAAATCCTCCTTTTTAATGCCAGACTAAACCCTTCATTTGGGAATTGTTCGTTTTCTTATACTCAGGCAATTTGAAAGATGCGAGGAGGAGGAAGAAACTTGGGTTCATTTTGGAAAACGAGGGCTTGGGTCTAGGTCATAACTCCAACATTTTTTAACTGCGTGGCACCAAGGATGTGCCTGCTGGGCTCGCTAGACCACCTGAGGCTCGCCTCTGCCTTCCTCCTGCGGGCCCAACTCTGCCCTTACCTGAGTTGGCGAGAGCCAGGGCCTTGAGTGTCACAAACTCCTCCTTCTCCACCTTGAGCTTCTTGTACCTGCGCACCAGCTGCAGGATGGCGCGGTAGAGCTCCAGCAGCCCCGCCAGGCGCGAGTGCTCCTCGTCCATGATGTAGTCCTCGGCATACACCAGCTTGTCGTCGTAGGGCAGAGAGCGGTACACGATGCCCAGGATGAGGATCTCCATCCAGGCGCTCTGCAGCAGGCTCATCTGATCCCCCAGCGAGAGGCTGGAGAAGCCTGTGGGGAGTGAGGAGCGAGGGGGACAGCAGCAGTCAGGAGGTGGATGGGGTAGCAGGGAGGTGGGCTGCACTCCTCCCTGTGTAGCTACTAAACCATTGCTCTTCCTTTGGAGAATGAGTCAGACTTGGAATTCATGGGAAAGACTTACATAATACGAGCTCAGTCAATATTGACAGTTGTTATTATCACTGTGATTGTTATTTCCAGGGTATTTTTCAAATGTCTGGAGAGGCATCGTGATTAATTAATTGCTCTGTAATTTAAGAGGCACTGAATTCATAGTCGAATCAGGAAGCAGCTGTACAGAGTCTCTTCCACTCCGGGAGTTCCCAGGCTCTCTCAAACAAAGGGGTGGGGGGCACTTTGTGCTTTAAAATGATACCTGAGTCTCCCTGTGAAGTCTCAGCTTTAAGAGACCAACGGCCAACCAGGAAAGGCTCAGCCATCCCCAGCCACCGGCAGAAGCCGGGGCCCACTGGGGAATCAAAGCCTCGGTCAGGACACTTTCTCTCAGCACAACCTTTCCCCAACAGGGTCAGTCACCCACCACACCACCTGCGGCCATCACTCTCCCTTAATGATGACCCAGCAGCTCTGTTCTGGGAGCTGAGAATCACTGAGGCTTCCCCTCCCCGCTCACAGGAGGCGGGCTCCACAATGAAAGGAGGCTGGGGATGGGGAAGGAGCCAGAATCGTAACAATGACTTGTCAAAGCGCTGCACACATCGGCTGGCCTCGAGCCCCAGTGCCCCATGTACTCTGCCCCTGACCTTATGGAAGCCATGAAACTGCTCCAAACCTCACCCTCATCCATGAAATGGATACAACATTAGAGGCAAAGAGCCACTATAAGGTCTGCCTGAGACAACGATTACGAAGATGATTACAAAATGAAGACAACATACAGGAACTGCATTACATGTGTACTTAGCTTAGTACTTCACTTGATTTGCAAGAAGGCAAGTGAGAGAAAGTAAGCTGACTGATTTGTGAGCATCTTAACACTAAACACACAGCAGTGACTTCACTCAGGGCTCAACTGGAAACAGGATGACGGATTCCGCTAGATCTACCAGGGGAAGGGAGAGTACCCACAGAGCCACTCGCGTCATGCACGTGAGTGAGGAAGAGACGTTTCCAGGGTAATTCTGCTCGGGAAGCAACTTGCTGACTTAGAACCCGCCTGCCTGGCTGCTGACTGCTGATGTGGGGGTGTGGCGAAAATGAAAAGAGGGCGCACATATAGGATGCAGCAGCGCGCCCAGAACACGGGAGCGCCGTGAGGCCTCAGCCAGCGGTGAGTCACTGCGCTGCTGCTGTGGTCTGTCCCTCTCTGTTTTCCATCCAGCGCAGGACTCCAACCTGCACTGTGCTCCTGGGGACCCCGAGCAGGCTGCCCTTACCCTCTGCCTTCCAAATGCAGTCGCCACGGTCCCGATCACACCTGTGCGACATGGGCCTGGATCTGCGCCTGCCGCTGGAAACCACACACGATCCACCAAGGAGCTAGAAGAATGGTGCCTGTGGGCGTGCGGGAGCACTGGTAGGCCCTTCCTGCTAGGGGGAGAGGCTGGGACAGGGCCCAGCTGTGTGTGCGCTGCTGTCCACATTCCTGGCATAGGACAGGGTGCACGGCGGCCGGGGGGGGGGGGGACCGGAGGTAATAAAAGATAGATAGAAATGGACATCCAATTTCCCTTATCAGGTCTCTGAGTTGGAGAGAGGCCTTGGGCGACATTAATTAACAGATACCAATCAGCTGGCACGGGAGGACGGGGGAGGGGTGCCAGACCACACAGGGAGGGGCTGTGAAAGCAGACAGACTGGGAGGGAAGATGGAGGAGGGGGCGGTGGTGGTAAAATTAATAGACAACTGAATCAGAAGATGCCGGAGAGGGTGAGGCAGGAAGTGCAGGAGAAAAGATCTCTGTCATCACACAGGTATGATCCTTACAAGAACATCACCAGCATGCTTCTGCCCCTTTAGTCAATCAACACATACTTACTGAGCACCTACTAAGTGCCGGATCCATGCTAGGCACAGGGTACACAGGTGTGTTGAGCAGAACTGCTCCCTGCCTTCAAGAGCATGGAGTGAAGGACATGCCCTGTGTCCCCAGGTGTCACAAATCAGCACAAAGCTATGATGGTAAGAAGAGCCATGGTGAAGGGAAGGCTCTGAGAGCATGAAGCGGGGATGTGTCTCAAAGGAGAGTCAGGAGGCTTCACAGAGAGGGTCTCGGGGGGCTGAGCCCTGAAGAGGGGAGGCAAAAGCAGCCCCGGCCATGAGGCACCCACGGAGGGGCACCAATGAGCTGCTGCCAGCCCTAGCCAGAAGCTCCCAGGGAGCGTGGACACTGGGCTATCCCCGAAAACGGCCTGCGAAGTATTCACAGCAGAGGAGAAAATGCACAGATACCACAGGCCCACGCTCCCAGGTGACAAGCAGTGTGCCGGAAGCACTTCTTAGGGCTTAGATTCAGATTTGGCTGCTTCTGCCCAGGACTGAGTCAGGGTGAGGATCACTGTGTCCCTAGGTGGTGGGGATGGGGGGGGAGGGGCAGAACTTGGGACGCTCTGTGCTACCATGGGAGGCGGCTGCAGCCTGTGCCAGCCTGGCGTGAGCACTGTGCTTGGCCCCAGTTCCTCTCCACCCTCCTGCGAAAGTCCTGGAGAGAGCTGTGAAAACCCGAACAGACCCGCCCCCCCAACGTGCTGATCTGTGCGCACAGGCTGCAATGAAGTGGAGGCTGTGTTTTCTATCTCCGACATACACTGAAATAACTCCCATGTTTCCTAATACGTGAAAAAAGGATACTAGAAAAAATGAGAAACAAACGTGGGTCCCTCTGGAGGGGCTGGGAGGGGACAGGGATGAAGGCGAGCTATCTGTGCTGACATTTTTGTCTACTTTTGGATCCTGTCGATGCCTAAGATGTTTAAAAATAAATCATAACTATAACCCTCCAATTTAGCAATGCCACTGCTAGGAATGGCTCCCAGAAAGAAATATACGCAAAAGATAAATGCAAAGGGCTGGTGTTAGATCACTGTTTGAAATGACCCAAAACAGAAAATAACCTAAACATAACTCATGTGATACAAGTAATTATTATATAAACACAACTTTTAGCTAAACAAACAGCACATTAGAAAGAACAAAGTAGGACTGTTTCGTGGATGTGCAAAGACCTCAACAGCAGGAGGGCTCCGGCATCAGCAGCAGACTGCAGGCCCAGACTGTCAGGATCCTTGCTTTCTGGACCACTTGGGATGACCCTGGGCAGCTCCACACCCTGGGCCTGTTTGCTCATCTGTACAATGGGAACGGTGATGGCCCTTTCCTCATGGGGTTGTTCACGTTATACAAGTCCACACATGGAACACTTCAAATGCTGCTTAGCACACAGTACATGCTATTACTTTATCTAGTTAAGAGGAAAAGTGGATATAAGCACTGTTAAATTGGGTGTGGTAGGGGTTGTCTATAATCCTCACACTCAGGAGGCTGAGGCAGCAAGATCACCATGAATTGAGAAAGCCTGGTACACAGTGAGTTCAAGGCCAGCCTGAACTACAAGAAAAATAAATAAATAAAAGCCCACACACAGTGGTTATACATGCACAGGAGACCAAAAAGCTGCACAGATGGGGGCCCTGTAAGTCTTAATTTCCATGTCTGAAAAAAAAAAAAAATTCCGCATCTGCCCCATCTGCCTGATATCTTCACTAAAAGCGTCGCATTTGTTATTTAAAAGCCAAACAAAGAGGCCAAAGTGCTCCTCAGGAAAGCACTGTCCATTCCCGCTGGTGGCCTCTCCTTCCTCGTCGAGTAATTAGGGACTCTGGGCCAGCGAGGCCCTGGATCGGCGTGGCACTGCCCACTCTCAGGCTTCTCACAGGAGTTTTGGGCCCCAGGAAAACTGCTTTGCCCTCCCTGGCTCATCTAGTAACACGCAGGCCCTACCCAGCCCTCCTGCCCCCAGTGATCTGGCTGCACAAGCTCCTAGAATTTAAAAAGGAAAAAAAAGCACATAATTTGTGGCAAGTGGAGTTCATAATCTGTTAATTTATGATCGTCTTTGCCGACCTGGAGGGCCATTAGAGAGGTAATAAAGGGAGATGTAATTATAGGATCTGCGGCCACTTCAGACACAGCTGCTGTCACTCGGCAGCTCATCTTTCACCCAGCCAGACGGCTACCTGGGAGCAGGGCGCCCAGGGACCCTAGCAAAGGCGGCCTCCGGGGACACCCTGCAGGAGTGCTGGGCACGCAGACTCCAGGCTGCCTGGGGAGGGCAGACACCCAGCTAATACTGTGCAGAGGCTGCAGTTCATTGAGGGCTCCCCACCTGTTAAAGGCGGCTGGCTCTCGCTCTAATCTCTTGCTCCCAGGAAGTAAGAAATAGATGCTCTGAAACTTGGGTGTGCCCTCCAGGAAAATCCAACTCAAGGTGAGATCCTGCAATTTGGAGTAGGGAGATCGACAGACCCAAACAATGGCTGCTACACTGAGCGAGTCACAGCCTTCACTGAGATTCACGAACTCATCTTTGTTCAAATAGGATCCTCAAGGGCAGAAATTAATCTACAGGTGTCCCTCTCCTTCTCTAGAGTTTCACTTTCTAAGGTTCTAGTTGCCTGAGGCCACCATGGTCTGAAAATATTAAGTGGAAAATTTCAGAAATAAATGTAAGTTTAAAATTGTGCAATGTTCTGGGTAATGATGAAACCTCATGCCATCATGCTCTGTTCTGCCAGGCCGTGAATCATCCCTTTGTTCAGTGTATCCACACTGTATCTGCTACCCACCCGCTGGTCACTCGGTAGCTACTCAGTTATTCAGTCAACTGTCACAGTGTTGCAATGCATGTTTCCAGCAACCTTCACTTCACTTAATAATGGCCCCCGAACACGAACACGAAAGTACTGTGGCAAAGGAGGAAGCAAGCAGGGCAAAAAACACAGAAGGACAGATTGCTTCTGATGTTACGTGGCAATGCTGCAAGGCATACAGGAAAACATGATACATACAGAGGACTCAGGCATCTGAAGCTACCCAAGGTTTCAGGCGTCTCCTAGGGGTCTTGGAACATACCCTTCACAAATAAGGGCACTCTAAGTCTCAATCTCTGCCACAGTTTTTAGCAAGAGACCTTACATACAGTGAGTGTTCGCTCTATGCACACAAAGGCAAGTATGTAGTACCCTCTGTATACTACCAGCTCGAAGACACTGAACTATGAGACACGGTCCTCTCTCTCGAAGGTCCTCTCTCTCTCACAGCTCTAGTCCTGAGCAGTCTGAAGTGACCAGTCCTTTCTGTCTGTCCCAGATCCAGAATGGATAGGAGCTAGTGGGGTGGGCTCTAGCTCTGTGTTCCCTGTTAGCCAGCCTCCTCTCTCTCTTCCTCTCCCAGGGCCTCTGAGCCTGTCTGCAGATGAGCTTGGCATCTATTGAGATGCGACTAAGTTGATTTGTTTAAAAATATGAGGCCCTTGATATGTCATCGCTCTTAATAGGAGGTTTACACACGGTGGCGGGAGAGTCCATTAATTAATTTTACCTTCAACACTGGAAGGTCAGGCCCAAATAATTCAGCATGCAGATTTATGCAAAACAGGCAAATTACAACCTGAGACAGACAAAGGAATTCAGCTTTGGATGAAGAGAAATGATGGTGGAAAAGGCTTTTAGCGCTATTGGTAATAACACCACCCACGGCAATGGGACCTGGCACTCATGAAGTGCCCACTGAGCGGGCTGCATCTTCCCAGCAGTCTCCCGCTTGCTCTATTAGGAGTCCCATTTCACAGATGAGGACACTGAAGCTTTGAAAAATTAAGTATCTTGCACAAGGCCAGTAAGAACAGAGCTGGGGTGGGAGCCCAAGCTGCCTGACTCCGAAGTCTATGTCCCCATCAACCACTCTGCTCTGGTCCTCCATCCCGTTTGGGCACAGATAGGAGAAGAATAGGGGCAAAGAGACAGGGTCCCTTGGTTCTACCCCTTTCCCTTGGAGATGTTACAAGGGTGGGTGATGGAAGGGAGAAGCAGTGACCCAGGGGACCGCCAGGCGCCACTCCTGAGCCATCACTAGGATGCAGTATCTACTCCACAGGAAAGAGGAGTACGGGCCAGAGCAGGGGTAGCTGTGCCCAGTTTGGCCCTGGGTTAGTGGAGCAATCCAGGCTGAGGTGTCTTAGCAGTGGCCTGACCCCACATGTGTGCTGAGCCAGCACTGGGCAGATTCAAAAACTACTGAGTATGTAATCCCCAGGAGGCTGAGCTCCTTAGCAAGGGCGCACTGGCTGGGCCCCTGGCAAACCCACTTCCAATTCAGAATAGCCAGGGGCCACCAGGGAATCTCCTAGGCTTCCTGACAGCCAGGTGGCAACCACAGCACCTCTAGGCCACCCATTCTCTCTGCAAGCCCCTGTCCACAGGAAGGTTCCCTTCTGCAAGTTGCACAAACACAGGTATCACACAGAACTTTTTGACTCAACTAACTGTGGGCCGTAGCATTTAACATCTAGAACACTTCTGCTATAGTGTCATGCACGTAGTAGTCATCTTCCAGGGTGTGGCATGCAAAAATGGGGTCTGCAGACTGGAAGATACGCTATCCCACGTCACATAGTTAGAATGAAGGTCCATAGGGTTGGAGGTGGGGGTGTCACTGCCAGGAGAATAACAGGATGTCTCCACACACTGAGCCAGGTTGTTGGAGCAAAAGAGGAAGATCCCTAAGATACGTGCAGTGTAGCAATCTGCAGGCATTCATGTCTACAAAAACACAAACGAGCTCACACCTTTACCCAGACCAAGAAAGACTACAAGGGGGCTCTGGATCCACATGGAGCGTGGAGAGGCCCATCTGGCACACTGCATGTACCTCTGACGACAGAAATGCCCCTGCCACCATGGAATCCAAGTAAAGCGGCAGGCGCTGCTAGAGAACAGGCAGGGGGAATGCTGAGCGAGCATGCCCAGGGCGCCACACAGGGCAGGCACACCTACACTCCCACTCTGGGGGCCAGGGGACCGGCCCAGGGGTACACAGCCAGGGAGCTATAGATCTGGAATCTGAACTCCAATCTCATTCCCACTGCTCTCTGTGCCTGCCTCTGTGTAATGAGAGAGCCAATCCCTTCTGCAAGATGTTTTCCAGCATAGGTCAATAAGGTCTACATACAGGGAAAACCTACCCTTTTTGCCCTAGGAAACTTGTTCTCACAGCTCTTTCAGAATGAGAACCGGTTCCCTAGAGCCCCCAGCAGTTCATAAGCATTTCAAGGCCTTCCAAACACCCACTCTCCTCCAGTCCCACAGGAGAGGAGAGCATCCCCGGGAAAAACAGGTTTTCGAGGATCTGATAGGCATCTTGGGCGCCAGGCATCAGGACCACAGCTGTGGCAGGCCTTGGGGCGCCCGGCCGACACCCCATTCCAGGCCCATGACTCACCTGGGATGTGCTTGGCCCAGCCAATGATGACCACAAGCTCCCGGTCCACCAGGTCACACAGGGTGGTCAGCGCCTTGATGTCTCCCTCAGGCATGCCGGCAGGAGGCATGGCATACAGCTTGTCTGGCTCAGCCACCAGCAGGTATGAGACAATCTTGGTCACTGCAATTATCAGAGAGAAAGGGAAAAGAGGGGCTTTTTCTGGGGAAAGAGGGACTGGGCAGGGTGGAGCTTGGGGTGGTCAGGAAGAAATGTCAGGTTCCTAACACCCCAGGAAGGTTAAATGTGGCCAGACTCTCTCCTCCCCGATTTGATGCCACAAAGCTGCAGGTGGCAGTGATTTGGGCTGTTGGGAAATTCCCAAGAGAAGTTTCCAGACAAAGCTCCTGAGAGAAACCCGCAGGGTGACTTGGGGTGGGGGACGAGGGGAGCAGGCTCTCGCTGCTGAGTGGGCCCTGTGGCTTCTCAGGGCCATGCTTCACATGGAATCACAATTTGCGCCATCCATGTAGACAGGCCTTCTGAGTGAAAAACTGGGCAACCATGCCAGGCACTGATGTCCCCTCCCCAAGCTCCACATGGTCCCATGTGGAGACAGCATTCCCTATAGGATGCCGGCTGTTGCAGGTTCAGAGGCTGGGAGTGGGGCGTACACTGCTCCGATACACACATGGCTTTTTAGCAGGTGGAGAAATTTGTAAGCTCAGGTACGGGCTGCTTTCCGAGTCCAGCCGTCGCTTGTATTTCTGGCGGCCTCCGCGCACTCGGTCAAGGCGCACACCTGTTAGGGAAAAAAGGGAGATGGTGTCAGGAGCTGGTCAATGTCACCAGGGGTGCTAGCGCTGATTTTGGAATTTCAGCACTAGCTAAGCCTTTCAGGGTCATCCCCATGGCCAGCCTGAGGCCAGGTGGCTGGACCATTCTGAAACAATCATCTAAGAGGACTGGCCCAGGGCAGTCACCGCAGGACTGCTCCGGCCTCTGGACTCAGTATCCTCTTGAAACCCATCTCCAGCCCTTGAGTCTTTACGTCTCCAAAAGCGAAATCAGCAAAGCCCTCTCCCAAGTGCTGGGGGAGAAATCACTGTGTGTTTCTGATAAGCCAACCTGGAGTCCACAGAGGGAGGAGCCCACTTGTGCCCTGCATGGGCGGCCACTGTCCAAGAGAGGAACAGGCCCCTTCAGACTTCACAGAAGCAGCATTGGTGGGTGAGCATTACCAATGTCAGTTTCTCAGTCTCCGCCACTGAGATTTGGGGACAGGGCTCTACAGTCTGTTTTATGGTATCCTCTGTCCCCACCAGCCAGCCTCACCCAGGTATCTGTCAGCTGGAGAGAGAACTGCTCCACCAAAATAACAAGCCAGCTATACCTATAATCTCGGCACTCTTGAGGGGCTGAGGAAAGAGAATTGAAAGTGTGAGCTCAGCCTGGGCAACTTAGTGACTTAATGAAACCTTGTCTCAATGTTTTTTAATAAGAGCTGGAAATGTAGCTCAATGCAAAGGCTCTGGGTTCAATCGAATGATAATCAAACAAATAAATGCAACCATTCATTGCTCAGTGGAGTAAGGAGATGGGCAGCTGCCAACTCTGTCCTTACCTCCTTCTGGAATGTTCCCTGACCCATACAGGGCCTGAGCCTGAGTGACAAATATAGGAATAGCTATCTATGCATCCTTCCTCCCCAGCTCCACAACAAGCTAGCACTGCTTCAGGAGCTCCTGGGCTTCCCCTACTGACTACGGGCCCCAAAGGCCCATAGGATCTGCCATGGTACCTGGTACCTACTAGGTGCTTAGGACATAGGAATCACTGCTGTTCATATCCCAGGCTTTCTGGCACTATAACTAATAATTTTGCTATTATTATTAACAATAATAATAACGCCCCACAGTGAAGTATTCATCATGTATTGCAAACTTATTTCTAATACCAAAAAAAGTCTAAACCAGTGATAGCATAATTTACAGGACAGAGGTACACATCACCCTATTTAATCCACCAGAGATAACACAGGTGTTCTGTTCTTCATTTTACAAATAAAAAACACAGGAGAGATTCAGTCATTTGCCTAGTAAAAGAACCAGTACAGAAGTTCCTTGCCATCCCAATGCGTGACCTTCCAGAGGGAGGCAAAGATAAACTCTCCTCTAAATTTTCTCCTCTAGATCTTTACAGCCTAGTGGTCAATAGCACTGATCAATAAACGTATCAATTATCAGCTTATTTGGTTTGAAAAAAGAAAGTGCCTGTTGGGTTTAATCATGCACAACTGGAGCCTGGTGCGCAGCATCGGCTCTCCCCAGCCCCACCGGGCCACAGCCCCTCTTTGCTGGCCCAGAAGACCAGGATGGGGTCCAGGCCAACCAGTGTGTGGGTGGGGGTGGGGGGTTCAGGCCTTGCCAAGCTGGCGTCAGGCCTCAGTCGTGCCGTCATGCACGGGGAGGAGGCAGTGGCGATGACCAATGGCTGTGTGGTTCACAGTGGCAGCTCCGGCAGGCCCCGCCTGCACCTTGGCACTCACCTGGCACTTGGTCCGCAGGCCGCCCCAGGGGCCTCTGCCTTTGCAGCTTCCCTTTGTCCCGCCAGCCTGCAGAGATCCCCTCCCCCAGACCAGCCCAACCCTGTGAAGTTCGCCTTCACAATGAGCTCAATTCCATCTCCTGATCACTTCCCACCTGCCCTCCATTCACCATTCACCAAGACAACTCCCTGTGCACATCTCCACCCTTTATCAATGTGAACATCCAGCGCACCCTCCTTCCCTGGCCAAGCACCCTTCGTTCCGGGCCAGGCACCTCTTTGCCTGCTACACATTCATCTTTATTGGTGTGTTCTGCTCTGAACTGAGAACTACCAGCTGGTGGAAGGCAGGAATGGTGGACAGACGTGCCAATTCCTCTGCAAGTGCCAAAACAGACACTCATGGATACTTGTGATCTGCCAGTATGTTTGTGTACTTTATTAAGTAAGCTGCTCATGTTTCTAATAAAGCAGAAGCCCCTTCCTGGGAGATAATGTATGGGCAGTGAAAAGCCAGCAATGGATCCCACAGACATTACTGTTGTCTACCCCTCTTCCATGCCTTACTTTCCTTTCCATACCAGCAGAATCACAACATGTCCTAGCCAGTCCCAGCAATTCTGTTCTCTAAGTCCCCAGCCTCCCTGGTAATGAGAGCTGGGCACACAGCCTGGTTCCAGCCAATGAATTGTATGGGAAAATTCATGGCTTCTGGGAATGATTTTGCTTTTTGGATAAAGGAACAAATACATCTGCTATGATTGTTATGGCATGTCTGTTCTGACACGGAAGGTGAAGCCTAGAGTTGTGGCAACCACCTTGTAACCATGAGGCAGCATCTGAGGATATCAAAAAATAGAGAAAGAAAGAAAAGGAGTTTGAGTCCTTGATGCAATGACTGAGAAGACAACACAACGCCAGCAACTGCCCATCTCCAGACTTCTTGTTAGGAGGAGAAATCAACCTTATCGTGCTTAAGCCGCTAGCTGTCCAGAGGTCCATAACTTGTAGCAGAAAGCAACTGTCACTAGAAGATACACAGGGCAACTGTTTTTTAAATTAGGATACAGCTTCCCAGTACCAGTTGGGTGGAGGATAAAAGAGTCTTTTTCTTTTCTTTTCTTTCTTTTTAAGACAGGGTCTCACTAAGTAGTCCAGGCTGATCTCAAATTTCTGATCCTCCTGCCTCGGCCTCCTGAATGTGGGGCTACAGGTGCATGCTACAATGCCTAGCAAAAGCAGTGTTGAATTTGAAGTGAAAGTTGCCTTATTGTTTATGTCCATAGATTAGAAAAATCTCTAAAACGTAGACTCAGGAAGCACAATTAAAATGTTAATTAACTTACAATTACTGTCTAGGATTATTAAATCTTATCTTTTCATTGGCACTTTCAGAGAATAAAAAAGCATTAATAATGCTAATACATAAAGTGTCACAGATGTCTCAATGCTATAATAAATATACATCCTTTACTTTAACTACTGATGAATATTGTTTAATCCCCTAATCTGTGCAGATCAAAAATTTAGTATTTCCAAAGTGTTTCATGAATACAAAAAACTCTGCATCACGGAATGCACGATGCTGCGGGAGATGGAGTCCACGAGCAGAGCCAAAGGCCAGATGAAACAGGACTGCTCCGTGCCAGTATGAGGAGCCCCTACACCTTTGCAGTGCTGGCAACTGAACCCAGGAGTACGCACATGCCAGGCAAGGACTCTAGCATGGAGCTACATCTCAAGCCCCTTTTAAAACATTTTATTTTGAGACAGGGTCTTCCTAAATTGCCCAGGCTAGCCTCAAGCTTGGAGTCCTCCTGTCTCCACCTCCAAAGCAGCTGGGATTACAGGCAAGTAGTAACATGCCTGGCACCCCTAAATCTCGTTTTAAGTGGTGCATAAGCAGGGAAGAAATACTACCATAGTCTTGGGATCTGATCTGGATATCACCCCTGGCACCGCTCTGGCCACCTGAGTGAGCTTGAGTTCTCCCTTCTCTATGCCTCCATTTCATCACCTATGAAATGGGGATAGTAACAGCCTACCTCACTGGGATGCTAATTTAATCCCCAGTGAGTCAGTATTTTAGTGCTGAAAACGTCATAGACAGCAATTAGTAAGTGGTCAATTAAATGTTAACTAATATTATAAAAATACTTCATCCTTGGGGATATTCTGTATCTTGGCCACACTAATGTCAGCGTTCAGGTTGTATATCATTGCACTTAGTTTTGCAAGATGCTATCACCGGGGGAAACTAGGTGAAAGGTACACAGGTCCTCTCTGTATTATTTTTTTCTGTCTCTATTATGTCTTACAACTGCAAGTGAGTATACAGTAGCCTCAAAAAGCTTAATTAAAAACTTTTAAAAATAGTAATGGAAAAGTCAAATAGTATACGTGTGGGTGGAACAAAGTTTGGTAGTTTTCGGAAAAGCTAAACAGAATTATCTGACCCAGAAATTCTAGTCCTAGGGACATATCCCAAAAATGTGAGCGCAGGGATTTGAACAGACATGTGCACACCAGCGCTCGCTGTAGCGTTATTGTCAGTAGCCACTGGAAACAACCCCAGTGGGCCTCAAGAGACAGAGGAACAAACGTGGTGCATATAAAAAATGGAATATTAGCCATAAAAAGAAATAATATTCTGCCATAAATGGATGAATCTTAAAAATATTGTGCTTGGTGAAATGAGCCAGGTACAAAAGGACAAAGACTGTACGGTTCCACTTGTCTGAGATGCCTGGAGTAGTTAAATTCCGAGAAAGGAGACTGAAGACTGTCGAGGAATGAGGCAAGGGTGAGGAGGAGTTGGTGTTTAACGGTACAGAATTCCCACAGGGATGATGGAAACATTTTGGGAACAGGCAGTGGTGAGGGTTCCAGAAGGCTCTGAATGTGTTTAGTGCCACTGAATCGAACCGTTAAAATGGTTTGTTTGGTTTTTTTTGTTTTGTTTTTTTGTTTTTTGTTTTTTCTCCGGTACCAGGAACCGAACTCACGACCTTGCGCTTGACAGGCAGGCGCTTTGCCGCTGAGCTAAATCCCCAGCCCCTAAAATGGTTTTTAAATGGCAAGTTTTATGTGATACATATTTTGCCACAAATAAAATGATGTAATATACCAACGCCCGGCAAGGCACACACTGTAAATGGGTGAACGGTATCTGTATCAGGCAGCTTTCTAGTCAATGAAACAAAATACTCGACACTCGGCACTCAGAATTTCGAGGAGCAAGGTCTGGCTTGGGTCCATTTCAGAGGATCCATCCATGGTTGGCTGGCTCCAAGACAGGATCGCAGTGGAACGGCGTGGTGGGGGCCAGGAAGTAGAGCAGGGGAACAGCACCAGAGAGGAACCAGAAATGGCACCCAAGGTCACATCTCTGTGACCTGCTGTATACATCCAGATGTCCCTAGGCAGCTCCTACACCAATCAGGTTAACAGTCAAGCTTAACCACGGTGGTATAGCAATGAAGCTGTTAAATATGGTTAGCCAGGCACACACAGACCTGTAATCCCAGCCACTAGGAGGCTGAGGAGGAAGATCCCAATTTCAAGCCCAGCCTGGGCAACTTAGCGAGACCCTGTCTCAAAATAAAAAGGGCTGGAAAAAAAGCAGGGTACTGGCAAAGTAGCTCAGGGGTAGAGTGTCCCTGGGAGGGCTCAATCCCTAGTATCATTAAAACAACTTTCTAAGGGCAGTGGAACTAACAAAAAACACATGATGCATGTAGCAGAGGGCAGGCACTCAGCAGTACCTTCCTCCCCTTCACCTGCCTGTTGAAAGCAGTGGAGTCTCCATGAACTGCTCTTCTGAGAAGAGGTGCATCCCTACAGTTGTAACTATGAGGGGTGAGAAGTGGTAACACAGCCCTCAGGAACCTAAGGTTCGGAGAAGGTGAATCTGGTCCCCACAAGCACACAGCCCCTACACAGGTGCTGCCTTGATTATGCCCAGATCCCGAAGGCCACCCTGCTCAGGCCAGGTCAGAGGTGCCACTGTCGGCCGCAGCTGTGTCTGCTCCTACCCCACAACCTCATCACAGGCTGGAGCCCGCAGGATCCCAGCTCAGAGCACAGGAAGTGGCAAAGCTGCTCCAGCACAGATTGAACCTCCTTGGGCAGAGGGCAGGGGAGGGGGTCCCTGACCCCTCCAAGCCACACCCCATCTGCTGGCCTCTCCAGTCCCCGGAGGTCTCATGACAGCGTCCAGAGCCCATAGAGCCCAGACCCGACCAGACGCCCACTTGCTGACTTGCTAAGATCGGGCTTCTGGCTTTCTTCTTAATGGAAGTGAAGTAATTCCTGCCTCCTTTCTTCTCCTTTTCCCTCCCTGAGCTGGATGAGATCCCAGTCTCCCAGGAGTAAAAATAGCCAAAAGCCCGGGCGTGCCAGCAGTCAAGGCCAGTTAAGTTTCTTTCTTTTATACTCAGGCACTAAAAATAACCAGCCAGAGCTTCACAGTGTGGCCTTGCACCTGGCCCTGAGCCTGTCCTGGTGCTGTCCTCCCCTGTCACACATCTCTTCCCAGAGGGGCAGCTTAGACAGGGCAGGAGAAGCAAAGTCCTCAGGGCCCGCATCCCTGCTCCCCAGCTCCTGTCTGGGGCTAGGCGCAGGTGGGATTCCTGCTGACCTTGCCAAGTGTTCAAGGTCAAGACTTTCCTCTTGCCCTTATCCAGAGCTCCCTGCACCACTGTTACCCAATTCAACAGCCCGTACAAGCCCAGATTCACGCTGCACAATGCTTCCGTTTATGAATCAGGTTCTTATCCATCTCTCGTCTGAGCTGGGTGACAGTGTCAGGGGTGACTACAGGGTTATTAAGAGTTCCAGGAGAACACAGATGATTAGGATGGTCAGGTAATTTGCCCAGGGTCACACAACAGGGAAACACCAGGGGAGGATCTAAGCCCTGATTTGCAGACGCCTAAATCCTGTGTCCTTTTGTCCCAAACTTGTGAGTCCTGTGTGACCATCAGGGCACCCCGGAAAGTCCTCAGCAGCACGGGCTTGAGGGCTAACCCTCCAAGGCAGACTCTGAGTCAGGAGATTTGGGGACATGGCCAGGAATGGGTATTTTCTCCAAGTTCTGTTAGTGACTCTGACTATCTTTATTCAGTGCTGCTGTCTCACCAGTGTTCTTCTCGGGGGACTTGGCGGTTGGCTCTTTCCCTGGCCACACATCTCACAGCTGGTTCCTCCAGGGGAGCGAGTTTGGTGGGTAACCTGAGACAATCACACCCTATTCCCCAGAGCTCCTGCCAAGGCTGAGGGCTCTGGGCCCCACACGAGGCAGCATGGAGCCCCGGAATTCTGCCTACTGACAAGGGTCTGCTGTCTGTCCTCTGGATGTTTCTCACCCAGTGTGTCCTCAAGGACATTTCAACAAAGCTGTGCTCTCCCTGCCCAGAAATGTCCCGAACTGTATACCCCCAACAGTGAAATGTCAATTCCTGGTCTCCCCTGCTTGTTTACCTCTTTGATTTGGTTTTTTTCCGGTAATGGGAACCAAACTCATGACCTTGCACTTGCCAGGCAGGTGCTGTGCCGCTGAGCTAAATCCCCAGCCCCTGTTTACCTCTTTGAAGAGAGGCTGTGGGCTCTGCCAGTGGCCCAGGCATTCACACTGAGGCTACAAATGGGCAGTTCCACATTCCCAAGGAGACTCCATTCCACTGAGCGCCGTCATTTCCTAGCTGTGAGGCCCTGGGGGCCAGCTCAAGCACGGCAAGTACCTGTCACCTGTGCCACCACCTTCTTCTCTTTCCTAGCCTGGGGTGGCCAGTGCCAATCAGCCAAGGCACTATCGCCTCCAGACACTCACAGTGTCTGAAAGCCTTTTAGTTATGGGCTTCAGGCAGCCACCACCCACCCTAGAGCTGACAAGGCGCTGAAAGGCATTTGCCATCCTGTGGCCCCAAATTAAAAATCACCGTGACTCGTAAGAGCTAAATCTTGAAAGCAGCCTCTATGCCCACCAAGGAGATGAACAGATAAAGAAAACGCAGCATACACAATGGAGTACTACTCAGCCATAAAGGATAAATTTGAGTCATTTGTGGGAAAATAGACATACCTTGAGACCATAATGCTAAGTGAAATAAATCAGACAAAAAAGGTTAAATGCGGCATGGTTTTTCTCACATGAGAAACTGCAAGTATAAACAATTTAAAAAGCAAAACAAAAGATGATAGGCAATGGAGACGTACGACACAAAGATGGGAAAAGGAGGTGGCAGGGAGGAGTTGGGAGGGCAAGAGACAGGAAAGAAAAAGGATCAAGACTGATTTTTATTTGTACCAATTCTTCATGATGAATGTGTTTACTATGTTTCGCAAGCGTACACTAATTTTTTTGTTAGAAGCTGCCAGAGCAAACAAATGCACGAACAAGATAATTTCAGACTAGGAAAAGTTCAACGAAGAATAAAGGAGACACAACAGCAAGCAATGGGCAGAAAGGGAGGCCTTTCTGAGGCGGTATCTAAACTGCAGCTGGAAGGATGAGAAGGAGCCAGGCTTCAGAAAAGCACTCGGTGTAGAGGGAACAGTCTGGAAGTCCTAAGACGGAAGGCGCTTAACAAGCTTGGGTATCAACAGCGGGCAGATGTGGCTGGAGCAGGGTGGGCTGGAGAGAGAAGACAGGACAGGGCTGCTCCCAGGCACGGAAGTCACAGCGGGGAGCCGGGCTGTGTGGGGCCCGGCAGACCAGGGTCAAATATTTGAATTTTATTCTAAGTCAATGGAGAGCCACTGGGTGGTAGAAAACAAACAACAGATGCATATTGCTTTGAAAAGATCATGTGGGCTGCTATGCGGCTTAGAAGAAATAGGACCAAGAGCAAAATCGCAAGTCCAGTTGGGACATGGGAGGGCCCAGTGGTTCCACAGTCATGACCACAGAGATGAAGAAAAGCAGGAGAATCTGACATTCATTGTGGACACTGACCGAAGAAAGGCGATGTCCCTGGATGAAGACAGGGAGTGGGGAGGGCAGGGTGGTCCTAACCTCAAGCTCCTCCTCCTAAGCACCCAGGAGGGGCTCAGATATTGAGTCTAAGCATCCACAGGAATGAGATAAAGAGCAGAGAGGGCCAGCACAGTCTGGGGAGCCACCAGCAAAAGTGTAGGCAACACTGGGCACGCTGCTGAGAGGCCGAGGAAGCTGCACACGGAGAACCACCAGGCTTCACGGCTCAGAGGGGCAGGGGCACTTTCAAGGGTACAGGTCGGGCAGTAGTAAAGGAAGGGCAGACAGACAGATGGGCATCTCATTAAAGGTAAGACCAAAATCTGGCCATCATGACCCAGGCCTAGAATCCCAACACTTGGGAGGCCAAGGCAGAAAAATCTTGAGTTCGATCCTGAGTTGGGCTACACAGCAAGACCTTGTCTCAAAAAACAGAACAACAGAAAAGTCATCAGTCCCAGAGATGGGGACCTGAGTGTGGGAGGGAGACTGGGGGAAGTGTCTGTACAGCAATAGCTGAAGGAAAAGTTTTTCAGATAACATAAAGCAAAGAAAATGACTGACACACTCAATTTGTTAGACCTGCTAATTTCCATTTATCAAAGGATTCCATAAAGGGAGAAGTATAAATGGGGAGATTTTTACAATACTAGTAACTAGAAAATGACATATACAAGTATGTCATATAGCACTGTGTGTGTGTGTGTGTGTGTATATATATATATATATATATATATATATATATATATATATACACCTATACTTTTTTATTCTTTTCCCCTACCAAGAATCAAACTCAGGACCTTGCACTTGCTAGGCAGGCAATTGTGCTGTTGAATTATATCCCCAACCCTAGCATTATATATTATACACTGGAAAATATAAAAAATTTCTGCAATCAGTAGAAAAAAATGAAGCAGAAAATTTGGGAGAAAGCCTCAAACAAACATCTCATCACAGAAAAGCAACCTTTAGTGGCTGACAAATGCATGAAATACGCTTATCTCATTGTGGAGAAAGTACATATTGACCAACAGCTTTATATACACTAGCAAAAAGAAAAAAAGCATTGGTAACACTATGGAGCAATTGGAGTATCTGAATACCGCTGGTAACAGTGTCAAACAGAGCTGGGTTGAGTGGCATACAGCTGTAATCCCAGCTACTCAGGAGAGAGGCTGAGGCAGGAGTATTGCAAGTCAGAGGCCAGCCTGGGCAACTTAGCAAGAGCGTCACTCAAAATAAAAAGCACTAGGGATGTAGTTCAGTGATAGAGTATTTGTCTAGCATGCACAAGCCTCTGGGTTCTACCTTTAGCATCACAAAGAAATAAGAATCAGTACAAATCAAATCAAAACCAGTTTACTGTCATGTCATAAAGCAGAAGATATACGTCATGGAACTCCTCTAGTATACACATACAACTAGGAAACCTGTTCAGCACCCGCAAAACCCAGAAGCCCAAATGTCCATCAGCAGAAAAGATAAACTCATTTAACAGTACTGTATCACACACGTTAGCAAACTGCGGTCTAAAAGGTCAAACCCAGTCCTCTGCCTCTTCTACCGAAACACAGCCCTGCTCATTCATCAGGCACTGTGTCGCTGCAACAGGAGAGCAGAGGAAGCACTTAGGACAGAGGCCTGCGATCTGCAAAACCTAAAGTGGTTACTGGCTTCTGCGTGCAGACAAATTCGAAGCTGGGTGCGGTAGCACACACCTGTGATTCCAGGACTCTGGGAGGCTGAGACAGGAGGACTGAAAGTGTTGAGTCCAGCCTGGGCAACTCAGTGAGACTCCATTCCAAAACAAACAAGAAAGAAAGGCGATACAGTTTAGTCTGAATGCCTTGGGTTCAATCCCCAGTTTTGGGAGGAAAGGGAAGGAGGAAGGGAGGGACAAAGTTAAATGCATTATAGCACCATGCAACCAGCAGAGTTGTTTCTTTCTCAGATGGGGTTTCATTCTCCTGCCTCAGTCTTGCAGCTGCCCAGACGACAGGCACGAACCATCATATCAGGATCATCTCAAAAATATTAAATAATCATGATGCAGAAGATGTAGTATAATTTCACTTAAAGCAAAAAACGCCTGCAAAATCATTAAAGTAAAAATAGATAGTAAAGCTGCCAGGCCTAGTGGTGCATGCCTGTAATCCCAGCTTTTGGGAAGTTGAAAGAGGAGGACTGGAGTTCAAGGCCCCTAGGGCTACATAACAAGACCTTGTCTCAAAAAACAAATAGATGATAAAATCATGAAGAAAGGTAAAGTGAACCTAATGCAAATTCCAGGATAGTGGTTACTTTGGAGGGTAGAGAAAAGGATGAAAATGAGAACGTGCATAAGGAAACTTCTGAAATAGATACTTTTCTTTGTCTCACACTGGATGGAGTTATCAGCATTCTTTATGCTTGATGTATATTTTTGACACCTGTCCTCTATGTTATTCTTTTACGCCAATGGTTTTAGCTGGCCATATGGTGTCCCAGGTGAAGACTACAATTCCCAGTGTCCCTTGCACAGAGGGTGGCCACATGACTAGGTTCCACCAATGGGTTGTGACTGCAAGGACTGTGCGCCCTACAAATGACCTGGAGTAGGCTTCTCCTCTGGCTGTCTTGAGGTGAAAAGCACAGGAAGCCCCAAGTTGAGGATGGCAGAGCTGCCAATCAGTCCTGGATTACCACAGCCTTTTAACTATTTCATCCAAAATGAGGGAGAACTAAATTCTACCTTTCTGGGTTGTTCATTTTAGTGGTGGAAAGGTAGTCGGTTTATAATAGAAATAGCCTTACTCTACCTAGTATCCTATACTACTGTTTTATTATTATCATGGGGATGATGATGATTATGGGTTTTTTGAGACAGGCTCTTGCTGTGTAATTCAGGCTTACCTTGAACTCATAATCATCCTGGTTTAGTTAGCTTCTCAAGTGTAGGAATTATAGGTGTCCACCTTCAATGTTTGCTTTTTAAAGGATTTTTTTAAAGACTGAGCCGGGGTGAAGGTGGGAATAGTAAGTGCTGCGGTCCTTGGGAAATTCTGCTGAAAGGACAGTGGGATAAGGTGGCTGCATCTGGATGAAGGTGAAGGGTTTCAAATCTGATTTTGTTGTCAGAACAGGAGAACAAAAGCATGTCTGTGGACATGCCTAAAGTCTCAAGTGCTCAGGAGACTGAGACAGGAAGATCACAAACAAGTTCAAGGCCAGTCCGGGCAATTTAGTGAGACCTTGTTGTCTCAAAACGAAAGTCTGTAAAGAGGGCTGGGGTGTAGTGTAGCTCCAGGGGAGTACTTGCCTAGGGCTGGGGTGTAGTGTAGCTCCAGGGGAGCACTTGCCTAGGGCTGGGGTGTAGTGTAGCTCCAGGGGAGCACTTGCCTAGCGTGGGCAAGGCCCTGGGTTCTCTTCCTAACAGGAGGGTGGAGGGAATGGGGGCAAAATTTCCCACTTGACTGTTGCTGCTCCTATTTTCTCAAGAAAATATGAAGCAAGATCATGAGCCGAAGCATAGAGGCGCTGGATAAGAAGCTGCTTCCTGGATCACAGAAAAATCAGTATTAGGGAGGGACGGGGAAGGGAAGATGTTGATCAAAGGATACGAAGTTTCAGTTAGACTTGCAGAGTAAGTTTTGGTGATCTGTCGCACTACCTGGTGACCACAGCAAATAATAGTGTCTTGCATATTCAGAATTGCTAAAATAGATGTTTAGTGTTCTCACCACACACACAAAAATTTGATGAGGTCACCAGCTTGACCCTTCTATAAATGTCGGCCCAGATCAAAATATCATATTGTACCCCACAGCCATACATAATTATTTGTCAATTAAAAATGGAATAAAAAGGAAATCAACATTACAACATGATGAAGAACATAGATCTCAGATCAATGATCAGTATCAGGCTTCATGGTACAACCCTAGGGATGTCCCCAAAGATGGAAAATAAGATGAAAATGAGATGATCCTGATATGATGGTTCGTGCCTCCCACTATTATTCCCATTTTATGGAGGAAGAAAGAGGTGTACGGAGCTCTAAGCATCATGCCCAAAGAGCTTGGCAATGGTGCAGCTGGGACTTTACCAGGTCTAAGTGACCCCTGAACCTGCTACCCAGAGCCCTGACCCACCACTCCCCGCCGCCCGTGGGAACAGGGTAAGGATTCCGCACGCTCCTCTCTCGCAGGGCACAGGGTAAGATCGCGGGTGGCTGTCAGACACGGTGGGGCACTGCCTGTATGCAGGACAGAAAGCAGCTCTGGGAACACCATACTTCAGAGTTCTCAGCTGCGGTTCAGTGCTACTCTCTGAGGTGCCGAAGTGCCGGGGTTTGTTTCGAAACACTAATGTGTTTTGGAAAGGAGAAAGAATTTTTAAAGACAAGTCATCTCTTATTCTCTTTCTTCATTCACAGGGCCAGAAAAGTGGTATTTCTGGCATGGGCTAGAGGCAGAATACTCTATAAATACAAAGCCATTAAATCCCATGCAGTAGAAACCTGATCAGGGCCTCCTTTTAATTTCCTGACATGAGCTGGCCACTAACCCAATTACCCAGAGTCCCTGGAGGAGCCCTCCGCCTGCCCAACAATCACGAAGAGACAGCGAGCGCACACCGCATGGATGGCAGCCCGGCTCTCGCTGAAATCAAATATCTTTTACAAAACACTTGGGGAGCAGCAGGCCGGGGCTGAGGAGAGGGGGAGGAGGAGCAGCCCCAGAGGATGGTGGCTGCGGATGCCAGGAGAGGAGGAAGTGAAGTTTGCAGAACGAACTGATCAGGGAAAGTGGCTGAAATGCGGCACTATGCTGAAGACTTGGGGAGCACCCTGGGAAATACTACAAACAAGGTTTCCAGGCTTCCTCGGGATTGGAGGCTGAGTCAGTCCACACTCTAGCCAGGCTGTGAAGCTCAACCACCGGGGACCCTCCCATCCTGATTCTACAACCCAGAGAGGGGGCTAGTGCAAGACAGTATCACTACCTAAGATTCCAGCCAGCAAATCTAGGAAGAAAATCAAGGCAGCTGGAGACACGTTTCCACCACAGAACACAACAGGGAGAATACAGAAAAGCTGAGTGTGAATGAAGCTACCTTTTTTTCCTTCTCCCAGTTATGCGGTTGAACTCAGGGTCTCTGCACTGAGCTACATTCCCAGCCCTTATTATTTATTTAATTTTGAGACAGCATCTTGGAAGTTGCTTAGTTGCCCACGCTGGACTCAAACTTGATCCTCCTGCCTCAGCCTCCCACAGTGCTGCCGCTACCCTTGGCTGAAGCTACCTTTGAATCAAACACTGAATGTTTCCAGGAACTGATGTGTCAAAGCAATGCCAGGGCGGGTTCTGTCAGGACGAGTTGTCTCATCGGACGTTCACCTTTACCTGGTGATGGACGAGAGGTATCAACATCCCTGTTAGACAGGGAAAGAAGTGGAGGCCTGTGGGTGTGAGAAGCAGCACCCCACAGCAGAAGCACCTAGCACCGAAGAGAATGAAGGTCGCCAACTCCATCCCTGTTCAGATGTCTGTACTCAATTTTGCATATAAAGAGAGAAATTACTTTTTCCCCTGAAAACACAGATTTTCATACCCTGGATTTGCTTATGGATGGACAAGTCTGTTGTCCATATCCTGCTCTGGGAAGCCACAGAGGACCCAGGATCAGTCCCCACCCAGATGAGGAAGCTAACAAACTTACGTCCCTGAGACCTGAGAAGCCACACATCCGACCTTCACCCCAGTAACTGCTGGGGGCCCTAAATCACGCAAGAGTCTCCCAGATTATTTTACTAAACAAAGGAAAGTAATAGAGGCTGGGCATGGTGGTACATGCCTGTAACCCCAGCACTCAGGAGGCTGAGGCAGGAGGATCTGGGTTACCTCGGGATTTAAGGCCTACCTGGAATACACAGTGACACCGTTTCTTAAAAAAATAAGAGAAAGAGAGATTCTCAAGGTGCTGAACAGAAGAGGGAAGCACGTTTCGATGTGTGGATGACAGGGTCTCAGGAAGAGGGCAGGTGACACTCACAGTCCTCCTTCTCACTAAGACTTAGGGGCCCTGAATGCCCGGGGACCACTGTGGGACCCTATGGGAGGAGCAGCCCAGAGAAGGTGGGGGAAGGCAGACAGGCAGGCACCCGAGCTGTCCCAGGGCCCGGTCCTGCGTACAGAGCCAGGAGGAGCCCCAAACAAAGGCAGAGCCCTGCGGCTGCCAAGCTCTGGCTGGCAGGGACCCAGGCTCCTGAACAGGCCAGTCCCTGAGGAGCGTCAGATCCCAGATCTTGCCGAGGCTCAGCGGGCCGCTCACCAGAGGCATCTGCTTTACCCACATTCAGGAGCCTTTGTGTCATCTGTCCCCTCTTGGATTTGGGCCACTGGCACCCGAGGAAAATGTTCTGGTGACTGCCCCAGGCAGAGCTGCTACACAGGCCTCTTCAGGATCAGCACGTTTGCCCAGGAGACAGAATAACTGGGTGCCACCTTAGCTAGCAGGCGTGAACACAGGACAGCTTACGGCAGGGGCAGGGGTCGCCCAGGTCAGCCCCGACTCTGCCCGCTGTCAGTGCCACGCAGCATCCACTCTGCTTCTGTTGCAAATGTCATTCCTGGTGCCACAGTGCTGCTTGTCAGCTGGGCACTCAGACGCGCCCTCTCCTGCTGTGCATCCTTCCCACACGTGTCCCTCCTGGGGGGGGGCCACCAAAGCGTGTCCTCCTCTTTCCCAGCACTGGAGAGCCGCACCACAGCCCAGGGAGTGAGCGGGGCCCTCCCACTGACGACGCCCCAACGCCAGCCCCACGCCCCTTGGGCTGCTGTGTGGCCAGGAAGGCATCTCGCCCCAACTGCACAGGGCCCCTCTGTGTCACCCTTAAAATTCAGAGGTACAGTGATAATAGGCTTCCTTCTGCTCCAAGCTCCTCAGAGGCTGCACACATCAGCCAGGAGAAGCCTTGGACAGCTGGCCCCAGCCTGACCGCATCCTCACACGCACCCTGCAGAGCAAGGTGGCAGAGACGGAGCCCCCCAAGGAGCATCCGACGAGAGTGCTAAGGCTCGCCCCTACACACCCCGTGCTTGTTTCCTCATCCGGGACACTAGGAGGCTCTGAAGGAGCAAGAAGAGCCTAGCGTGGGAGCCAAGGAACCCACTTTAGCCACTAGCCGGCTCACAGCCTACGCGCCAGCACGATCGGAACTGTGGCAGTCAGCTAGGCACAGGGGCACGGGTCTGCAACCCCAGCATTCTGTGAGGCTGAAGGAGGAGGATCCCAAGTTTAACTTAGCCTGGGCAACTTGGTGACTTAGCAAGACCCTGTCTCAAAATAAAAAAAAAGGGCTGGAGAGGTAGCTCAGTTACATGAAAGCCCTGGATTCAATCTCCAGGACCACATACAAACACACACTCGCACTCCAGCTGCGAAGACACAAACGAGCCAACCCTGGGCTGGGCCGGGAGCTCAGTGGCAGGCTGCTTGCCTAGGAGGCTTGCGCTAGGCCTGAGTTCGGTCCGCATCACTGAGGGAGAGAGAAGATGAAGACCCAGCATTCAGTCCTTCAGCAGGTCCAACTCGGCTCAGCTCAACCTAGAGAGAGGGCCAAAGCAGTTGTCTCATGGTGTCTCCACCAAGACGGGGCTAAATTAAGTGACCAAGGAGATGCATTCTGAAAGCCGGTGTGCCACTGGGCGTGGTGGTGCACACCTGCGATCCCAGCACTCAGGAAGCTGAGGTGAGATCACCAAGAGTTTGAGGCCAGCCTGGGCTACACAGTGAGGGCAAGGCCAGCCTCAACTACATAATGAAACTCTGTCTCAATAAGCCAAATAAAAATAAAATTAAAAAGTAAAATAAAATAAAATCAAATCAAGGGCTAGGGATATAGCTCAGTGGCATAAGTGCCTGCCTGGCAAGCACAAGGTCCTGAGTTCGATTCCTGGTACCAAAATAAATAAATAAACGAACAAACAAACAAAATAAAATCCAGCATGCTATGTCATGAAAGGGTGACTCTGAACCTGCTTCAAGAGCTCTATAGGTGGAAGCCGGGTGTGGTGGCGCACACCTGTAATCCCAGCACTCGAGAGGTTGAGGCAGAAGGATCGTTGCGAGTTCGAGGCCAGCGTGGGCTACAAAGTGAGCTCAAGGCAGCCTGAACTGCACAGCAAGATCCTGTCTCAAAAAGACCAAAAAAAAAAGAGCTCTGCCGGTGTAGAGGGACCTAGAATGGAAACTGACATGGGGACCTCCAGTTCCCACGGCACAAAGTCCAACTCCTCCCACCACAGATGTATCGTTAATTCAGGCCTCTTCCCCAAAGGGTGCGCCTAAAGGCTGGCTGGGCTTCTGCAGACTCCCACAGTGGGGCTCCCCCTGGAAGCCAGAGAAAGGAGAAAACACACAACTACACTAACACCCCCAAAACAGCACTGAATAAAGTTCTTCAAACTGAGTAGTTCTGAGAAGGGGAAATGGAAAGCCAGGCATGGGGGCACATATCTAGTAATGCCAGCTGGGAGGCTGAGGCAGGAAGATGGCAAGTTTAAACCTAGACTTAGAAGAGTGGAGGGGATGGGAGGATAGGGAAGGAGAGAAGAGAAAAAGGGGAAGATGGAGGGGACCTACAGCAGCTGTCCTCATAATGAGCTACATACAGATCATCTCAAGTTTGCTAGGAGCCATACTAAGAAAAGTGAAAGTAGCATGTGCAGCGGTGGGCCGGAAGGTGGCGGGTAGGGAACGGGGAGATGCGGCACCCTGGAGAAAGATTAGCCCGGGACGCAGGGTGCAGGACGCATGCGCGTGCGTGCAGCCCCGAAGCCCTAGCTAGAGGGAGAGAAGCCAGGAGGCCGAGTGGCGCGCAGGGCTCTTACCTTCCTTCAGCATCCCCACTTTGAGGCATTTCATGAAGCGGCAGGCCTGGCAGGATTTGCGCCTCCGCTTCGTGATCTCGCACTCGTTGGTGGCCGGGCAGCTGTACTCGATGTTCCCTACAACCGGACAGAGAGAAGGGTGTCAGCAGCTCGGAACGGTTCAAGTCTTCCCTGCGAGGAGCCGCTTGGAAAAGTCTGTCTCCAGAAAACAGTCACTTCCGGTTAGAAAGCCACCATTGCTCGGGACAGTGCAACTCACTGAGCTGGCTTTTACCCCAGGAAGAGAGCAGCCCTTGTGCTGACCACACCATCCGCGCAGATCACCACCTCCAGCTCCTGCGAGGCCAGCCCCACCCCAGCTGGTCAAAGCCCCAGGGATGCTAAGCCCAGGTGTGAGGACCCCGGGGAGACCCAGGCCACCAGCGGTGCTCACTTTCTCACCAAGTCTGTTTCCTCAAGGGCAAAACAGTGGCAGCTGGCTCCTAACCAAAGGACTACGCAAGCCACTGTGTGGAAAGTTCCTTCAAAACACTGTGAACCCAGTGTGGTATGCACACCTGTAATTCCAGACACTTAGGAGGCTGAGGCAGGAGCATCACAAGTTGGAAGCTAGCCTGAGACCTGTGTCTCAAAATGAGACACAGGAAGAGTGAGACCCTGTCTCAAAATGAAAACTAAAAGGGGCTGGGGATATAGCTCAGAGGTAGAATGCTTGCCCAGCCATGTGCCAGGGCCTGGGCTGGAGCCCCAGCACCAAGGAAAAAAAAAATAAGCAGAAGTAAAGTGCCTGTCAACATGAGGTGGTTAATTTTATAATAAGCGCAGTTCATTGTGGGAGAGGGAATTTGTGATTCATTTTAAAACCACATCACCCTCAGGCGGGTTATAATACTCCTGCCATGGCCCCAGCCCCCGCTCCCAAGAGGCTGAGCCCCGAGAAGGCAGGGTTGGTGCTGCCCACCTCCTGAAGGAGCCAGATCAGGCACTGCCTGAACCACCGTGGTGCCAGCCAGCTCCTCACTGCAAGGTCAGGAAGCCTGTGGCCCACACTCCCGCAGTGGCAGTGTGGACACTAGGCTGAGGGAAGGCCGTGCTGACCTTCCTTCCAATGCTCCAGAGGCCCTTGCTGCCTTTTAGTGCCTCTTTTCCAAGATGGTTTTCAAACTGGGGCTGCCTTTCTATGCAGGGTGCAGCGCTCACCTTGTGTACCCTTTCCTATGACTTACCTAACGCGCATGCACTGGGTACCTGTAATGTGTCTGGTGCTGGGAAGAAAAGCAAAGGGCGGGAGGGGGGTCGGTCCTCCCACTGCAACTGCCCCCAGACACTCCCCTCTGGAAGAAGCAGGTGGCCTCCCTGTCCTTTGAACTCACCCACACTGTAACAGTTAACAGTCATGGTTTACTGTGCAGCTACTACGCACATATCCCTCCATCCTCATTGCAGCCCTGAGCTGGGCACATCGGGACCCCGTTTCACACACCGAGAAACTGAGGCTCACACCACTGAAGAGAGCTACCCAGAGCCCCTGTGCCATGCCTGCATCTCACGGAAATCAGAAGTGCACCCCCACCCCAAGAACAGGTCCCGGTGTCTAACCCAGCAGCTGAGGACATCTGGTGGCCAGGAGATCAGGCAGACACCCAAAGGTGTCCCCACCACATGGGATACAGAAACTGCTTTCTGCTGGGTTTTCTGGGAACAAGCACGAGCCATGTGCCACAAATGACAAAAAAACCAAGAGGGTGACGTCCCTGGACCCCGTCACCAATGCCTAATTGTATGGGGCACCCACCCTGGCGTCCTCACCCCAACATACTGGTGAGGAAACTGGCGCCCCAGAGCACCCTGGAGGTCCCTCTACCCTCTCTCTCTCCCATGGTACCCTTTCTCCCTGCCCCTCTCCGTAGGTCTTCCTCTCTGCGGGAGGATGGAAAGGATGAGGATGAGAAAGGTTAAAGGTGCTGTGCCACTCGCTCTTTTATCCAACTCTAACCATTTCTTTTTGTTGTTGTTTGTTTTTTCTTTTCTTTTTTTGGTACTAGGAATTGAACTCACGACCTCAGGCCTGCCAGGCAGGTGCTGCGCCGATGAGCTATATCCCCGGCCCTGTTTTCTGTCTTTTTGAAACAGGGTCTCACCATGCAGTTCAGGCTGGCCTTGAGCTCACTTGGTAGCCCAGGCTGGCCTCGAACTCACGATCCTCCTGCCTCAGCTTCCTGAGAGCTAAGCTGGGATTACAGGTGTGTGCCACCAAGCCCGGCTAATCATTTCTTAAGAACACTCACTTGTGTGGCTTCCTGGGAAATCATTTCAATACTAGCATAAGCATGGCGAAATGATCAACAGCAGAAGAGAGGAAAACACACACACATCCACTGACTGACCCACGTCTTCCCACTGGCTCAGAGGCACAACTGCATCCGGCCTGGCTCCACCCACCCCTCACTCTCCACTTCCAAGCTCCCGTCCTGATTCTGCAGTTATCAGTTCCTGGAACGCAGGCATCAGGGAGGATTTCGCTGCCCCAGCTGCGAACAAACCCATGAGGCTCCCTCGGCCGCAGACTGGGCCTGGCCACTTCTCCAGGTCCCTCTTGGAAGGTTCTCCTTCTCTGCTGACCAGCACTGATGTCCCCACGGTCTGTCTGTAACTGTCCATCTGAGCACCTGTGCATGGCTCAGTACCCACTGAGAGCTAATGGATTTGTGACCACAGCGGTCGTGCTTCACGTTTACATACTGGGTCAAACTTTGCCAACAACCCTGGAGGGAACCCTCTATTTCCCCTTCTTACAGATGATACAGGGGAGCAGAGGCCAGGCTGAGGGGCAGCTGAGGGGGGAGCCCAGCGGCTGGCTCCAGTGCCTGTCCCAGGCAGCCATTCAGTGGTCCCAGTGGGGCAGTAATGCGTGCCCCCTGGGATGCCTTCACACACAGCTGACCCCAGTGTCCTGCTCCCAGCTGCCCAGCACCAGCCATCGCTTGGGGGAGGACAGAGCCCAGGGCACAGCTCAGGGCAGGGACCAAGAGGGTGTGTGGCTGTGACCCTGAGGCTCCCACAACAAGAGGACCGAGTGCCGACAGCGAGTCACGAGCATGTTCTTGACCCTGTGTGTGGGGAGGGAGGATTCTAATTTTACTTACTTTTGTGCCTTTCAATTTGTCTTATGGCCCCTGCGGCTGGCTGCCAGCAAAACCACGCTGGTGGCCTGGCCTTGTAATTTCTGTAAGTGCCTCCTGATAAAGTGATGAGATTAATCCATCAGAATTCCTGCAGTCTCCAGGGGAGTCTAAGAGCGCTCAGGAAGAGAGAGATGTTAGGGGCACACGTGCATACTCCCCTCCCACCAACTAAAGTTTGGGGTAGCCTCTCAGAGGACTGGGACACAGCCCACGGCCAGGACTAATTCAGGGTTCTAACCTAGGATTGTGTCCAGTATAGACATGTGCTGACTCCAATTCAGGCATATAACCTCTCTGAGCCTCAGTTTCCCTACCCATAAAATGGGCATGTTCCCATCTCTTAAGGTTGTTCCCATCTCCTAAGATTCGGAGAGTGTGACAAGCGACAGGGTTAGTGGGTACCTCCCCTGTCTCAAGAAGCAAGGTTTACATCCAGGCAGAGCTGGAGGGCACAGGTAGCAGGCTCAGGCGGGGGCACACACTTGAGGTGTCCAATCCAAGACTACCACTCTGACTTTTAAGAATGTGAAAATCCACCTCCCGCAGCTGGGCCTCAGAGGCGAAGCTGCTGGGCCTGCGGGGCAGCCCTACGCCAGGCTCCGAGACGGAGGCTGCTGAGTTCGGACGCATGGCCCTCGGGGAGAAGTGGTGCTTCTGGCTGACCGCAGGGCCTGCGTGGTGGCCAGTCAGGGCTTCGAGGAAAGGGCTGGGCTGGAGGCCCCGGCTTTCACCCATCCTCTCACCCCGGAGGACTGACGGGCCCCTTTCACCGCACACAGCCAGTGTCCACTGCTCTCCGTCCTGCCCGCCTCCCTCCCCACAGCTGCATGATCTCATTCCCGGGCTGCTTCTACTCTGCTCTTGGGCGACGGGTCCCTCACTACGGCAGGACACACAGCCTTGCCGGGCTCCGACCCCACAGCCCCCTGCAGGCGGTGTTTTCACCTGGAGGTCCCTCAGGCTCCTGAGCCCTCTCAGGTCACACCCAGCCCCACGCGGTCCGCTGCTGTCTTCCTTGTTTCATAGACGGGACAACCAGCCACCCTGCCCGCTAAGTCAGAAACTGGCGCGGCATCCTGGCTTCTCCCCACTCTGAGGTCACTTCCTTGGTATTTCCTCCCTGCATCCCTGCTGCCCCAGCCAGACCCATCTGCCCTGGAGTCCTCTCCTCCTGCCTCCTTCCTACCCACCCTCCAACTGCCATTAGAGGGGCACCAGGGACCTGGGGCAGTAGGGAGGAAGCAGCCAGAGGGACCCTGGTTCATCACCACACACAGAACACACATCTTCCAGGCTTCCCAAGGCCTGCTAGAGAACAACAAAGGCACGAGAACCTTCCAGGCAGAAGCCATCTGAGTGTGGCCACACACACACCACTGACTCCAACTTCTCAGACGGCTGAAGCAGGATTGAGTTTGAGGCCAGCCTGGGCAACTACTCAAGACCCTGCCCCCCACCAATGAAAAAGGGCTGTAGTTACAGCTCACTGCTACAGCACTTTCTCAGCATGAACGTATGAGGCCTTGTGTTCAATCTTCAGCGCATACACACGGAAAGAGACAGAGATAGAGAGAGGGAGGGAGGAAAGGGAAGAAGGGAGGAAGAAAGGAAGGAAGAAGGGAGGAAGGAAGGAAGGAACAAAGGAAGGAAGAAAGGAGGGAGAGGGAGAGAGGAGGAGGGAGGGAGGAAGGAAAGAAAGAGACAGATTTCAAAAGAAAAGCCCAGGAACTACTCAGATTTTTTTTTTTTTTTAAATCAAAGACACGGGGCAATAGGCTAGGGAAGATGTGAGAATATGGAGACTGACCCTGTAAGTTGACCAGCCAACCACTAGGGGTTTTCTTGTGGTGCTGCAGTACTGGGGGCCGAACCCAGAGCCTTTCCACCGGGCTACAACCCCAGCCCTTTCTTACTTTTTAATTTTGAGAGCGGGTCTCACTACAACACTACATGGCTCAGGCTGGGCTCAAGCTTGTGATGCTCCTGCCTCAGCGGCCCAGCGTACTGAGCTACAGGCACATGCCACGACGATGAAGTAAGATTTTTTAAAAATGGTTAACTCAACTGGGGTGGGAGGAGAATGGGTAGGGCCAGAACACTTATCTTTCATTATAAAATCTGTATCTCTACTATACTCTGTGGTACACACATCATTTTGATAAAGATTAAGAATTAATTTAAAATATAACTGGAGGAAATTATCGAGCTTGGAGCCAGCCCTGGCAGTGAATGCCTATAACTCTAGCACTGGGGAGGACAAGACAGGACTGTGTGTTTGAGGCCATCCTGGACCACACAGTGAATTCAATGCCAACCTGGCTCACAGTGACACCCCTTCTCAAAAAAAAAAAAGAAAAACAGGCCCTTGTGCTCTGGCTGCCTCCACCCCCGCACCGTAACCTCCTCAGGAGAGGGTCCGCTAGCTCTTCACCGCCGCCCAAATGCTCGTGGGCCCCCTACCTGAAGCTTCTCCTCCGGTCGCCCACCTGCCAGTCTGCTCCCTGGAGTCTCAGTCCTCACGTGCTTCTCGGAGACATCACTGTCCCTTCTGCCCCGGGAGCCTCGCACACTCCTTCCCACTACCCCACCACGGTGCATTTACAGCCACTAGCTGAGTTCCGCAAGCAGGACCTTGGCGGGGGCTCTTCCTCCTGCACGGCGTACTTGTTGCGGACACAGATGGTTTATGTCTTTGTACCTCAGGTGCAGTGCCCGGCCCCTGATTACCCATCAGTTGAGTGGAGGACAAGTGCACATGAAATGCGAGGAAGAATCCTCACCAGAGACTCTGGGACAGTGACCTCCAGGTGCCACGAGCAGGGGTCTCCTCTGGGTGCTTCTCCTCCTTGCTGAGGCTGCACATACCCCACTGCCAGCATCTGCTTTTTTTTGGGTTTTTTTGTTTTTTTTTCCACCAGCATCTTAAAACATGAATGGCAAGATTCCATGTCGCTTCCCTCTGGGGGGACTCTCAGAATGTCTCTTACCGCCTCCCAGTATATTTCATCAGCTCTAAAATGTGTTTCAGGGCCAAATAAATCGATTGTTTTTCGGTGCTGGGGACTGAATCCAGGGCTTCACACACGAGGGACGAGTACTCTATGACTGCTTCCTTGCTATTGGTATTTTCAGTTTTTCCCATTTAAAGAGTTCTTCAGGGTTTCTTTACAGATTTGTTTTTAAGATACAGATTTGTTGGGTTTTTTTTGTCTTTTTGGGACAGTTTAGGCTGGCCTTGAGCTTACTTTGTAGCCCAGGCTGGTCTCAAACTCGACTCCTGCCTCAGCCTCTGGGGTGCTGGGATTACAGGCGTGAACCACCACACCTGGCTTAAAATACAGAGTTGATCACATAAATTTTGGGTTTTTTTTTTTTGTAATACTGGAAATTGAACCCAGGGTCTTTGCACTGAGCTGCCCCACCCCCTTTTATTTTTTCATTTTCAGATAATATCTTGCTAAATCACTAAATTGTCCAGAGTGGATTTGAACTTGCAGTCCTTCTGCCTCAACTTCCCAGCATGCTGGGATTAGAAGCTTGCGCCACCAATCTCAGCTCATACCACATCAAAAAGAAAATATAAGAAAAATAACCTGAGGCTGGGAGTGTAGCTCAGTTGTAGAGCGCTTGCCTAACATGCACAAGGCCCTAGGTTTGATCCCAGCACTGGGAATGGAAGGACAGAAAGAAGGAAGAAGGACTGATTGATTAAGATATTTAGGCTCTTCAGAATCATTTTTTGATCAAAGCCACCTTGTTCTTATTTTCCCGCAGAACCATCTTCTCCACGGACAAGGGAGTCAATCATATTGCGCTTCTCCAGAGCGCCCACTGCTGTCTCAAGGGTCACCTTCCAGGCCACTGGTCCCTACTCTGCAAGTTTTGATGTGCACATGAGGTCAGCGACAAGTACAGCTCAGCCTTAACCTGGCTGATAGCCTGTGAGCCGCAGCCCAACAGAGAGGAGACAGGCGGATGTGGGACTCTGCACTGCTGAGTCTGAGTCCCTCTCAGGCTCCTCCGGCCCTTGCCCTCTCCTGCTCACCGGAGTCTCCCCTCCCACCACCCTCCCTGAGGAGCTTCCCTACTACCTCCCTGTACCTCACTGCTCTCGAACTGGAGCTTGCATGAGGCTCACAGCGGGCTTGGACCGGATCAGACTGCCCAGCTCAGGTGCTGCAGGGGCGGGTGGGGCGCTAAGTCAGCACTTCTCCTCCTCCTCCTCCTCCTCCTCCTCCTCCTTCTCCTGTTTTATACCATTCTGGGAATTGAATTCAGCGTCTTCACACTGCACTACATCCCCAGTCTTTTCTATAATTTTTTTTTTTTGGTTTTTCTCCGGTACCGGGAACCGAACTCACGACCTTGCGCTTGCCAGGCAGGTGCTTTGCCGCTGAGCTAAATCCCCAGCCCCTATAATTTTTTGACAGGGTCTTGACAAGTCACTAAATTGCTCAGATTGGGTTTGAACTTGCGATATTCCCTGCCTCAGCCTCCCACAGTGCTGGCACTGCAGGCATGTATCACAGTGCTGGGGTGATAATCATGTGCCACCATGCCCTGCTCCAGATCTGCATACTGGGGGCCACACTTTGAGAACCACTTACCAAAGACCTCATTAGACCCCAAGTCCCACAAGGACCCCACTCTTCAGGGCCTCTGTGAACCCATTAAACTCAATGAGAACAAAGCTTTGAACATTACCTCACACCCCTTTCTCCCCTCCCTCCCCACAATAAAGTCTTCCTTCTGTTTTGTTCCCCCAGTGGCCTTGCTGTTTATCTCCCTATCAGCCTAAGTACAAGACTAACAGTCCTGTCTTAGCCTCCACCAACCAGAGCACTCCTATGCTTTCCTCATAGGAGCCATTGGTTGAGCATTTTTCTCCCAGTACCAGACACCAAACCCAGGGCCTTGCGCATGCTCTGCCACTTCACACGCACCTCCATCCCTTTTTACTTTTAAAACAAGGTCTCAAAAAAAAAAAAAAAAAAAAAAAAAAAAAAAAAAAAAAAAAAACACAAGGTCTCACCAAGTTGCCCAAGCAGGGCTTGAACTTGTGATCCTTCTGCCTCAGCCTCCCCAGTAGCTGCAATCACAGGATGTGCCACAGTATCAGCCACTTCTGGAGGATTTTAACCCTTCTGTCACTGTCCTGGTCCACATACTCTGAACGGGACTGTTAAATAGAGCTGTAAACTGGACTGTTACAAGCACTTCCTACCTGGTCTCCCTGCTCTCGGACTCCCTGCATCCAGAGCACAGATTCTATCAATTATATTGCTAAAAGAAGCCAAGATAACTTCCCTGCTCAGAGGCCTTCAATGAGCTGGGTGCTCATGACTGTAGTCGCAGCTACTTGAGAGGCTGAGATGGGGAGATCACCTGAGCCCAGGAGTTGAGAGCCCAGCCTGGGCAACACAGTGAAACTTCATCTCAAGGTAACAACGAAGGGCCAGTGATGAAGCTCAGCGGCACAAGTGCCTGCCTGGCAAGCGTAAGGTCCTGAGTTCGATTCCCGGTACCAAAAAAAAAGTTAGAACAAAAACCTTCAAAGGCTTCTGGTGGCCAAGCA
Organism: Chinchilla lanigera; assembly: GCF_000276665.1. Classification (NCBI taxonomy): domain Eukaryota; kingdom Metazoa; phylum Chordata; class Mammalia; order Rodentia; family Chinchillidae; genus Chinchilla; species Chinchilla lanigera. The sequence goes on along the minus strand of NW_004955438.1, from coordinate 492,535 downwards.
TAAATGACAACTACTATTACTTCATGGTCATTAGATAGATGTCAGGCACTAAATAACACACTTTATGCGTGTCACTTAGTTTCTGCATAACACCCAAGGGCGGAAACTATGTCTTGGCCTAGGGGATTAAAACTACGAAGGCGTCAAGCTGGGATTCTAAATCAGGCTAAACAGCTCTCCTCTGAACTCTGGGTGTCACCAGAGTCACAGACCAAGCACGTCCCGAAACACACCCAGCCTGTGCCTCCAAACCTGAGATCATGAGCTGTTCCTCCGGTAGTCTCCCAGGCCCTGCAAACAGCTAATGTCTGTGGGTTTGGCTCTTTATCTATAGATGAGGAAACTGAGGCTGGAGGATCCAAGTCCCTGCCCAAGGTCAGCCAGTTGGCGAGTCACTGCACCTGGCTCCTGACTCCTGCTCATTCCTGGGCTTTGTCTCTGTGCCACTGTCTTTTGTCCCCTAGGACCCACCAGTCTCCTTCTCCAGGACAAAAGGCCTGGAGGTGGTCCAAGACGTAATAACCCATCAATCATGTCCAGGCCCTGTCCTTGGGGATGCTCATCCCAGGCCTGCATCTGAGCCCTGGAAACGGAAGAAGCATTGTATCAGGGCTCTTTCAAACTTGCTCTGCTTTAAGTCACAGACGAGGAGTGGCCCCCAAGAGTCTCTCAGTGTCTTGTGAAGGTGGCCGCCTCTCCTGGGAACTCAGGGAGAGTAGAGCAGGCTTTACGATATATGTACCCAGAACTCATCAAAGGCTCACCTGGGGTTCTGGGGACTGAGCTGGGGCTTAGCGTGCTAAGCACGTGCTGTACAACTGAGCTACACCCCCAAGGTCTTGCTAAGGTGCCTATACAGGCCTGGAACTCATGATCCTCCTGCCTCGGTGTCCCAGGTAGCTGGGATTGCAGGCACATGCCACCATACCCGGCATCATGTCCCCTAGACTATCCAACCTCTGTAGTCCCACATCCTGCCACATTACCTTCACTTACTCACCAGACCACTCCTTCTGTCCTGAAACACTCACTGTTCCCTCCTCCACCCGGGAGGCTGGGCCCAGGATTCCCATGGGCTTCCGCGCTCTGTCTACGTGAGCCCACCTCACCCCCTCACCCTCTGGTCTCAGCTCCTTCACAGCACCTGTCTCGATCTGTCCTTGCCTTTCTTCCTTTAGCACATTTATGGTCTGCTTTCCTACTACAAGCAAGCCTACCAGCAGACAGGCTATCGCACTGTCCCCAGATCCCAGCACTGGACACCTACTTCAGCTCAGCCGTAAGACAGGGGTTTCCCTGAGACTGTCCTTTAGGAAAGAGGAAGCTACTTAATATTTGAGTGTTGTATGGTTGTGTATTATAAAGACCATCGCGTCAGTCACTTTACATTGAACAACAAAGGACAATCACATTGTCCTGAGACAGGGATGGTGAACCTTTCAGAGCTTTCAATGGTAACAAACAGACAGCTATGGCACTCATGCCATACACAGGTTCACCACCACTGCCCTAAGATGACCTTAATGAATGCTAGTCATCTGCATGGGGTAGGGGTGGGTGCATTCCTATAATCGCAATACTCTGGGAAGCCAAAGCAGGAAAGGACTGCAAATTTGAACCCAGCCTAGGCAATTTAGTAAGAATCAGTACTTTAAAAAAAAAAAAAAAAAAAAAAAAAAAAAAAAAAGACTAGTTACTTGCACACATCAGCAACAAAGGAAGAGATTTCACATCAATTTAGTTATTCCCAGGAATGGTACCTTACAATAACAAATACCAGGTGCCCAAAGAGTACAATACCTACATAGCGATATCCTGTCTTTCTGGTTGCTGAGACAAAATACCCAATGCCCAAAATTAAGGAAGGAAAGGTTTATTTAGCTCACAGTGTGTGGAGGTTTCAGTCCATACTCGGCGGGCTCCAAGGCAGAGTGGCATATGGCAGAGGGCAACAGTTCATGGCGGCGGAAGACAGCAAGAGCAAAAGGGGAGGCCGGGAGCAAGCCTCTTTCCCTCCCTTACATTGCATGCAGGAGACCTGCCCCAGGGCGGGTGTAGCACTCACACCTATAATCCTAGCACTGGACCATGAATCAATCAAAAACTCTAGAAGCCCACCCCATGACTGCAGGAGGCTTGGGGGGACATCCAGACACAAACCGTAACAATGCCCTAGGTAGATTCTTACATTTTAGAAACATGTTTGGAGAAGGCAGAAAAATAACATCAACGCTCAAGCACCTAACATGCAGATGAAGACGGAGCTTGAAAAGAAGCAAAGACCAGAGATTTGTATGAAAAATTCCATAAAGCTCACTTCATAAATTGTGAACTGAGGGGGCTGGGGATTTAGCTCAGTGGCACAGCACCTGCCTGGCAAGCGCAAGGTCATGAGTTCGATTCCCCAGTACCGGAAAAAAAAAATGTGAACAGAAAAGGTTTTCAAAAAATAACCTATTACTTCACATTATTTAAAATGTTAAGTAAAACCTAAGTTGTGTAGTGCAGTAAGCAGACATTTAATGACTTTAACTAGATCCCTAAAGTTTCTATCCCCAAATTGGCCCAGCTCACTTTGTCTGGACACTTCAGACTCAGACACTGGAGACCTTTCTACATGCTGGGAACTTCTAGAGGACACGAGCCAAATGGGGTGGCACATGCCTGTAATCCCAGCACTCGGGAGGCTGAGGCAGGAGGGTCGCCATGAGTTCGAGGCCAGCCTGGGCTATATAAGGGAGTTCAAGCCAACCTGCACTACACAGTGAGACCCTGCCTAAAAAAAAAAAAGAGTGACAGGACACAGGTTAGTGAAAAGCAAGGTAAATGTCACCCTGTCCCTTCAGAGCTTACTGTCTTCCTGAAGACCCAAGCCAGGAAAGGCAGTGGGCAGCAATGGGCCTAGGCTGGGGTATGGGCGGAAATTCACAGGAACCTCTGGCATTTTCCAAGGTGGGAAGGGACGGCCGCACAGACGTGTGCACTGGTGTTAAAGGAGCTGGAACTCAAGGAAGAGCTTTGGGCAAGAGCTGTGAGATCAGGATTCATCCGGATTTCAGAGGCAACTGAAGCCAGGGGCAGAAGAAGGCAGCAGGGCGGAGAAAGTGGGTCAGGGCCGCAAGGAGGGGAGGGTCCCAAGGGGAGCTGATGGCTGAGGGAGTGGTTTAGGTTGGAGACACTGGAAGTATTTAAATGCCAAGGAGGAGACTTATAAAGTGAGAGGGGAAGACAAAGGACAGGAGATAGAAAGAGAGAGGACGCGCCTTCTGCCCGAGGGAAGCTTAGCTGGGTAGGGGCATCTCCTTTTCCAGTAAATGGGTGGCAAGAAGTAACTGGAATCATCCACAGAAACACAGCAGGGACAGGAGAGTGGGTTTGTGAGGCCCATGTGAAGGCTTCTAGTTCTCAGTGAAACAAGAGGCAGCCAGTGTGGAGGTGCATGCCTGTGACCCAGCACTTAGAAGGCTGAGGCAGGAGGACTGCGGCCAGCCCAGGCAACTTAGTGAGACGCTGTCTCAAAAACACACAACAGGAGGTGGCAGAGTCACAGTTAAGAGTGACAGACAGGGTGACAGAGTCAAGATTTGGGGGTACAGCTGGGAAAAGCCTAGAAAGCTACCTCACCACTGTGGATTGGTTCCATGGGTTCTCATCGCTGTAGTGTCAGCAGCTCAGCCCAGAACGCGCTCTCTGCCCTCGCGCCACAAGCCTGACTTCATCAGTGTCATCTCTCAGGGGCAGACTCCCACTGCCCAAACTGAGCACCCGACGGGTAAGCCCAGGGATGCAGGGCAGCACAGGCGAAGGGGAGTAAAAATACAGGTCAAATTGACAGGATCCGAGTGGCAGAAGATCCGCAGGGGAACCAGGTCATCATCAGAAAGGTACTCATCAGATCCACCGAAGGTGCAGAGCAGCAGGCTGGCCCTGGGCTAAGCACTCCCTTTCCTAGGCCAGGCCTTCGCCTGAATCTGTCTCCCTCTGCCTCCAGGCCGGCCAGTCCTTCAGGATGGGCACATTTTTCCTTTAGACGGGTTAGTAAATTCAATCAGACCGAATCTCTCCTGTACCTGGAGCCATCTGTCCCTTCAGAAAGTGCTTTTGTCTATCTCAGAGCTCATCTATTCTCAGTGAGTTTCAACCCAGCCCGAAGCCCAAAACATTTCCTAGCCCAGAAGGAGATAGAGCTGGCACTCCCAGGAGCCCCAGAGACCTGGGGGCCGAGCCTGGGGGCCGAGCCTGCCCCACTGGAGGCTGCAGTGCAGACACAGGAGCACAAGCCTTGTCTAGCAAGGGCCTGTGGTGAGTACTTCAGCCTTTGCAGGCCTGACATCTCTGGTGCAGCTCCTCAGCTCCCGTGTACCGTCAAAGCAGCCACAGACCTTGTCAACGAGCCTGAGTGGGTGTGGCCCAACCTGCTGCAGTCACAAAAATAGATGGGGTGCAGGCACATGCTTATTACAATCCCAGCACTCAGGAGGCTGAGGCAAGATTGCTACAAGTTCAAGGCCAGTCCGGGCTACATAATGAATTCAAGACCAATCCAAACTACATAGCATGGGGCTGGGGATTTAGCTCAGCGGCACAGTGCCTGCCTGGCAAGCATAACGTCGTGAGTTCGATTCCCAGTACCGAAAAAAAAAAAAAAAAAAAAAACCAAACACAAACTACATGGCAAGGCCTTATCTCAAAAAATCAAAATAAAATAGAAAGCCTGTGATTTGATACCCTCCTCCCTCTCGTCCCCACCTGCACTGTACTAGTATCCAACCCCACCCCCACCCCGCCCCCGCCCAGCAGTGCGCACTCAGGAAGTATTTGTCAAGGACTGGCCACCTGAGGGCTTTTCTCCCAGGTCTATCATGATGTCCTTGTCATTGCCAAGTCCTGTCCCTCCCTGGTGTAGCACCGGATGGACCAGCCTGGGAAGAGGCAGGTGGAGAGGCCAGGTGGGAGCTGGAGATGTTACCCACAGGGAAGTGGCGCATTCCAGGACTAAAGCCCTGCGGCCAAGGCCAAGAGGTTGCTCTTGGTAATAATGGCCTGGGGCTGGGAGTACAGCCACTTGAGAAGCCCAGGGTTGATGATCACCACCACCACCTACTGCCCCTGCCCCATGCTTCAGGGAAAAAGAAAAGTGGATTTTTCTTCAATATTTTTCAAATATTCTCCTCCACGGGGGCGGCGGGTGTGTACAGGAGCCTGCGCTCAGCTGGGAGCCTAGAGCTAAGGCTGAGACTCTCGGGCACTAAGCGCGAGATTCCAACCTCTTGGGGACAGCATGCATGCCCCACGGTCGCTGCATCCCAACCCAGCCCCAGACCCCTCTCGGTGCCTTACTCAGAGCAGGGGTTCAGTAAATGCTCGCTCTTAGCGTGCCTCTGTGGCTGTCCAATTACAGGTCCAACCTTCCTCATTATACCGTTTTCCAAATTATCAACTACTCCAAACAACAAAGTCAAAATCTTTGTTAGAACAAAGCCGGTCATTAACAAATCTTTGGTGATGACCTGTGAGAGCAACCTGTCCGCCTCAGAGTGTGGTTTCCCCGCTCTGCAGAGGACCCTCTTTCTAAGACTAACCAGAGCTCTTCTTGTGAGAAAGGGGGCCCCTGGCCAGTCCTGTTCCCTGCAGGACTGCTGCTGTTTGTCTTTGGGCTTCTCGGAAGCGATTATTATCCTGTTCGTGGAAGTAAATAATTAAGGCTATTTACAAAGCCTTCCTATGGGCTCCAGACTTGCTGAGAACATTTCCAGCCACATGGCTCTGTCGAGGCTGTGGGGGTGTCCGGGTCTGCACACAGCTGCCTCTGTTTTGAGAAACCTCCATCCTTTTTTTTTTTTTTGGTACCAGGAATCAAACTCAGGACCTTGCTCTTGCTAGGCAGGCGCTTGTGCCGCTGAGCTATCTTCCCAGCCCAGAAACCTGGATCCTGAGCCCCACTTCAGAACAGTACAGGGAGAAAAAAATGTGACTGTCCTCTAAAACGTGAGGCGGGCGTGGTAGCGCACGCCTATAATCCCAGCACTCAGGAGGCTGAGGCAGGAGGATCAAGTTGTGAGTTCAAGATCAGCGTGGGCTAAAGTGAGCTCGAGGCCAGCCTGAACTGCATGGCAACACCCTGTCCCAAAAGACAAAATAAATGTGATGTTCCAAAAACTGACCTCAGAGAATTCCAAATAAAAGACAATCTCATGGAGACCAGTTGAAGAAACACTGCTTGTGTCAGTAACTTTAGTTAGTTGAACCACTTGCCATGTGTCAAATAGAAGACACAATTGCCATAAGGCACACTTCAAATACAGGGACCCGGGGCCATCCCCCAGGCATGGGGGTGAAAGATTGCAGCTGCCCAGCAGGCCAAGACCCTGGGTTCCCACCCAGTACTAAAACTCTGGCAGAGACCAGGATGCAGTCATCACTGTACCCTGGAAGTTAACACAGCCACAGTGCTGCATGAAGTTGTAACAGGACTCCTTGTGGACAAGGTGAGGGAACTAAAATAACCTAATCTGTTGTTTTATTTAAATCTGTTATTTTATGTGCTTTGTTTTTGTTTGGTTTTTTTTTGAGGCAGGGTTTCCCTATGTACTCTAGGCTGGTCTCAAACTTGTGATCCTCTTGCCTTGGCCTCCCTAGTGCTGGGATTACATTTATTACACATGCCTGGCCTTACTTAAATGTAGGTTTTTAAAAGCTTGTTCAGTTGGGCGTGGTGGCACACACCTATAATCCCAGCACTCGGGAGGCTGAGGCAGGCGGATGTTGCAAGTTCCGGGCCAGCCTGGGCTACAAAGTGATCTCAAGGCCAGCCTGAACTGCATAGCAAGACCTTGTCTCAAAAAGACAAAAAAAAAAAGCTTGTTCTGAAAACTCAAAGTCTGTTTCTGTTGTCTTAGAGTACGTCTTAAGTGATACTGTCAAAGAAAAATAATAACTACATATTTATTGAGCCCTTAGCTGCCAGGCAACATCCTAAGTGCATTCCAGGGTTCTCATGCCCATTCCTAACAGGTCTATGGGGAGCTGTGCCACTTTACAGACAGAGAAACAGAAGCACAAAGAGAAACCAAGCCGGCGCGTCTAGGGACCATATAAAAGCCCGCGGGCAAAACTGTCTGCCCGCAGAGCAGGGGCGGGGTGCTGCCCTCGTACCTCGCCATCCCCACTACCATGCAGAGATGGAAACACACCCATTCATTCCTAATGCCCTCAGCTGGCTGAACAGATTGCCATCTGAAGAAAGTTCAACAGATAAATATTTAGTGAATGAATGAGCAAACAGAATCGTCCCAGGGAAGCTCAGCCTGCCTCTTAAAAAGTGAAAAGGGGGGCTCCCTGGTGAGCAGAGGCAGAGCCCTGGAGGAGAGAGGCAGGGCTGCGGCCCGGGTGTCCTTATCCTGCTGTGTGGGGTCTGTGGCAGTCATCCTCTCGACTACCTGCGTGAGCTAGGACATTCGTCTGTCCTGCCGCCGGCACCCTGAACAAAGCCTGGTGCTTAAATAGGTGCTTGGCAGGCAGCTGGGCTGAAAGAGTGAAAGGAAGGGCTCAGCCTCTGGCCTGGGGCCATGAGAATCACAAGGCTCTCTCTCAGGAGCCCAGAGGCACCGCCCCAGGAGGGCGCCCCCCAGCAGCCCCACAAAGCACCTGTGCTTGAGTGCAGAGGGACCCCCCACACTCACCGGGATGACTCACTCCACCTACAAAGAGGCAGCCACCCCCACGGTCAGCTGCCAGTCAGCTGATATGCAGATACAGCCCAAAAGCCCTAAAGATAGGCCCAACGGGGGATCCGGGGATGTGGTCCTGCCCCGCTCAGGCCCGAGTCTGTTACCATGAGAAAAGAGTCCTGCCTCACTTGTGCAATGAAAAGAAAACTAAAAGCAAAGCAAGGGACCTCTTTCTATTCCAGTACGTCTGGAAAGGCAAGGCAAATTTTTTTCCAGAAAATTAAGCTTTTAGGGAGGCACACGCTGGACAGTACGCCATGGTTCAGCATTTGTGTGGGTTTTCTTTGGGGTTTCTGGGGTGCAAGTCTCCACGAATCCTTGCCCAGAGTCCCAAAAGACATAGGGCCGGGGATATAGCTCAGCGACACAAGCGCCTGCCTGGCAAGCACAAGGCCCTGAGTTCGATTCCCAGTACCAAAAAAAAAAAAAAAAATCACAGTCCCAGACAGGAAGAGCCCTTAGGCATCGGAAGGGGCCCTCCGAACCTTTGCTGGGAAGATACGCGCCCCCACCCACACCACAGCCTGCGCGCTGCCCACCGCACCTTGGATGGTTCTCTTGAAGAAGGCCTTACAGGCCTCGCAGGAGGCCACGCCGTAGTGGTAGCCAGAGGCAATGTCCCCGCACACGAGGCATAGGCGCTTGGGGATGGCGTTGAGCATGTACTCGCACTTGATGGCCGAGTCCTCCATGATGCCGCTGCCGCAGTCCTCGTAGCTCTTGCGGCACGGGGTGCCTCCCAGCCCCGCGCCTGGGAACATAGGCGGTGAGTCCAGCCCGTTGGCGTGGGCACCCAGGGCCAGGCCAAAGCCGCCGCTGGAGTCCGACGAGCCGCTGGGGCTGTGGTGGCTGAGGGCATCAATGCCCGAAGACGGGCTGGACGGCTCGGTCTTGATGAAGGAGCCGCAGCTGGAGCCCAGGTGCCGATCATCCGCAGACATCCTGTTCAGCAGCCTGTGGACACAGCGCAGAGTCAGTGGTGGGGGCGGGGCACTGAGGGGCGGGGCTCTAGCTAAGGCGTTTGTGAGAGGAACTGGAGGCCGAGAAGGCCAAGTGGTACAACCCAGAGTAAGTTTCTGCGGTAACACCCGGAACCTTCTGGGCCCTCAAACTTAGCTGGGCGGGGTGGTGCACGCCTGTAATCCTGCCCTCAGGAGACTGAAGCAGGAGGATTGCTGGGAGTTCAAGGCCAGCCTGAGCTACACAGGAAACTCTTTTATGTCTTTTTGAGACAGGGTCTCACTATGCAGTTCAGGCTAGCCTTAAGCTCACTTTGTAGCCCAGGCTGACCTTGAACTCGCAGTGATCCTCCTGCCTCAGCCTCCCGGGTGCTGGGATTACAGGCATGCATCACCATGCCCCGAAAAAGAAAATTTTGATCAATAAACCTCAGATCACATGTCCCAAGCTCTGTGAACTGCTGGCTTGAGGATGTCACAACTATTCAGCCTAAATATTGGCCAACATAAACTGGGCGTGGTGGGACACACCTGTAATACCAGCACTTTGGAAGGCTGAGACAGGAGGATCACAAGTTTGATCCCACCTAGACAATTTAATGAGACTGTCTTAAAATAAAAAGGGCTGGAGATAATTCAGTGCCAAGGCCCTGGGCTCAATCCCCAGCAGGGAGAAAATAGAAAGGAAATCGGCCAACCTTCCTGCCCAACAATATAGTACATAGTGGCTACAATGTGACTGCCCAGTGCACGCAGCCTCAGGTCTGCATTCTTGGTACAATGACATAATAACCCACCTCTCGGATCCTTCCTGCATGACGGTGGCCCTTCGTGAGATAAGCCGAACTTGACACTTCCTTTGGTGCCTTGAGGTCACCACAACCGGAAGGAACTGGGGGCCGAGGCATCAGTCAGGGCAAGAGAGGCAGCCTGAGGCAGAGGCACCAGCCAGACCGGCTGCCCTCTGGATCTCGCCTCTAGTCCAGACTTGGTAAGAGCGGACACATCCAGAAGGAGGCTCCCTGACCCCTCTCCGTTTCCTTTCATTCTCTAGGCAGGGCCCACCCCCCAGGAGACCTTGCCTCCATCAGAAAGCACCAGGAAGCCTTCCAGCCCAGCCCTGCCCAGCCCCAGGCTGGTGCTTTCCTAGACAGGTTGTTGCTACGTTGCCCAGGCTGGCTTCAAATTCCTGGGCTCAAGCAATCCTCCTGCCTCAGCCTCCTGAGTAGCTGGAAACTACAGGTATGTGCAAAAATAGTCCCCAATTTTTTTTTTTTTTTTTTTTTTGCCTGAATTTGTGTTTGTTTTTCAGCGCTAGGGATCAAATCCAGGGCCTAGTGCATGTTAGGCAAGTGCGCCACTGAGCTGCACCCCCAGCCCTTAACCTGAAGCTTCTTCTTAGCCTCGAAGACTCCCTGCTTCACCAGGAAGGCCAGCAGCTCCCAGGATGAGTGTGGACCTTCCCTCCCTGGACAGGGAGAGGCAGTGGGCCTCACAGCAGGAGATGAAGGTGTGTTCCAAGGAGCCCAGCTGCGACCCACCTACCCGCCAGGCCTGGGATCTGAGGGAACAAGCCCGGATCTGGTCTGTTGATCCACCCTGGCTGTGTGACTGTGACAGGTGGCCCACTATGGGAGCCTCCTCTGAGGGGAGGGGAGTGGGTGACACTGACACCTTAGGGACACACGTAAGGACGGGGACAGATCTTGGAGAACACAGAGGGTGGACGTGTCCACAGCAGAGCCCTGGGGACGGAAAGACTCAGGGGCAGGAGGGAGGGTCTCGGCGTTGCCCCGAGGTGGTGGCACCTTGCCAGGCAGCCCCAAACCGCAAAGACTGGCCACTCCCTGGGGAAGGGGCTGCCTCGCCACTCCCACAAAGCCACCCCTCAGCACAGTCCTTGGCCACACACCAAGCCCTCAAATGTGTCTGCGTGACCACCTAGTGGAGGGGCCCCTGTCGTCCAGGGTCCCTGTGTGACTCCGGGTCAACACACCCTCAAGGGGCTGCACTTGAACGTCCAGAGACGGAGAGCTCTGGCTCCATGGAGTTCTGATCAGAAGCCGGCTCAGACACCAAGCTAAAAGGCCACCTAGGGCTCCTTCTCTGAGTTTACAGCCCCCTGGAATGTGGAAGGGTGTTCTGCGCAGAATATCCCCATCCTCTGAGACCCTCCCCTGCCAGCCCCGCAACCTTCCTTGTCTTTTTTTTTGGTCTTTTTGAGACAGGGTCACTATGCAGTTTAGGCTGGTTTTGAGCTCACTTTGTAGCCCAGGCTGGTTGCAAACTACAAGGATCCTCCTGCCTCAGCCTCCCAGCCCAACCTCCCTTGCATCAGTAGAAGCTTCTCCAGCTGAAGGACTTTCGGGGGCCTTTCTATGCCTCTCTGGGTAATACCACCCACCACCTTCCAGCCACCAGGGTGTCTCCAAAGAAGATCCTGTCCAGAGGAGTGAGCATGAAGGCGTCTTTGGGCTCTGCCCGGTCCCCCTCTCTCGGACCAGGCCAAGGACAGCTGACCACACTCCTGAACCTCCCGCCTCAGCCACACTGAGACGTTAGGTCTGCACCGCGTGGACCCAGCCTAGCTCTGCTCTTCTCCTCAGGAGCATCGCTGGCGCCCCGCAAACCCACTGGGCCTGAGCTCGCAGACCCAGGGGACACGCCTGACATAAACCATCACAAACCAGGGCCCACCCAGTCAGCACGTTCCATGCGTCCCTCCCTTCAGACTGTCCCTGGCGGTGCAGAAGCATTTGCCCTAAGGGAAGCCGACTAAGCACAGCCTCACCCAGGACAGGGCGGGCCTCAGTTTCCCCAACTGCCTGCCCAGCCCGCAGCTCAGGCAACCCTGATGCACACAGGGGGGCCGGTAGCTGTGTCCTCAAGACCTTGCTCCCCCAACCTGCCCTCCTGACTCCAAAGGGCACGAAGCAGCTGGCAGTGTCCGGCCGTCCTCTCCAAGTCCTGCGGGGAGCCTGGGACTGAGGAGGACGCACAGGGATGCTGGCTACTGTCAGAGCTGGCACGGGAAGCCAGCTGCTGACTGGGTACCTGAGTGCCAGCTTGTGGGGCAGGGGGTGGCTGAAGATCCCTCAGGCTTTCTCTTTTCCTGGACTGTTACTGAGGCCCCACAAAATGCCTTGCTGGGGACAGTGGGCACGTATTTGGGGGATGTACCATGCACCGAGCGCTGGCAGATAGTAGGAGAGGACGGCCACAGCCCAGGGTCTCCAAGTCAGGCTCTCAGAGGGACAAGCATCGAGCAAACGCCGGTGCACGGAGCACCAAGGAGAGCCCCGGGGCGCATGCTGACGGAGGCTGCCTGCACCCTGCCGGCCTGCTGCGCTTGCTCCCTCCCCGCTCGCACAGAGACCAGGGCGGCCACGGCCCCACCTCTGTGTCCAGCTGCTGCCGGCCTCACCACTGGCTGCCTTCACTCAGAGCCCCCTACGCACTGCCGCTGCTCCAAGGCTGGGCGGCTGCCACTCTCCAGTGCGGTCCCTACTGACGTTTGCCCGCTGCGTCCCACTGACTCCTCACACCCGTCTGCCCAGTGCTGTCACCCCACTGACGGGGAGACAAGCTTGTTCGAGTCACCCAGTGACCGCAGAGGCTGTGCTCCTACCTGGTGCCTGCGGGCTGCAGACTGGAGCTCCTTGCTTTCCTGCCCTTTGCTCCAGAGCCCCAGGCCTGAGACCGCACCTTTACCAACACCAGGATGCAAGCTTCGTGCTCTCTGAGGTCATGTGCAGGACGCACGAGCCCAGTGTCCACTGCGCTTGGCAGAGAGGAGGTGGCGAGACACCGGCGCAGGGTCCTAGCTGGTGGAGACGTGCAGCGGATGTGTGTAGTGAATGCGCACGATTCTTTCAAAAAGTTTTAGCCACCTAGGGTGGTGCAGGGGCGGCGGCGGGTGTGTCTTCTTGCACACTTTCTGTGATACCATATACTTTGTGCACACCCAGGCCCTCCTGGATTTGGTGTGGGTGTGGCAAAGTTTGCTTTTGTTATCTTTGGTCATTCTTTGCCTCTTTGAAGAGGAAGTGGTGTGCTGAGAATGGAAGGAATTTAAGGTATTTTAAAATGACAAAAACAAACGAACAAACAAAAAAAATTAAAATGACAGTGTCAGCCTAGTGTGGAGGCGCACACCTGTTAATCCCAGCACTCGGGAGGCTGAGGCAGGAGGGTATTTGGGAGTTTGAGGCCAGCCTGCGCTACAAAGTCAGCTCAAGGCCAGCCTGAACTGCATAGTGAGACCTTGTTTCAAAAAGCAAACAAACAAACAAACAAAAAAATATATATATGTAAATAAAAGTGACAGTGACTGCTGGACATAGTGGCCCACACCTGTAATCTCAGTTCCTTGGGAAGCTGAGGCAGGAGGACTGCAAGTTCAATGCCAGCCTGGCTAACTAAGAGAGACCCCATGTTAAAAGTAAAGATTAGGAATAAAAAGGTTGGGGATATAGCTCAGTGGCAGAGCATTCCTGGGTTCCATCTCTAATACAGGAAAAAAGTGACAATGTCTATATTTTTCATTTTACCCTGAGCAATCCTGATTCCACCTACTGATCCAGTATCATTATCAAACCTAATCACTCCCCTTTCACTCCCAAAGTAGATTTACAGATTAAGTATCCCTTATCAAGTACTTAGGCTTGGGATTTCACATTTTATCAGATTTTGGAATATCTGCATATCTTGGGATGGGACCCAAAACTAAGCACAGAATGCATTTAAGTGATACCTTGTATATATCTGGCTGCCTACAGGTAAATCTATACAAATTCTTTTTTCAGTACTAGGGATCAAACCCAGGGCCTTGGTCATGTTAGGCAAGTACTCTAACACTGAGCAACGTCCCTAGTCCTATACAAGTATTTTTAGTAATTTTGCCCATGAAACTAAAGTTTGTGTACAGTAAGCCATAGGATTTGTGGCATCATGTCAGAGCTTAAACAGTTTTGTATTTTGGAGAACTGAGGACTTCACATTTTCAGATTAAGGTTGCTGGACCTGTAATCACTCTGTTAAATTGCTAATGGCAAGTCAGGCGCCGTGGCCCTCGCCTGTAATCCCAGCATTCTGGCGGCTGCAGGAAGACTGAAAGTTCAAGACCAGCCTGAGCAATTTAGTGACTCAGTGAAATCCTGTCTCAGAATAAAAGAAACTAGAAAGAGCTGGGGATGTAGCTTAGTGTCAATAGTGTGAAGGCCCTGGGTTCAATCCCTAGTATCTCAAAAAATAAAAATTTAAAAAAGCTCACAGTGAAGAGTGAAATCAGGATGAGAAGACTGGAGATTCAAAAGATGAAGGTCGGCTTCTCTCAAACTGTACCTCAGCCTGTGAGCGCCAGCAGGGGGCTTGAGCCGAGAGTGTGCTGGGCCTGCCCCATCTACCAACTTTCGAGTAGGTGCTTCTGCGGGTGGGGCCCAGAAGTCTGCGGGGGTGTCTGGTTTTGTTTGAGGCAGCTTGACTGTGATTCTTTAGGTTTCAAGAGCAAGGACAGGGAGATAAAGGAGCAGTGGAGAAGGGCTGGGGATTTAGCTCAGCGGCACAGCACCTGCCTGGCAAGCGCAAGGTCGTGAGTTCAATTCTCAGTACCAGAGAAAAGCCAAAATAAAATAAAATAAAATAAAATAAAATTTTAAAAAAGGAGCAATGGAGGGCCTGGTGGGAGGCTGGCAGGTATCTGAAACACAGAGAAATGAGCTCCCATGCTAAGAGGGCAGGGAAGACTGGCTACACTGATGGGCAGTTTGTGGGGGGCCCCTCGCCCCTCACACTCCGACCCCCCCTTGCCTCTACGCAGCCTGTAGTAGCTGTAGGAGGGGAAGGCAGACAGAAGGCAGAGGCCTGAGGGCAGGAGGCCCAGGGAAAGGAAGTTTGCAGTAGAGCAGGGAGAACAGAAACGAAGGGCACGCAGGTTTGCCAGGCACTGCAGAGGCAGCTCTACCTGGGGACCCTGGTGGTCTCCAGCAGCTGCAACAAGGAGTTCTTAACCCTGGCCTGACTGACATTTGGGGTGGAGCCCGCGCTTTGCATTACAGGATGTTTGGAAACATCCCTGCTGCCCCAGACACACCAGATGCCAGCAGCAGCCCCACCCAGACAGGAAAACCAAAACTTTGCTGGGCATCACCAAGTGAGAGGGCAAAACTGCCCCCACCTGCGCACCCCTGACTTAGATAGAGGATGGAAAAGGATGGGACAGGGGTGCAGGAACCAGGAAGTCCCTGAAGAGGAGTGACCAGAAGGGGAGGAACTAGAGGGAAATGAGGACCACGCACGTGGGGGTTTCCACAGGCGCAGGCTGAGGCGCAGCAGGAAGGAGCCAGGACGCTGGGTCGGAGCCTGAGAAGCGGGCACTCAAGGTTTCACAGGTAGGAGGGTGTCTTGGTTACTTCCCTCTCATTGCTGAGACAAAATACCTGATGCCCAGAATTAAGGAAGGAAAGGTTTATTTAACTAACAGTTTGTGGAGGGTTCAGTCCATACTCAGCTGGCTCCAGGGCAGAGTGGCACATGGCAGAGGGCAACAGTTCATGGTGGCAGAAGACAGCAAAAGCAGCAAGAGCAAAAAGGGAGGAGAGGCAGTGAGCAAGCCCCCTTCCTTCCCTTCTATTGTATACAGGGGACCAGCCCCAGGGTGGGTGTAATAATCCCAGCATTGGACCATGAATCAGTCACAAACTTAGCCCGCACCCATGACTGCATGAGGATTTGGGGGGACATCCAGACACAAACCCTAACAGTGGGCATGGTGGGACATGCCTCTGTGGTCCCAGCTACTCTGGGAAGTTTCGGTAGGAGGATCTTGTGAACTCAAGAGGTTGCAACCAGTCTAGGCAACAAAATGAGAACAAAAAAAAAAGTCACCAGGGCCAGGGATATAGCTCAGTGGCTCAAGTGCCTGCCTGGCAAGCACAAGGTTGTGAGTTCGATTCCTGGTACCAAAAAAAAAAAAAAAAAAAACAGAAGTGGCCATGGGGGGGGGCAAGGTGATGTCCAGGAAGAGCACAGCCTTGGCAGTGAGTGTCAAGGGGCCGACACTGTGTTCTTGGAAGAGGTGAGGTTGAGTCTGTCACCTGAGGCTGGCTGGGCCCTAGTTTTCAACCAGATCAATGGCTACTGACTGTATGGGGAGCGGACAGATGCCCCATCTAAGCAGCCTTTGAAAGAGCAGTGGTCGAAGCCCCTGGGGGCATCATCTTCCCTTTCATGCATCTGGTAACTGAAACTCAGCAAGAGCTCCCCTGGCCTCAATTTCACCAGCTGATGACACAGGGCCTCCCTCTTGCCCCCACCTGGCTCTGCTCCAGCTTCAGTGACCACTGTGGGGCCCTGTTCTCAGAGAGATCTGACTCCCAGGGATGCAGGATGTTGCTGCAGAGGAGGGTCCCAGCCTTTGCTGGGCATCGCCCTGCTGCACAAATGTCGAAGATTCTCCTAACATGGAACCAAAGAGAATCTCCGACGTTCTGAACAAAACCCCTAGTGCTGAACTATTTTGCCTTGGATCCCTAGGGGAAGAGAGATTCTTGGTTAAGCTGGAATCCCCAGGATGGAACCCCTGAGGTGACCTGCTGTGGTCCGGCGAGATAGAGCAATGTGCTGACCTGATTGCTCTCCTCTTTGGGGTAGAGTCTTCCCACCACACACAAGAACCCAGGCCACACACAGCCACCGCTGAGAAGCCCTCTCTAGCTCTCTGCTGCAGTCCATGCATGAGAACAGGGACAAGCATTTGGGTCACTTAAGAGTTGAGAGCCTGCAACCAGGCATTGGATGTGCCAGGTCTGCCTCATATTACTGTTGACATTGAATACCCAGGTCACGCTCTCTGGACCTCACAGTACTCATCTGTACAATGGGCTCCTTCTGAGGGGTGCTCTTGGGTGAACTCAGGTGAAGGTTTAGGACACGGCTGGACCCAAGATGGCACTCAGCAGGTGTTGGCTGCTCTTGGGATTCTCTGAAGAAACCTTCCAGAAAACCCAGCAGCCTGCAGACCTGTGGTGAAACCCAGCAGATCCCTGCCCTCATCCATGCTCCCCAGATCTAGAACTGAGGGTCACCATGCAGGAAACTGGCCAGGGATAGAGACGGAAGGGGCTGGAGAAGCAAATTAAGAGGATAAACAAGCCTCAAGCGGGAGGCCACTCTACACAAGAAAAATGGCTTCTGAACACTTGAGAGACTCTTATGTACATTTCAATGATTAATTTGCTAACCAGGGGCCAAGGCGCCATTCATTAAAGCCAACCCTCAGATTCTCCAGCAGGGCTTTGGTACAAATCACCCTTCAAGCACCTAGAAGTGATGCAGCTGAACTTCCTTTTAAAATGGTAGTGAAACATGCAGAAGGCCAGGACCATGGGACTAGAGGTAAGCTGCTATCACAGTCCCAGCTTCCTGTTGAACATGGATTCAGGGGGCACTTACAACAAGAGAAAGAGGGAGGGAAGGGGGCAGAGGGGAGGAGAGTCAGTCAACGATGAGGCATATTATGAACTGAGGATCACTATGAATCCAATTCTATGCCCTGAGTTCCATTAATTACATAGCCCCCTCCCCGTACTGAGAATTGAGCCCAGGGAGTACTGTATTACCTCCTCAGTCCTTTTTATTTTAAGACAGAGTCTCACTTAAGGTGTTCCAGGCTGGGCTTGAATGTGTGATCCTCCTGCCTCAGCCTCCTAGAGAAACAGGGATTACAGCTGTTCGCTATCATGCCTGGTTGCACTTTTCTTCTTTTCCTAAACTCAGAAATTTCATTCATTGCTCTTTGTGAAGAAGCCCCTAGGTTCAATCCAGGGGAAAGAAAAAGAAAGCTGACATGAATTTGCGTAGTACATGCAAAACAGGCAACTATCAATTGCACCCCCACCAGAGTGCTGGCAGCCTGGACTACATAACGAGTTCAAGACCAGCCTCAAAAGAGTGAGACCCTCTTTCAAAAAAAACCGCATTTCGTTACTTAAAACCAACCCTCCCCCAAGTAGTCTAAGTTTCCTGTTAGAATAGATGAAGCCTCTACCAGTCCTGTGGGGTTGGAATCTTGCATGTGTGTGTATCTTTCAACCCTAAGTAATATTTTTCTCAACAGACACACACAAACACAGCTGGTGTCACCAAATCGTAAGTTCTTAGACATCCAACTGCCTTCCTTGGCGACTTCCAGAGGAAAAGAGGAAGCAATCAAAGCCCTGCGAAGTGAAGTAACTGCTCGGTCACTGTCTGGAGAGCCAGGCTGGTTGGAGGTGGCTGAAGTGGTTAAGTCACAGAGAGCTGGGGACCTGCCCAGCCGCCACGCTCCCAGCCCACGCTGCCGCCACGGCAACTTTTGCTCTGATGGTTCTATTTTACTTGCCCCCTTGGGAATAATTTCCTAACGCTCTGCCCTATCTGCCCTTGGGTCCTCTGGGACATAAGGCTGCAAAATGACCCAGCAGCGCTATGGCTTCAGGGAGAGCCTGCCACCTCCCTCTGTGCGTGCTGGCGCTCAGGCAAAGATCTGTAATTAAGCATCTTGTCGTTAGAAAGATTAGTCAAAACCAGCCTGATCCCAGACAACTGATGGAAATCTCGTTCCATACAAATTACGGCAGGGAAAATAATGATGGGTAATTAGTGTCTTTCAATCAGGGCTTTTTACCCATGATTTTCCTGGCTGCGTCCATCATAATGAGAAGAAAGAGACTCTGTCAAAGCAGAAAGCCAGGCATGGTGGCGCACACCCATAATCCCAGTATGCGGGAGGCTGAGGCAGGATCATTGAGAGTTCGAGACCAGCCTGGGCTACAAAGTGAGCTCAAGGCCAGCCTGAACCGCATAGTGAGACCCTATCTCAAAAAGACAAAAAAAAAAAAAGGGCAGGAAGATGAGTGTTGCCCTGGGACAGCCAGGAGGATCCAGGCCACCGCTCTGCTGATGACCACAGTTGCCGGTTTGAAACTTCAGAGGTTTGAAACCTCTCACCTGGGTCTCGTCTGTCAAGTGCTATCATGCAGGCCCTAAAGGTACCCGGTGGTTCCCACTTAGCCTAGGAGGACTGCTATGAGTTCGAGGCCACCCTGGGCTATGTAATGATTTCAAGGCCAGCCTGAACTACATAGAGAGACCTGTGTCAAAAACAAAACAAAGAATTCAGAATAGACCTCTTCCATCCTTTCTTTCCGTCGCTATTAGAAATCTGACCTCCGTGAATTTATCTTAATTTGTTTTGATTTTCCCTCTGCACCAAGCAGTGATGTGGTATAAACATCCCATCTGTTGTCACTGAACAGACTCAGCAGTCAAAATCCCGGCTTCTTTCTCACAAGAGGCAGGGCTCTGGGCCGCCACGCTGAGGGGTTCGAGCCGGACTGCCTGGGCTTGAGCCCCAGTTCTGCCTCTCACAAACTTCTAAGTGTTCGTTCTCCTCATCTGTATAATAGGGGTGGGAATTATAGCACTCGTCTTGCAGGGTGGTCTTGCAATTTAGCACATTAAAATGCAAGTCTGGAACAGTGTCTTTAATGCAGTAAGTACTCAGTGAATGTCAGGAATCATTCCTAGCACTCCCATTTCATAACGAGACACTTTCCACTTGTAATACCTGGGAAGTTCACTCCTCCATCAGGGAAGACTGTCTTCTCCTCCTGCCCTTCTGTCCTCCACCATCCACACATCCACTCACCTCACCAGGCACTTGCCCGGCTGTTTTGACTCCTGCCAAGAAATCCACTTCCAGGCAAAGGGGCCCCTTATACAGGCACTTCCAGAACTGACTGTCCTGCACTTGCCTCCCTCGTGAACTGACATCGGACCCCAACATACTCCTCCTCTCTCTCTCTCTCTCTCTCTCTCACACACACCCACACCCACACACACACACACACACCCACGGCCAGTGCTCCTGCAGGATGTGCCCTGTTCTTGCAGACATCAGCCCGCAGGCCAAGCAGACTTGACCCATGGGTCGGCAGCTGACCCATGTGAGGCCGCCGTGTCCCTCCCATGAGATTTTTGGTGTCGAGGCTGCCTCTCCAGGGACAGAAGCAGCAAGATGCAGAGCTGAGGAGCTGAGCAAGGTCACACGTCCTGCCAGAGTGCAGTGAGGGAGAAGAATATTAGAGCTGGCAGCAGAGAAGAACAAGGGTCAGAGACAGAGTCCTGGGAGGCAGTCGCTGTCCCCGCAGCGGCTCCTGAGCCCCTGCAGCCTCTGCTCAGGCGAGCAAGCTCGGGCCTGACCCTGAGCCTCAGCTCACACTCGGCCTCCATCAGAGACGCCACATCTGCTCGCTTCCTCCCTCCCTCCCTGGCTCCACTACTATTCTTTGGATACTTACTCTCTGCACCATCTTAGTCCTGGGGTCACTAGACTCAAGACTGTATGCCTTTTACACGTTACCATCTGTCTCTGAAATGGACAGCAGATCATAGTTTAATAGTCACAAAAGTAACGGTGTCTTTGTGGGTCGGGAGGTATTAGAGACTGAACCCAGGGAGTGCTGAGTTATATTCCCAACCCTTTTTATTATTTTATTTTCAAACAAGGTCTCACTAAGTTGCCCAGGCTGGCCTCAAACTTCTAATCCTCCTGCCTCGGTCTCCTGAGTAGCTGAGATTACAGTTGTGTGCCACCACACCTGGCCCATTATTGGTGTCTTTCACTGTAGATGACATCACAGAGCCAAAGAAACATGATAAAGTAGCTGAGACAGACAAGAGTTCTCCATCTTGTTTTCTTGCCACACACCAGAAAGACCCCATCTCCCAGTCACTCCCACAGCACCATGTGGCCAAGTGACTGGACCTTGGTCAAGAGCGCACAGGCAAAGAGATGTAAGCCACTACCTTATCTGGGCCGTAAGTCTCCCACAAGCAGTTCTCTTCTGCCTGCCCCCTGCTCCTCTGCCCCCATCCACAGGCCATCCAGAAAGGGACCCCCTGGAGACCACCAAGTTACCCACAAAGGAAGCCAGCCCCTACTCACCTCATTAGGAAGGGCTCCTAACACCTTCAAAATGTTACGCCATGAGCAACGTGAACTTCTGTTGTGTAAATCACCACAACCCTGGGGTTGTGGAAGCAACAGCTCCCCTCATAACTCAGCAGGTTAACCCCAGATGCTATGATACCCGATCAGGGAGGTAGAGGGGCAGGTCTGCACCTCGAAGGCCTCTAATATCTCACCTTCAGCTCCTCCCACCACAGCCTAGAGAGTGGCTGCTGCCCCTGGAGGACCCCAGAGGCAGGGACTGGTGGACGGCTGGGATTGTTTCTGTTTTAAAGTGCTTTGTGGCTGGGCTAGGAGAGTATCTCAGTGGTAGAGCTCTTGCCTATAAAGTGTGAAGCTCTGAGTTCCACCCCCAGTACTACAAGTCAAACAAACACAGGAAGGAAGGGAGGGAAGGAGGGGAGGAAGGAAGAGGGGAGGAAGCTTTGTGGAGAGCTAAAATACATCTTCTCTGAAGCTTGCAGTTACAGTTGATACAACTCCACCTTTCAGGAGGCACAGGAGTCTAACACCTTGCCTAGCACAGCCCTCTTAGGTGACTGGAGGAGGCTTCCATCTGCGTGCCAGGGTGAGCACCCCGGGACCTCCCAGCATGATGCATCCAGCTCTGTCCGTCAAGAGAACCCTCGCAGCTGGGCACAGCTCTCCACTGAAGCTCTGATCGGTACAGAGCAGAGCAGCACCGACACCTCCGCATCCTGGACGCCGTACTTCTGTGTGTGCAGCTCAGGGTGGCATCAGCAGTCCAGGTGCTTGGCGCCTATGTTTTTTTTACATGTTTGTATTCATGCACGTTTGCAACAGGTCCTGACCGCATTCCTGGCGGGGGCTGGCAACTGCACACAGCACATCGTCATCCTGCTTCATACCCCCACCACCACCACGGACCTCCGCTCTGCTCCTTGTGTGATCCCCTCAGCTCGTCCATGTGCTGCTATGGGGCTTCCCAGTGCAATCCCCAAGGGCACCGTGCACATGCTGGGAGGGACAAGTGCCCACCTGCTGTCCAGCCATGGTAGCGGCCCTTTCTATGTGGCCATATACACAGCAGGGACGACAGCGGATGCCCTGGACTCCCAGCATCCTCTTCTCAGCCTGAGCCAGTGTTTCATTCTTTGTGCTAACATGCAGTCTGGGCAGATGACAAAGAGACTCGGGTGACACCTGGGCCCTGCACCACGGCCAACTAGGAATCTGGTTCTGATCTGTGACGGTGACACTGTTGTCCCAGAGGAAGGGCTTCCTTTACATGGCTTCTCTTGTGTTCTACTCTAGTGTGTGGAACATGAGCAGGCACACAGTAGGTGCTCAATAAGTACAGCACCTGTTCAGTGACGAAATGAACGAGAGGTCTGAGAGCTGAGTGGGCAAAGCAGTGTGACCCACTCTCCCTTGGGGATGTGTAGTCATAGGTCTGAGTCACAGGACAGGAAGGAGCCAGCCCGTGCGCATAAAGACCTGGGGTCCAGCAGTCCCCCAGAGATATATTTATTTATTTTTGTCTTTTTGAGACAGGGTCTCGCTGTGCAGTTCAAGCTGACCTTGAGCTCACTTTGTAGCCCGGGCTGGTCTTAAACTTGCAACGGTCCTCCTGCCTCAGCCTCCCGAGTGCTGGGATTACAGGTGTGTGCCACCACGCCTGGCCCCTACCCATAGATATAAAAACTTACTTACTCCAAACTTCTGTGAGAATGAAATGACCAGTAAGTGTAAAGCACCAGCCGCACCGTGTGCACACACTTCGCACCCTGGTAAGACCTCGCAGCTCCCTTGGGCACTGATCCGTCAGCTACAGCAAGGCCATCCCTGGCAGTGTGGACCTCAGTGGCCTCCTCTGTAAACTGGGTTGAAAAAGAAAATGAGAGCTAGCTAGGTGTGGTGGTGCATGCTTGTAACCCCAGCACTCAGGAGACTGAGACAGGACAGTCTTCCCAATGTTTAAGGCCAAGCTGAGCTACATAGCAAGTTAAGGCCAGCCTAGACTGCATGGAGAGACTGTTCCAGAAAAAACAAAAACGAAAACGAAGACAGGGGTGCACACAGGCTCACCCTGTGAGGGAGGGAAGCAGAGGCGGGGTCGCCCTCAGGCTCCTTGGTGCTCCTCTTACGAGGGCCACTGGGGGAAGGCCTGGAGTCCCAGGGTTTGCCCTTGGCAATGCTGTCACCTATCACATGGACTTCTGCAGTGGGTGTTTTGACCTGATAAATAAACAGCCCGCAGGCCCGATCGCAGTGTTATTTTGCATTTCAATTACTGCTCACTAATGCAGCCCTCACCGGGGTGCTGCTGGCCCTGCCTCACCACTGGGGGAGAGGCGGAGCTGTGCTCTCCCAGCACCCAGGGGTCTGAGTCCTCCCTCTTGGGAAGTGGGGGGACAGCTGCCACGGGAGGGAGGGGGCAGGAGGGGCAGAAGTGGAGGGACCCGGCTTGCCTTCCCGACTGAGTGGCTGCTGGGCAGGGCCCTCAAGCTGACCGTGTCCTCCACGGCCCAGGGCCAGGTCTCCTGCACATGTGCTGCTGAGAGGTCGCTACTCCTCACGGTGAATTCGCTGCTACATCAGTAAAACTGGGCCCAAGAAACCACCCTGCTTCGTAGCTGTTGTAAAGACACAGACCGAAGACAGGCGGGAAGCTTTGCGAAGGAGACACAGACCCACTCAGTCACACGCAGTCACGCAGACCGGTGACACTGAGCTTCCTTACTCTGCACAGTGCGTGCAAAGCGCCGACACAGACCGACTTCCTGAGCCCTCACAGTAACTGCCGGGCTTTCCCTGTTTTACAGCTGGGAAAGGCCGGGGAGAACTGTGGATGACATGGCCTCCAGGGTTCAGTGAAGAGCAGAGACTTGCGTGCAGTCCACCGCGGCACTGACGTCAGGGTGACAGCCCTCTTCCTTCATGGCCCAAGGACTGGGCCTCTGTCGTCCAGGGGAGGGGGCCTTAAGATGGGAAGTGACCCAAGGCTAGGGACAGTGGGAGAGTTTACATTTCAGGTTTTTGTGGGCGTGTGTGGGGGACTGAGACAGGGTCTTCCTATATAGTTCAAGCTGGACTTCAACTCACTGTGTAGCACAGGCTGGCCTTGAACTTGTGGCAATCCTCCTGCCTCAGCCTCTAAAGTGCTGGGATTATAGCACTTTATTATGCTCAGCTGGATATCAGGTTTAAACAGAATCAACAGCACAAGTTACCTCCTGAGCTGTTATTATGCTTGGTAGAAAGAGCCCACAGCCTGGTCTAGCTTCTGCTCCAGCTCCAAGGCTGTGTGCCCCTGACAGAGATGCCCACCCGATCTGGTCTATCATTCTGTGGAAATAGAGACAGCCCAGCCATCTGCCAGCAGGGCCTGAAGCTGCAGCAGCTGGGAGGTAAGACCCAAGGTCTCCTAGAAGGAAGCTTTTGACTCACTGGCTTCTGCTGCTTTCACAGGTAACTAGAGGGTTACAAATCTGCATTACAAAATACAGCACTTGCTGGGACACAATAGCTTGAAATCATTAGGACACAGAGAGCCAGGAAGTCCTTAAGTGTCTCGGCCTCCTGTCCCAGGTGTCCACCAGCCAAACTGCAGACAGACCCTGCCCCCACTGAGCTGCCCGTGCCGAGGCAGCTCTGACTCCCACGGACCAGGTTCAAGTCCTCAGTCTGCTCTTCCTTCCCCTGTGACCGGCAGTAGGTCCTTGACCTTCTCTCAACCTCTTTTTCACCTATAAAATTGGAATAATTAGCGGGCATAGTGGCACATGCCTGTAATCTGAACACTGGGAAGCTGAGGCAGGAGGATCAGAAATTTGAGACCAACCTGGTCTGCATAGTGACTTCAAACCCAGCCTGGGGCCGGCCGTGGTGGCGCAGGCTTGTAATCCCAGTACTTGGGAGGCTGAAGCAGAAGGATCGTTGTGAGTGTGAGACCAGCCTGGGCTACAAAGTGAGCTCAAGGCCGGCCTGAACTGCATAGCCGAGATCCTGTCTCAAAAAGGCAAAACAAAAAAAGGAAAGGGAAACACTGGGATAACTCATTTTACGACCTTAGGGAGTTATTGTTACAGTCAATAGTTAGCCGCTAACAAAAGTTAGGATATTCAAAAGCTTTGCAAAGCTGCTCCCCATCCTCCTCTTGCATTTACAACCCTGGCTGCTAGAAGTGAGCATCTCCAGGGTCACAGTCCCTCATGGCACAGGTGAACCTGGAGGAGCCCACATTTACCATCACTTCTGTTCCTCATCACAGAGAAGCCGCCCCCAGGCTGCCACTACCAGGCCAGAGAAACTGAGGCACAGACGGCTTTGCATTGCTTAGTGTGTTGGGGCAGCACCCCGATGGGAGCCCAGCCCACCAGCCGCTGCCACTTCTGGTTCTAGCTCAGCCTTGCCACCGTTCAGCGTCTCAGGCCAAGTCCTAATGGACACAGAATGCCGCAAACTGCCCGAGCAGCGTCCCCACCAGCACCCTTGCAGAGGTGCCGGTCAGGAGGACCAAGAGGCGCTGAGCAAGTGTCACAGACCCAGAGACAGACAGACACAAGGACTAAATGCAGCAATGGATTCTGGGCTGGATTCTCGAAGACAGAAAGGACATTAGCAGAGAGAACAACCAAGTCCGCGGAAAGCAGGGAGGGATGTGCTAAGGGAAGTTTCTTAGCTGTGACAAATCCGCCACCGTCACACAAGCCGCTAACAAAAGGCAGCATGGACTAGGGCAAGCAGGAGCCCCGCAGTGTGCTGGCGATTCTCCGATAGAGCGAGGACTATTCCAATAAATCATGTTGAAAGATATTGTAAAAATAACTGCAAAACCACCACAGCAAAATATACCCAAATGTAATTTAAAATGAGCAAATAATTTCAATAGATATTTTTCACTATTTTTTTTTTGGGGGGGGACAGGGTCTCACTATGTAGTTCAGGCTGGCCTTGAACTCACCATGTAGCCCAGGCTGGCCTCAAACTCAGAGCAATCCTCCTGCCTCAGCCTCCTGAGTGCTGGGGGTATAGGCATGTGCCACCATGGCCAGTTTTA
>NW_004955438.1:465030-466636 GCF_000276665.1 Chinchilla lanigera | reverse complement strand
AGCTCCAAATGGACACTGAAAAATAATTCTGTATACAGGTGGCCAGCATGTAAGTGAAGGAACACTCAGCATCACTAGTGACCTGGGAAATGTGTATGAAAACCGTAACAGAGACTATCTCTTACGTGGCTACAACCAAAGGACAAACATTAGCCAGGTATGTTGGCACACAGCTATAAACCCAGCCCTTGGGAGACTGAGGCAGGAGGATTGCAAGTCTGAAGCCAGCCTGGGCAACTCAGTGAGTGAGACCCTGTCTCAAAATAAAAAAATAAAAAGGATGGGGACGTAGCTCAGCAGTAGAGCACTACCTACCATGTACAAGGCCCTGGGTTCAATCCCTACAACCACTCCCCACAAACAAAGAATCAAACGAAAAAAATCCTAAAAATAGAAATGCAGCACAATTCAGCTGTCCCACTACTGGGCATATATCCAAAGGAAAGGAAGTCAGTATAGCATTCCCATGTGTATTGCAGACTGTGCAACAGGTGCCCATCAGTGGATGGATAGGCAGAATATGTGTAGCTATGCACAATTAAATAGTACATATACTATTCAGCTACTGAAAAATAAAACCCTGCCATTTCTGACAGTACAGATGGGGCTGGAGGACATTATTTTAAGTGAAATACGCCAGGTGCAGAAAGACAAACACGCTATTCCCATTTGTGTGTAGAAGGTAAAGAGCTGAATTCCTGGAAGAAAAGTGAATAGCGGCTACTAGAGGTTAGGAGGAGTGGGAGACAGGGAAGTTGGGTAATGGGGCTGGCAGACAGGAGAGGTACCAGGTCTAACACTCTACCACACAGCGTGGTGAACTAGAGCTTACAACAGCTTTATTACTTATTTACTTGCTTATTTATTTACTACTTATTTATTGGTACTGGGGATGAGCCCAGGGCCTTTTCACTGAGCTATACCCTCACTCCTTTTTTTTTTCATTGCATCTTCTTTGAGACAGGGTGTCACTATGCTCTTCAGGTTGGCCTTGAGCTCACTTTGTAGCCCAGGCTGGTCTAAACTCACAAAAATTCTCCTGCCTCAGCCTCCCGAGTGCTGGGATTACAAGCGTGCGCCACAACATCCAGCCTCCTCACTCCTTTTTTTATATTTTAAATTTTGAGACAAAGTCCCTTTAAGTCATAAAGTTGCCCAGGCTGGGCTTGAACTTGCAGTCTTCTGGTCTCAGTCTTCCAGAGTGCTGGGATTGCAGGCACATACCACCACCCCCAGCAACAATTTTTGTTTTATTTTGTTTTGTCTTTTTGAGACAGGGTCTCACTATGCAATTCAGGCTGGCCTTGAGCTCACTTTCTAGCCCAGGCTGATCTCAAACTTAAAATGATCCTCCTGTCTCAACCTCCTGAGTACTGGGATTACAGGCATGCATTACCATGCCCAGCTTTTTAAAAAAAAATTTTTAACAATTTATTATATATTACATGATGAAAACATGGTAAATATTTAAACTTTCAAGAATTATTACAGTAAAAGACATTGCTATTCATCCCCCTAAAATACCTTGCCTTGAATATGCTTACCCAAATATTCTTTTTGTGTGTGTGTCTTTTTTGAGACAGGGTCTCACTATGCAGTTCAGGCT
>NW_004955438.1:457613-464355 GCF_000276665.1 Chinchilla lanigera | reverse complement strand
TTTTTTTTTTTTTTTTGCATTTTTGATCACTCCTTTTATCTTATAAGGAGCTAAAAGAGATTCCCAATGCACACAAAAAATGATAAATGCTCAAAGAGATAGAAATAGTAATTACCCCAAAGGGATCATTACACATTGTACACACATACCCGAGTTATGACATCGTACCCTGTAAATATGTAAAATTATTGCATGTCAATTAAAAATGTAGGCTAAATTAAAAGTACAAAGTACTGGAAAGGTATGCCAAGGGCCCACCAGACTGCGCCTCCCAGGGAGGGCACAGAGCAGGTGGGTCTCCGGAGCCACTGCTGCGTGCTCCCTCTGGACCCTCAGGCCCGGCCCCTCCTGGAGCTGTGCATGCACACTCCCCAGCAGTCGCAGTTCCTGGTCTACAGACATCAGGGCTTTGAAGCAGTGATCTCAGGCCTAGCAAGTCTGGAGCAAGACTATTTTTGAGAAGCAAAAGGCCATGTGCTGGAAGTGTGCCCTACTGTCTATGTCAAACACACATGACACCCAGCACCCTGGGAAGCCACCTCCATCAATGGTGGAGGCTGGCCTTGAGCTCACTTTGTAGCCCAGGCTGGTCTCAAAGTCACCACAGTTCTCCTGCCTTAGCCTCCCAAGTGCTGGGATTACAAGCGTGGCCACAAAACCCAGCCTCTTCACTCCCTTTTTGTTGTGCAGTTGCTCAGATAACGAGAAATGGAAGACAATGCAGAAACATGCTGGAGCGTTGGTCACGGTGGGTACTCTTGTAATCCCAGCACTCTGGGCACTGAGGCAGATGGACTGCCATGAGGTCAAGTCCCACCTGGATTACACAGTGACACCCTGCCTCAAAAATTAGAGGAAAATGAAACACAAATACATCCTGGGAACAAAATCCACTCCTTGCTATGGTCCGCAAAACCCTTCAACCTGGCTCCAGCGCCCTTTCCAGCTTCACCACCCACCCTTTTCCTTGTGTTCCAGCTACAATGGACTCCCAACTCTTCCTGAGTTTGCCAAAGGCACTGCTGCCTCAGGGCCTTTGCACAGGCTCTTCTCTGCCCCAAGGAATCTACATGTCCTCATGGCTGGCTCCCTCCCTATCTAGGTCTCTGTGGATGTTCCTTCCATAAGAAAACCCACCTTGACCTTCATTTCTACAACAGCCCCTCTCTTTACTCCATTATCTTGCTCTACTTTCTTCACAGCCATTCTGAGCATCTGACATTCTATTACTTATCTGTTTATCTCTTTATAACCTCTTTACAAGGGTAAACTCCACGAAGCCAGCTCATACTGCAGGTGCTCAATACATGTGTGGGTGAAGGAACAAAATCCCCATGTAAGAAAAGAGACTGCTACAAAAAGAACAGAAAATAGCCCATCACTGCATGCATCGTAAAAAGGATCTGTAGGGAAGGTCATGTGGGAAAACGGGAAGAAGAATGTTACCTGGCAAAATCAGCTGGCTGGTTCTCACCTTCCTCTAGTCACTGGACACTGTACAATATGCCGTGGAACTGGGTAGAGGGAAATGCTTTAAAGTCAGGCATGGTGGTGCACACCTAGAATCCCAGCACTCTGGCAAACTGAAGTAGGAAGATCCCAAATTCTAGCGCAGTCAGGCAACTTGGCAATTTAGGAAGACCCTGTCTCAAAAATAAAAATGTAGCTCAGTGCAGAGGCCCTCAGTTCATCCTCTCTCTTTGATATGGTTCAGGCTTCACTGTAGTCTACTCTTGTTCACCTGCTGTGTGACTGCAGGAAGTCACTTAGCCTCCCTGAACTTCAAGGGCTTGATCTATAAAACTGGTATCACATCCCGTTACTCAAAGAATTGTCTAGAGGATTAGAGAAAATAAGAAAGTCTGGGGCACAGACTCAGCACTTGGAGTGCTGAAGCATGGTACATGCCTGTAATCCCAGCACTCAAGAGGCTGAGGCAGGAGGATTGCCAGGGGTTCAAGGCTAGTCGGGGCTACATAATGAGTTGAAGTCCAGCCTAAACTACATAGCAAGACCTACACTGCAACCTCCCCCAAAATAAATGCTGAAGTATCCACAATTTCTAGAGCTGGAGCCCCCTCGGAAACTCTGCTGAGTTATAAAACCAGCCACCCACTCCGCTCCTGGAAGATGTGGCTCTCACGGGGCTCATGCCCGGGTCCCCACACCTGGCTGAGCTGTGGGCACACGGATGAGAGGCAATGTCCCATAGGTGAGTCACTCATATTCAGGGTGGGGAGGAGGGGTACATGCGGGGTGATCAGAGCTTCAGAGTGGGAAGAGATCAGACCCTCACAGGTCCAGCCCCTCTTTGCAGACAAGGCCGCGAGAGGACCAAGGACTTGCTGCAGGTCATTGGGCCAGGCCTGGGCCCCAGCGCACCCGGCCCCATGCTGCACCCGTGGGACCTGGCCCTGGGGACAGCTGAGCCCTGAACACAGTACCACCGGGGGCCTCTTGGGACAGAGGGACGGGCCAGGGGAGGCGAGGGTTATGCAGCACCTCGTTCCAGTCAGTGACTCTGCTGATCAATCAACTCAATTAAGTCCACAATGCTTTTTTTTTTTTTTTTAAGGAACAACCACCAAAAAAAAACAGCAGCAGAAAATAATGACTAATAATCAAGTAAAATCGGATTATTTCGGTGCTGACTGGTGGGGTAGGCAGAGGAGTGAAGAAGTTCACTGTATCAGGTGAGGCGGGAGAGACAGCAAGCTCAGCAACATGGGAGGATGGCGGGCCCAGGGCCACAGGGCCGGAATGCAGGCCCTCAGTGATCAGCTCTGGGGCAGGTGCACAGGGCACAGGGGAACTGCCCCATCTGCCCAGCTGCCCGGACAGCACAACGATCACCACCCTGTTTCATAGCCCGGGAAAGCCAGGGCAAGTGATTCGATGAGAGCAAAGATTTCTTCAGATTCCTGCATCCAGTTCCAAGGTTCTGCCGGGGAGTACATGCTCTGCGCTCCCGCTGGGGGCTGTGAGGAAACCCATTTACCTCCTCCGAACAGTAGTGACTACCGGTTTACCTAACTTCATGTGCCACACATTCACTGAATCGAACAAAGGACCCTGCCCCTGAGCTTCCAGCCCTGACGGGTGCACACACAGCACAGGCACCCAGCCCTCCGTGGTCGGGCGAGGCTTCGTGGAGCTGGCGGAGTCTCCACTCTGTCTTGGAGGACAACTAGGCCTCAGCCAGGCCAAGAGCAGGGTAGGGAGCAACAAATCACAGAGGTAGGTAACAGCAGCACCCATCTGGGGACCAGAAGTGCTGGGAAGTCTGGGATGAGGATGTGCGGTGGGTGATAGGGCCAGGAAGAAGGCAGGTGGGGGTGTGGCTACAGACCAGCATGGAGAGGTGGGCCGGGCCTGGCCTGGGTGCAGGCACTGGGGTGTCTTCGGGACAGGCTGCAGCCCTGCCGCGTGGCATGCCTCTGCCCCCTCAGGGTGGGGCCAGGGCTCCTGCTCACTTCTGCCTCTAGGGAAACTGAGACTCCAAAAAGTGAAATGACTCTCATGTCTCATGTAGCTGGCTTAGGTTTTCTGACTTTTGCTTCAGAACTGGGGATTGATCCCAGGGTCTTTGCACGGGTTACATCCTCAGTCCTCTTTATTTTTTTATTTTGAGACAGGGCTTTGCTAAGTCGGGAAGCTGCCCAGGCTGAGCTCGAACTTGTGATGCAGGGGTTACAGCATGCACCACCATACCTGGCTTGCTATGCAGCTGGCTTAGAAGGCAGGCTCTGCTTCGAAAGCCTGTCCTTTTTTTATTTCCACCCACCCTTTCTTTACAATAGAAATGCATTAGCAAAGCGAGCTATTTTAAGGAACCCCTGGAGCTAATCCTTGCGTAAACGGAAAATCTTTAAGCAAAGCTAATAATCGCCCTATAATCCAGCTGTTATGTAATTCTGGGTTTTCGGTGCAGCATAGAGCTGAAGTACTCTGGTCGCTAAAGTCCTTTGTGGGAGGGGATGGGGAGGGGGTGGGATGGTGGGGCATCACCAGGGTGTGGGGTATGCCACGTGGGGATACCAGGCGCTGCCATGAAGGGGCTGGCAGCCTGTGTCCCTGCTGTGAGCTCGTAAGCTCTTGGGGTTCGTGGGAAGGAGGAGGGGCTAAAATCACATCAGCCAGGTTGCTCCATGTCTTCCAAATGCCAAGAACAAGAAAGGGAGACAGCCCCTCTATGCAGACTGGTAAATGAGGTACGGAGAACACGGGCACTCCCCGTCCCACACACGAGTCCCTCGGACCGCAGCTGACCTCTGTCTGCAGTGGGTCTCCTGTATGCGACGCTCAGGCCGTGGAGGCCGGGGCTACGAGCTGCTCCTCCTTGTGCCCGACACAGGGCAGAGTGCCACGCAGACAGCAGGTGCTCAAGAAGTGTGTTAAGAAGAAACTAAACTTGGCTCACTTTATAGACATCAGATTTAGAAGAATAAAGATAAACCAAGCTCTTGACTGAAAGCTGGTAAAGGGACAGGAACGACAACGGTAAATCCATCTACGGAGCGCCTCTGGGAATACCTTCCTTGGTATTACGCTAATTCTACAGAATCCACCAAGTATATCAAGAAAAGAAAAACTTGTATAAATATTTTAATACTAAATTTATTTTTTTCATTTTTATTTAATACTAAATTTACTGAGACATCGTGAGATTAATACAAGTTACCTTTGGCCTCTTACAACTGCGAGAGGTGCTCAAAGTGGTGGCCATGGCTTCCAGACATGTGTCAGTCGGGCGAACTGCTGAAGTGTGTATACTTTTCCTTTTGAGACAGGGTCTCACTGTGTAGATCTGGCTGGTTTTGAGCCCACTATGTAGCCCAGGCTGGCGTCAAACTTGTAGCAATCCTCCTGCCTCAGTCTTCCAAGTGCTGGGATTACAGGCATGTGCAGTTTTTGGTAGACTCTGTATTTAAAACAGCACACTTTTCCAATATAAAGATTGTGCTTTTTAGGTGTTAAATAATAGTGTAAAACAATTTTGTTTTATATTTTAGTCTTATATTCAAGGCAATCTGCACAGAGTGGGCGAGTAATGTATTGAAGGTCAGCTAGCTGCTACTGAGCTGCTAACAACCACTCATATTCACTGAGAGCCGATCACAGGCCAGGCAGCGGGGCTTCATGCCGCTGAGACATCCCAAGGGCCTTATTCAGTGAAGCCAGACACTCAGTGAAGCCGATGTCACACTCGGCAGCACACCTGCCAACATGCCCTCCCACCCCTGCACTCCATGGGCCCCTGTAGAGAAGTGACAGAACACACAAGATCCAGGTAAAGCAGGGGTGGACTCACTCGACTCACCTGTCCCCTTGCTCATTCGGGTGTCCACATGAAGAAGGCCCTAAGAAAGAAGCCCTGGTGGCTCACATCTC
The DNA here is from genome assembly GCF_000276665.1 of Chinchilla lanigera. Lineage (NCBI taxonomy): Eukaryota > Metazoa > Chordata > Mammalia > Rodentia > Chinchillidae > Chinchilla > Chinchilla lanigera. Next base: position 458,964 of record NW_004955438.1, on the reverse strand, counting down.
TAACCCCAGTGTTCTGGGAGGCTGAAGCAGGAGGGAGGATCACTCGTTCCAGCCAGCCTGAGCAACTTAATGAGACCCTGTCTTAACATAAAAAAATAAAAACAGACTGAGGCTATGGCTCTGCATGGGTTCGATCCCAATACCAAAATATAACAGATCCTCGCAAGCGCCCCTCCTTCCTAAAGTGGGCAAAAGAGAGCAGATGGATAGACGGCAAGAGCCACAGAACGGAAACCCAGCCGCTTCCTGTTTAGCTCAGAGCAGCCCCCTCTTTCTGGGAAGGGTATGTATGTCACAGGAAGGCCCCGGGATTTCAAGCCAGACCATCCCCAACTTGGTTCCTGGCTCTGCCACCCAGCAACTGGCACCTAACCCAGCCGAGCCTCCGCTTCAGCTGCCAGCTGGGGACAACAGGGCTCCCTCTGCAGGTTTGCAGGTGCCTAGAGATTCCGAAAGTTGTGTGCGCACATGTGGGAAACCTGTGAGAAGGGAAGAGTCACAGAACACCTGGAAAGAAGAACAGCTACCTTGGACAGGTGGTGGAGGGGACCAAGGACCAGAGCAGGAAGAGGGATGTGCTAGTCCCTGCCTGCATCTCGTTTGTGACTGTCCTTATTTATTATTACTTTGCACAAAATGAGAAATGAGCTGCACACTGTAATCTCAGCTGTGGGAAGGCTAAGAAAAGAGGACTGCAAGTACAAGACCAGCCTGTTTGGAAAGTATGGCCTTTGTGCAGGCCCCAGCCTTCCCACCATCTCCCTTGCTTAGCCGGCAAGAAACCTACTCCCCAAAGGAGCCCCCTCAGCTTGTTTGGCTAATGTATTCGAAAACCAAATTGGGGAGCCCTGGTTCCCAGGGAGGTCCCCAAGGCAGTTGCTAGATGCAGGGAATCAGATACCATCTCACGCTCAAATCCGATTAGGCCCACCCCTCCTCCCTGCATGCAAAAGCCCACTTTCTAATCAATTTTACAAAGGGCTCTCCGCAGATATGCACTAATGGTATTGAGCTGGGATCTTTAAACCAAGTCTTGGAGGAGTCTGCAGAGATAAAATGCACATACTGTATTAAGACAGAAGACTGTCGCCAGGGTGTCCTTCCTTGGAGATGGGGGTGGAGGGGTGGGGGCAGGGGGAGCCAATGTCATCCTACTCCACGAACACCGTCTCAACTTCCCAGTCCCCACCCAGGTCCCTTCCATTTTACACTTTACTCTTCAGAGCCCCAGTAAGTTGTCCAGTAACTGCCTGTTATGGTTGATACATTGTGTCAACTTGGGGAGTCTAGAGGTTTGGCTAAGTGACTCAGCAGGAAGCCAGGGTGCTTACTTTGTATACATCCTGAGCCT
>NW_004955438.1:456138-457143 GCF_000276665.1 Chinchilla lanigera | reverse complement strand
TGGGAGATTCTGGTCAGAGCTCAGAAGCCCAGAAGGCTGATAGAAATCGTGCCAGTAAAGATCAGGTTCAGGAGGTTTCGGAAGAAGGACTGCATTGGTTGTTGGACTCCAGACGATGTGTGTTATGCCTTGGCAGAAAGTTTGTCTACATTTTGCTCATGTCCAGAGACTTTGCCTAAGACTGAGATTAAGGGCTGCAGTGGACTGGTTAATCTGGCAGAAGAAATTTCAAGGCAGTCAGATGTTGGGGAAGTGGCATGGCTATTGTTGGGAGCTTTTAGCCAGATTTATATTGAGACTCAAGAGCAAAGAGCCCAGCAGGATGATTTAAAATGTGCATTTGGCCAGAAAGGAAGCACCAGTAAAGCTGGGGACTGCAAAGATAAGGCTGAGTAGATCTGTATTGCTGAGAAGGAACAGAATAGAAAAGATGGCCTGAGGGCATCACAAGAAGCAGCAAGTCTCCACCCTTTGCAGCCTCAAAACTGCAAAAGTGAAAGACCTAGCCTTGAGAAAAAAGCTGCTGAGCGCCATGTTCCAGAATGGCGGCAGCGGCCACACCAGGTTCCAGAATGGTGGCAGCATAGAGGATCTGTTCCTCAGAATTGGATTCAGAGTGCCCAGCGATCCAGGCACTCGACCCCTATGGCCAAGAGAGAGGAAAGCTTGGCTACCGCTCCAGGTGGCAGCAGACCTTGGCATCATCCACATAGCCCTGGCTTTAGGTGCATGGAGAATCCAAGAGTTCTGAGGTTAAAGAGGCTTCCACCCAGATTTCAGAAGGCCTGGGAGGCCAGGCAGTGTGCCCCTGAGAGGGCAGTGTGTGAGGCTGTAAGTGTGAAGCAAAAGGGGCACTGGAGATCTCAGAAGTTTAGAAAAGCCAGGACCCTGGATCATCTAAGGAAAGCTGCAAGGAGGGAGCAAGGCCGGCCTAAGAGAGAAGCCATGGAAGCTGTAACCACTGGAAGTGCCATAGGGGTGGACTCATGCAAGCCCTTTGGAGCT
>NW_004955438.1:394013-454543 GCF_000276665.1 Chinchilla lanigera | reverse complement strand
GCTGGAAGGAAGTCCAGGATTGAAAAGAAGGACTGAGAGACTTGCACCTGTGTTTAGCAACAGCCTGTTTTCTTGTTCCTCCATAGTCATGATTACCCAGGGCTCCTCCATGGAGATGACAGTCTGGCCAGAGGAAAAAGGCAGAGTATGCTCGGGGCCCCCTCATTCCTGCTGGACTAACTGGTAAGATGGGTCTGAGCTCTGAGGTCTCCGCTTCAGAGGGCAGACCGATCTCCAGTGGTCTCCTTTGCATTCAGGGCATGGACCAGGGGGCCTCTTAGGGCAGTTCCTCTTGAAGTGGCTTAGCTTTTAACAGTGGTAGCAGATGAATGCAGTCATCAAGTTCTTGGGGCCCTGGGAATCAGACTTTGGGTCTGTTTCTCTTATTGCTGCAGCAAAAGCAGCTGCTTTTTCTCAGTCTCTTTGTTTTCTCTCCTTGGCCTCCTCCTTGTCACGGCTATAGAATACTGAGGAGGCAACTGTTACTAACATCTCAAGTGAGCCATCTGGGGCGAAAGCCATTTTTTGTGGCTTTTTCTCTCCAGCCTCCCATCGCATTGGGACCCCACAACCAGTTAGTGTCCTCTCCCCAACTGTCAGCACAGGCAGCAGGAATCTTACTGCAGACCTCTCCAGAGCTCCCTCCACCGCAGCCTGTACTGGCAGGGGAAGAATGGCTTCCAGGGGATCTCCCCAGGTATTGTGCAAGGTCCTCCTGGCTTACAGCTTCCGAATGGTTCTCGTGACCCTGGTCCACTAGACATTCAACTCTTCGGGCTTAGGCTGTATTCTCATGTTCTCTGAGTCCTTGTTCAGCAGCTGCTCCTCCACTGACTCTGGACATTTCTGGTTCTCAACAGCAGGGGCAAGAGTGACCCATTGTGTGCCATGTCTTCCCAGGGGTTTCTCCATGTCGGAATGATTCACACACGTCCATGGGCAGGCTTCTGCAGCTGGTGTGTGGTGAGCCAATTGTGTCACTGCTTCTCTGTGCCATGACAGTTCTCAATTGCACAGTGGGGGCTGACCTGAGGGCTGGTGCGTGCCAGTGCATGCCTCTGTGCAGCTTCCCGGGCCCTGGGGGCCCTCCTCCCAGGTGCCTGCAAGGCCAGGGGCTGGCCCAAGGGCTGGCGCTCCCCGCCGTGGCTCCCCGGGCCTCTTTTGTTTTTTTCTGAGACAGGGTCTCCCTATGTAGTACAGGCTGACCTCTAACTCATGGCGATCCTCCCGCCTCAGCCTTCTCAACTTGGGATTATAAGTGTACACTACCATGCCACAGGTCTTGTCACTTCCTAGTTACTGTGACATCCACACCTTTCTCCTTCCTTCCTGGCAAGCTTCTCTGGTGAGTTCCTCACTTTCTCTCCTGCAGGTTTCTCTTGCACCTCGGGCAGCTGTGATCACTGCAAGCCTACTGTGCGCCAGCTCGCCGGCTCTGTGTAGGTGGAGACACTCACTGCCCCACGCAGTGCCAGTGCTTTGGCGTTCGTTCCTGGAGGACGGGGACTACCTTCACTGTTGCGTCTTCACAGAAGGCACTTAGTAGATGTTTGCAGCAGGAGACCGGCCAAGTGGGGCCAGGTGACTGGGGGAACCTGTGAACTGGCTATGTGCAGGGAGTGGGGGGCTGACGGCACCTCAGACCTGCCTGGTGACTCGGGCGAGCCTGCTCTGCAGATGTGAATACCTGCAGGCTGATAGGCTGTCCATGTGCATCAGCTGCGACCTAAACTCCACATGCTGCTTAGTGTCTGTCCAGGCCCCAAGGCACCAACAGCCACCCACCTAGCAACTGCACAGGGGAATTCACAGGCTGCTTGGCACAAGCAGACCAAGCTGAGAGGTCTGCTTTGCTTTGGGGAAGCAAGCCCCCTGGGTCCATCCACACACACGGGGATCGAGGGCTTCCCTGCTCAGCCTCAGAACCAGCTCCTGTGCCCCTTTTCTAGGGCGTCAGGTGGGAATGTGGAAGCTGTGGCCTTCTGGAAGCACCCAGATGCCCTTCGGCAAGATATCATAGTTCCTAAGCATATTCAGCAAGGTGGGCTTCAGGCTGAACGTGAACGGCCACACAGCCCTGAGGCCCAGCAGGACCCAACGCCTACGCTGAGCAGTCTGTGGGGCTGGCAATGCTCACACTGATGCGTCGCGGAGGAAGGACCCGCCCTACTCCACGGGGCGCTCGTCTGTCCACAAAGTGCGATGGCTTCTTAACACTACATTTTACACTCGCCAAACATTTTATGTTTGGGAGGGCCGGGCACCATGCTAACCAAGTGCATCTGAGGAAAGTCTGGAGTGAAGAGATAGAGGAACTAAAGGGCATATCTGCAGCACTAGGCGAGGTCCCTGTGGCAGCAGGCACGAGGTTCCAAGTCCTCCCGTAGACTAAGTGAACTAAGTAGCATGGAACAACCCCGAACCCAGCGCTGACTCCTGGCTCCACCCCCGCCATTCCCCAAAGACCCCAGACTCCTTCAGGCAGTCCACCTTTCTCCACCACTTCCTCCTGCCCCTTCCCTGCTCTGTAACCCCCCGGGCATGAGCAGCGAGCACTGTTGTGTGCCCACCTACCAGTAGGGCACAGAACCTCTGACCTCTGGCCTGTAAATTTTTCCGAAGATCTTCACTTTTTTTTTTTCTTTTGAGACGGGGTCTCACTGTGTAGTTTAGATTGCGCTTGAACTCACAAGTAGCCCAGGCTAGTCTTAAACTTGTGGAGATCATCTGCCTCAGCTTCCCTGGGATTATAGGATTACAGGTTTGTACCATCACACCTGGCTCACAAGTTTGAAACATGCAAAAGGTTTTTAAATATGAAAAGGAAAACTGCACCAGTTTTGGGGATGGTACTGGTGACTGAACACAGGCCTTCTCACTGAGCTACAGCCCTTGGTCCCTTTTTACTTTTTATTTTGAGACAGGCTAAGTCACTAAATGACCCAGGCTGTGCTTGAACTTGTGATCTTCTTGCCTCAGCCTCCTGAAGGCTGGGACTATAGGCGTGTACCAACACACCTAGCTGCAAAGTTAAAATTTTTATATGTTTACCGAAACATCTACAAAGCACAGCATGATGTCATGTTAATGTTGTATTCATAAATACTTCATTATCCTTAAAAATAAATTGTGGATTACTTTTTCAGTTTGCTGTTCTGGAGAACAAACTAAGGGGTTCATCAGCTGCAGGCACTGGACCTCCTTCCTTTCCTAGCGCCTCTCCAGCCACAGTCAAACAGCTCCTGAAGACTTGGGCTTCGGCTTCCTCCCAAGTGAGCACGCCGAGGCGGCAGGTGCAGGACCAAATAAATGCCTAGGCTGCTGCTTTAGTAAATACTGAATGCCCCCAGAATACCCATACCCAGCTGGTTTGTGCCCTCCCAGGGGGCCCCTCTGTCCCTGCGTTGCCCATGCTGGGCCCATGCTGCTAAGGGAACGGCCACCCCAGATGGTTTACTGGCCACGGAAAACACCTATTTGAGAGACACGCTTCATTTATCCTACCTGGGTTAGGGGCCAACAAAGGAACTCGCATGTCTGGTTTGGCTCCAAATGACTTGTTGCTTTTAAGAAAAAAGCCAAAGTCATCAGTAAGTATACTGAAGAGGCTGAGGAGGAATTCTTGTCAGATCCAGTTAACTCGGATGTACGCATAATTTAGTATGTTCAAAAGTGCTATGCGACACAAGAATACATTTACACTGGGTTTGCAGTACACGGGCCTACGCTGTCACACTGCTTCCAGGCATCTCAGCGACAGGTCCCTGCTGAGCACTGGCTGCTGAAGACACACACAGTCAAGGCGCGTGCGCACACACACAACCGTCTTGTCTACTTCACACACAGGCAGAGAGCATGCTGGGTATTTGAGGGACCGAGACTTGTCCAACTCAGACCAACTACTGGACTAGAAGGTGCTTAGCCCACTTAGGTCTCGCTGCCTGTCACCATGACCACTGCCTGGCACTCTCAGGGACCCCCGTGAGGGCACCCAGCCCTCGGGCAGCAAGGAAACGCAGCAAGTGAGCTGGCCATCTGTCACCCGGCATGGCAGTGATGGCTCAGGGCATGCTGAGCTCGTATTCTTCTGCCTTTCTGTGCAGCGCTGGGCCAGCCACACTCTCTCCCCTAACAGCGTCACCCTCCCTCCTCTCCCTCATCTTGCCACTCTCCCTTCAGCCACCAAAAGCCACCCCCATCAGTTATGGGCTTCCAGATAAACCGATCAACTCCAAACCGCTGCTTCCTTTGCCCTTCAAGGTCCCCCAGCCACAGTGGGATCCAGGTGGTCCAATGGTTAAGAGCACTGCTCTGGAGTCAGACAGGCCTGGATCCAGTCCTGATTTCCTTCTTGCCGGGAAGTCCCACAGACCTCCACACTGGTCATGATCTTACGTTCCTAGCTCAAAGAGTGGTTAGAAAGATCAAAGGGGACCATGCACGCAAAGCACTTAGCACTGAGCTGGCACTGAACAAGCACCCAGTAAGAGCAATCGAATTAAGAATCCCCAGAAAGTCCTGAGTCCCTTCACTTTGGGGTGCATCTGACATGCCAGTGCGTGGATGCGTCTCGGTTGTGACTGACACAGCAGAGCAGACAGCAGGGAGGGTAGAGGCCCCAGAGGACCACAGCAAATATTTGCACAGGCGGTTACAGTGCGCAGTTCTGAGGACCACTGGTGTCCAGTTTGCATGCTGCTTCCAAGGTACTGTTTCCCAGGTATTGTTCCTAAAACCCAGTTTGGTGGTACTTTAATAGGTATCCATCCTGTCCCTGTCCCCAGAAAATACCATGGTCACGGGATAAGGAAAACATCTGGATGAACAAGTTAAATAGGTTTTGTTACTGCGGAACTCCCTAGACTTTTTTTTTTTTTTTTGAGACAGGGTCTTGCTGTGTACTTCAGGCTGACCTTGAACTCACTATGTAGCCCAGGCTACCCTCAAATTTAGGATGACTCTCCTGTCTCATCCTCCCAAGTGCTGGAATTATAGGTGTACACTGCCACGCTTAGCTCACCCCAGACTTTTTTTTTTTTTGACTTTTTGAGATGGGGTCTTGCTATGCAGTTCAGGCTAGCCTTGAGCTCACTTTGTAGCTCAGGCTGGTCTTGAATCCACAGCAATTCTCCTGCCTCAGCCTCCTGATTGCTGGGATTACAGGTGTGTGCCACCACACCCAGCTCACCCCAGACTTTCAACACACTAACATCAAGGCCTAAAACAGGGCTCAAGTCTACAGAGCCTCCCAAACTCATTTGACTGCTTTGATGGTTAATTTTATGTGTCAACTGCCCCGGACCGCAGAGTGCCCAAATAATTGACCAGACATGATTCTGGGCATTTCTGTGATGGTACTGTTGGATGAGACTGACATTTAAACTGTCCAGTTAAAGCAGACTATCCTTTGTGATGTGAGTGGGTCTCATCACCTCGGCTGAAAGACTGAGAAGAATGAAAAGTCTAACTCACCCCCAAGAAAAAGCGAATCCCTCCCGCCAACAGCCTTCAAACTGGGACCTCGGCTTTTTCCTTCCTTCACACTGGAACTGAAGTATTGGCCTCCCTGGCCTTGTGTCTGCCAGCCTTCAGACAGGAGCGGCACCATTGGTCTCCTGGGACCCCAGTTCCCCCAATCACCCTGCAGGTCTTGGGACACAGCAGCTTCCACAATCACATGAGGTGCAGGGACTCATTCCTGTAATCCTAGCGCTCTGGAAGGCTGAGGCAGGAGGATGGCAAGTTCAAACCCAGCCTGGGTAGCTTACCAATTTAGTTAGACAGGTCTCCAAATTTAAAAAAAAAAAAAAAAAATTAAAGGGCTGGGGATGTAGCTCAGTGTTCAGGTCCTAGGCTCAATCCCTAGCAACGCAAAACAAAGAAACCAACCAACCTGATTGTTGATTCCTTATAAAAAAATCTCACTCATAACCACACTTTTATCTGTGTCTCTCATCTCTACCTTTATTGCCACGTCCCTTCCCTTGGGCTGTTTCCAGAGGACTGTGGAGAGACCCCTTTTGGGCACACACCTGCACACTGGGCGGAGCTCCTTGAGGGAAGCTGCCCTTGAAGGTCAGAATTCAAGCAGGCTGCAGACCTCTGCTCCCCACCCACCCACCCGCCAGCTTAGACACTGGGGCACTCCCCGCAGAGACCGACCTCTCTCCCGTCCCCATCCGTCAGGCCTCTTTCATTCAAAGTCTCACAGGCCAGCAAGAGCAGAAGAGCACGAGGCCTGTGTGCCCTTTGGTGAACGACAATCCCCAGTCGGCCTCGGGGTTCCCATCATGTCGCCCCTCCTCTGGCGGAAGGATGTTGGTGCTCCTGCTAGCTCAGCCCTCCCACATGGGTCCCGTGGACACTGGGTTGTGCTGGGTTCAACAGCCTGGATCTGAGCTTCAGTCACGACCAAGGGACCTTTCTTCTCACGCAGCTCCTGGTGACTCCCTGCAGGCAGCCAGAGCTCAGGGACAGGAGGACTGTGCTTCCCCACAGCTCAGCCAACCTAGACAGGAAGTCCTCGGGTCCTCTGAGCATGCTGCACACGAGGGCAGGTCCCAAAACAGGAGAATTCCTGGAGCCCACCCCCTGGTGAACAGCAAATACAAACACTTGTTCCATGTTTTTGTCTTCTGTCCCCAGGCCCCCTGTGGAACCTTGGGGTCCAATGTGAGGACACTTGGCTTCCGGTTTCTGGGTTCTAGGCCAGGGAGTCCCCGTCTTTCAATGTCACAGAACACGCCCTATTCTCACCCAATCTGGGAACTAATATGAACCTACTGGTCAATTGAGACTATTCAAGGGGAAAAGGAAACTTGGACAGTCATTGTTTCATAACGCACCAGAATAAGGAGTGTTATCTCAGACCGAATGATTGAGCTGAGGCGCCGCTCAGCTCAGCTCAGCAGTACAGCATTCGCCTAGCATGTTCAAAGTCCTGGTTTCACCCCCCAGTGCCAGGCCACTGGATGGCAGTGCAAGAAAAGCAGAAGGAAGTCACCCGTTCTGATGGCTCCCACTGTCAAGCCAAGTCTCAGGAGCAAATGATGTCCCCCTAGCAGGAGGGACCATGTGTCCTTCCTCTCTTCTGTGACAGCTACTCTTGCACACTCTGGCTCACCAAGTCCTCCCCACCAAAGCAGCATGCGTTCTGCTGGATAATTTGCGGGTCTGGCTGGAGAGATGGGAAAGTTATGGGTATCTTGCGAGGTCAATGCTTACTCTGCACGAGCAGGGAGTGGCCCTAACCGATGGCTGCCACGATGCGCACATTCCCCTGGGCAGCTACCCCCACATTCCCACCAAGCTGGCTCTACAAAAGGGGGACAGCTGGGCAGGAGCATCCAGGTGTGACTGTGAGGTCAGAGGACCATTGTGACCGACTGTTATCAATACACCCAGTGAGTGCCGTCCCCTTCAACATGGTCACCCTGGGCCTTTCCTCCCGGTCCCCAGTGAAGCTGCCTGTGGTCACAGCACTTTTGGAGCTCCTCTTGGGGCCAAATTAGGTGAGAAATAGAGTCACAGTCTCCTTTTCTTTGTAAGCAAAATCCACTGTTCAGCTCTGTCACTCAGCTAAATTTCTGAGACTTGCCTTCAAATGACCTTGGCTGCATTAAAAATTAAATCCACCCCCAAAGGAAGGGGACTTGCCACCAGCGAAGGCATTCAGGGATGATGCAGAGTCTCAAAGTGTAACGTGGAGGGAGAACGGGGTGCTGCTAGATCCGGCCCCCAAGGACACAGAGCTCACCTCGGCTGAATGCCGGCTCCCGCAGCCCTCTTATCTGCCCCACGCGCTAGCTGCCACAGCCCCGTAGTGTCAATGAGGACTCTGGTCCCAGAGGCTAAGGAACCTGTCCAAGATCTCAGAGCTACCAGAGAGACCTCAGTCTCCACCCAGGGAGCTTCCTGTTGGACTGCCAACAGGAAGGCACGGCATCTGTTTATTTCAACAAAGACGTGTGCAGTGACTTAAAGAACCATCATCAAACTGCACCATCACGTCCCTTTGCACACAGCACGCCGACCATTCCCTCCCAGAGGACTGCATCTGCTCTTTGCGAAAAAGGCCGACTAGAGCGACCTGGGGGTGACTTTGGTCCCCAACTTGCTGACTTCAGTGGGACATTGTGGGTCTCAAGATCTGCATCTGGAATATGAGGACCAAGTCATCCCTGACACTCATGTTCAGCTGTATCTTTCGTGTCTCTCACATCCCAGAGGCTGACCTGGATGGAACACAGGAATAACGCGTGTAACAGACCCAGGTTTGAGTCCCGCTGCTCACCTTGGGTACTGGACCTCGGCGGCAGCACCTTAAGAGGAAAAGCAATGAGCATCTGCCTCCCAGGGCTGCTGCAAGATCTGCTACGCGCATTTGTCTGGACTCTGGAATGGCTGGCCTAAGTGTGATGCCCCCTGTACCCCAGACTTGGGCCCCTTCTGCTTAGACAGCCGCCTCTGAGTCACCCTCCACTGACCTCGTTCTTTGGAAGCCCTGCCTTCCGTCTATCCTCTCCTCGAAAGACCCTGCCAGGAAAGGGCCCTGTGCCCTGCTCAGAGAAACACAAGAGAGACGGTGAGAGGCTGCAAGCAACAAAGCAGAGGCCTCCAGCTTCTCAGCTGCCTTTGAACTCTGACGGGCAAATGTGACAGAGAGGAGAAGAGCGGGAAGAATGTGGGCACCACCGCATCACAGACTCCGGACGCAGATCTGCTTTCACATCCTGACTTCCCTTATCTGCTCTGTGACTTTGGGGATGATATCCAGCCTAAGCCCCGTCTCAGCGGTGATATGAGGAAAGCGCACGTGCTCACTTTGCACTACACTTGTGAGATTCAAACTCAAGTAGGTAAAGTGTGGCACAGTGTGCTGGACGGCAGTGCACACTTAGGTATGTGTGGTTACAGTTCCCAATTTCCAGGAAGCACAGCTGGCCTAGCAGGCATTGCCCTGGGTCTGGAAGAGCAAAAGGAAAAGTGTGAGAGGCTGTCCCAGGGGCCCCACGTGTGCCCACCCCGTGAGCCCATCAACATGAAAGGGGGGTGCTTTTGAAGTTGCAAAGTGATGTACCCAGCAGGTCCCTTTCCACTTGCATCTCTCTCATGATGGCCAGCTCACTCTTTCACAGACAGTCTGTTTCTGAACACCAAACATCCAGCTTAATCAAGGACTTCTTTGGCCCCAAATTCATTTGACTCAATTTTTTGCCCAGATTTTGCCCCAGTCACTCTACTTTGCAATTCCTGGGCAACAACCCCAGCCTTCCTCACTGAAAGGAAGTAAGGATCTGTGACTAAACCTAAGATTCCGAAGGCTGAGGTCAAGCTGCATACATTTGCTGACCCCTGGGTGGGGTACTCCGCACCGTGGCCATTTGTGAGGCAGGTGTCAGGCTGCAGAGAGAGGAATTTAGAGCTTGGAGTCAGTTCTGCAGCATGGCTGCCTGTGGGACCGGCCTGGTAAGTGCAATAAATAGTGTCTTGGCCACCTGGCCCTTCTGGGTCACCTCTGCAAAGCCCCTGGAGACGGCCCCAGCACAGGTTGGTCCCAGACCCCACACTGAGCCTCTGAAGGTGCATGGCTGACTGTGACCTTGAATCCCAAGGAGTAACAATAAGAAAGTCACTGGCGCAGTTCTCTTTCACGAGCCCCAACCAGGGGAATTGGTGTCAGAAGATGCAGAAAAGCCAGATGGTACTTCCCAGGGTCAAGGTCCACATGGGGAGAAGCCCAGGGCCCCTTTCCTGTCCTTTCCCACATCCGTCTGTGCCAGGGTAGCTGGCGTAGGAGGACAAGAGCCCCTGGAGACACAAGATTAATGGCCTCCCAGGCAGGTGACTTCCCTCTGCAGTCACCGTCCTCCTCGGCTCCCCAGCCTGGCTGGTTCTGTGAGGCGTGGAGGGAACCCGGCTGGGCATCGACCTTCAGCAGCAAGCAGAGCCCCACAGCCAGGGCCGTCAGTGCCACGGGCCCCAAGCCTTCCTGCTAAGGCCGGGCGGGGTGGGGATGGAGCTGCTGCCGACATGCGGCTGGGAGACAGCAGGGTAGCAGCAGGCTGGCCTCAGAGCAATAGCCAAGGGCAGACCCAGCTTCTGGGGCCCCTCTGCCTGAGCACCGGGGCTGCCAAGTTTGCATAATGATCCCTGTTCTTCGACATTTCTTAGAAGGGTTTATCTGCTTGCTTGCTTGCTTGCTTGCATATACTTGGCCGGCTTGACTGCTTTCCCTTTTCTTTTTTCGCTTTTGCATTACTGAGGATTGAACCCAGGGCCTTCCTACCGAGCTACATCCTGGTTCTTTTTTTAATTTTACTTTCAGACAGGGTCTCACTAAGTTGGTAAACTGCCCAGGCTGGGCTTGAATTTGTGATCGTCCTGACTCAGCTTCCCAGCATGCTAGGTTGGCTTTCTTCAGAACAATTTCTTTTTTTGTCTCTTTGAGACAGGGTCTTACTACGCAGTTCAGGCTAGTCTTGAACTCACTTTGTAGCCCAGGCTGGCCTTGAACTTGCAAGGATCATTTTGTCTCAGCCTCCCGAGTGCTGGGATTACAGGCATGCACCATCACGCCCGGCTCTGGCTTTCTTAATTTATAAATTAAAACTGTTCGTGTTGTAGAGTGCTCATGCATGATTCAAACAGTAAAGTTAAAAGCAAAATCTCACAAAAAACCAAACCCAATCCCCACAGGTAATTCAAATGGCAGTTTTTTGTGTCTCCTCCCAGAATTTCCAAAGTATGTGCCCAATATCCGGAACTTAGAAAACCATAAATGTGCCTTCACTCTGCTCACCGCTCAGCTACCTATTTTTAAAAACTCTACGGTATGTTGCCTGTATGTCTACACCCATCTCTGCAGCGCCAGAGGGGCTGCTTATTAATGCTAAAAGGTTTCTCCTGTCCTGTTCCATTCTGTTCTTGTCTTTTTGAGACAGGGTCTCTCCTCTCTATGCAGTCCAGGCCATTCTTGAACTCGCTATGTAGCCCAGGCTGGCCTGAAACTCATGATCTTCCTGCCTCACCCTCCCCAGTGCTGGGATTATAGGTTTGGGCCACAAAACATTTCTTGATCCGCCCTGTCATTATCTTCATATACGTGGTCTTCCTTAGTTGGAAAAAATACATCATACACTCACAGTTCAGTAAACTTTGAAATGAACTTGCAGTCTTTCCCGTTCAGGACCACAGTCCCCCTCCAGAGAACGTGTGGGGCACACCTGACTGTGCAGCCTGGCAATGCCCCCGTGCGAGCCTTCCACAAACACTGTTTCATTAAATCTTGCTGCGCTCCTGTAAAGGGTGTTACGCCTCATCCCCACCTCTCAGACGGGGCAGTGTGGCACAGGGAGCTTAGGCGACTTGGACAAGGCTACACAGCAAGAGACATGTGTCAGAGCTGCCAGCCGACCGCACACCTGCCAGATGCTGGAGGCGGGCTCTCGTCACACCACGCAGGGCTGTGTTCCTGCCCTGTGTCCAGTGTGGGTCGAAGCACGAGGGCTCCTTCCACCACAGAGCCGTCTGTCACCTCCCGGCCCAGCAAGTGGCGTTACAGACAGAGTGGCATCACCAGACCTCGACGCTGACCTCGTGCTGAGGCGGGCAGGCAGGCACTGAGCTCCGACGTGGCCTGCAATGGGCCAGATGCCTGGAGCAGCGCTGGGGCTGGCAGCCGAGCAAGGCTTTTGTTTCCAGGCTAAGGCACTGGCAAGATCAAGGGCAGAGACCGGGGCTTTACTCTACCAGACCTTACCCCATGCTCCCCACTGCACCGTCACCAGTGGTGTGGACACCCCCCCCCCCACAAATACGCCCCAGAGAGACCTCCAGGGGCCAAGGACCGAAGAAGGGACAGACAGCAGAGAACCCCGTGGAGGAGCCACCTTGCCTGGTGTGGTCAGCTCATCTTTCACCCCTCCAGCTTTCAGCTAGAAAAATTCTTTTACTTTTTTTTAAATTAGAACTTTTTGCGTTAGTCTGTCCTGCCCTCCTCTGGCTCCTCTCTGGCTCCTGCAGCCTCCCTCTCCCAGCCTTGCATGGATGCTCAGTATGGCCCTGGCAGGTCAGGTCTGAGACCTGCACCACCCGGCTGCAAAGCTTATAGTTCAAGTCCTCAGAAGCACTATGTTGAGAGGCCTTGCGGGTGCTGATGGCACGTGGAATTTACACGCAGAGATCGGAAGACAAAGCTCTGCATCCCAGCCAAGGGGCTTGGGTTGGCCTTAGTTCTGCCCCACAGCTGTCAAACAGTCGCCAAGGCCCTCCTCTTCCTCAGAGCCTCAGTCTTCCCATCTATAAAATGAGGGCGCTGGAGCCTCTGGGGTTCCTCCCAGCTCCCATGTTCTGCCTTATCCCGGAGGGGAGGTGCCACACGTCAGTGCTCAGGGCATCTAGGGCTGGCTTTAGGACAGAAGGCCCCACAGGAGTGGCCCCCAGAAGCACTGAGCAGGCTCAGGGTGGGCACTCAGCAGATGTCAGCAGGTACCACTGTTATCATTTGTAGCAGGAAAGAGAAAAATTGAAACTGCCCTCGAAAGACAGAGCCTAAAATAAGGGGCAGAAAAGCATGATGGGAAAATCCAGGAATTGGAGGCACTGGCTTGGCCTGGAGTGGTTGAGGCAGCCATCAGGGGCAGTCTCTGGTCTGGTCTGGTCTAGGTGGTCTGGAGCTGAAGTACTGCAGAATCCAAAGAGTTCCTGTTGAGAAGGAGCAGGTACTTCTACCCTCTAGAGGGGCCCTAGTCTCTCGGGTATCTGGGTTCTGGGGCACCCACTGCTGCCTAGCCCTGCCCCCAAGCCCCAGAGACCCACTCACTGCAACTGTGCCCCTGCCACTCCCTCCATCTGCCAACAGTCCAGGCCTGTCTCCTGCTGCTGGGGTCCCTGTTTTCTGGGACTGCTCTGATCCCAAGTGGCACTTTTCCTTATAATAAAAATATTTAGCCCAATATCTTTTTCTTTTTTTTTTTTTTGAGACAAGGTTTTGTTGTGTAGTCCAGGCTGGCCTTGAACTCACTTATATACTCCTGGCTGGCCTCAAACTCACAATGACCGTTCTGCCTCAGCTCCCCAGTGCTGGGATTACAAATATGCACCACCCTCTGGCTCTTAACACAGTATCTTGATGTCATGAAGCATAACATTTTTTAGGTAACTACTTTTACAGATCCAAGTAAGAGATCCACTGCCACATCATGTGTGCTTTTTTTTTTTTTTTTTACCATTAACGCCATGCAGAGCAGCCAGCCTAGAGGTTTCTAGGAATGGAGAGGGGCTGATGGCCAAGACTGTACCTGGAGGCATTTGTCTGGGTGATGGGAGCCTGTCGGTCCTACGCTGCAGGTCCCCAGACGCTGCTCCATACCAAGCCTATAAGGTCTGTTCCAGGGATGGTCTGTTGGTCAGACAGGAGCTGAACGAGCTCAAGGGACATGGGGATGTAAAAGCAGTCCCAAATCCAGGCTTGCTGGCTATACCATGGCACCACTCAGACCACAGTCCAGCACATACAGGACACGGAGGTCCTCCCAGATGGCCTCTATGCAGACTGCCCTGAGCGTCCTCCACAAAGGCCTGTGTTCCTCCTTCCCCTTCTTCCTCCCTTCCTGTAAGGGACACTTAGCACAGCACAGACAGGCCCCAACACGCACACCTTCAGCTGCCCTAAGCCTCTGCACAGCTGTCCGGGGTCAGGGCTTGGCAGCAGCCTCTGCAGCCACTCCACTCTTCTCAGAGGCTGTGCCCCTTCCTGAGCGCAGGATCTGAGGAACAGTTCCCCTTAGACCATGCTCAAGAGCAGGAAGAACGGCTGGAGGGCTGGCATGGAAGGAAACGGTGGATTTTCTAGCACCCTGGGCTTCTGAGCTATTTCCGGGAGCCCGGCTTGGATTTGCACCAGGCTCTTAGAAAGGACCCACAGTGTCACCGTGGGCTGCTCTAGAGCACCAGCTGAGGAACCCTCCTTGGCACCACCGTGGACTAAAGACCGCAAACACAAGGCAGCACCCCTTCGTTCTTAGCACCTCTCTCAGCCCCAAGACCTGCTCACAGTGGCCCTGACAGCCCAGGGACCTTGGGCCCTCCCCTCCAACCGGCTCCTGCCAGCCGGGCCTTGCCCAGGGTTCCCTGAGTGTCCGGGCACACAGGGCCCCAGCATCACTTTCCCTGGGCATGCTGAGTCAGCAGCAGCAGGAGCAGGGTGGGTGCCCCTTGCCGCCCCAGCCTGTGGAAAGCCATGGCCCTACGCATCTCACACTTACACAGAGGCGAAGGCCTTCTGAAGAGTCACCAAGCTCTGAACGTAGGCTGACGAGATGGCGCCAGCAGAGGACTGGGCACATACTGATCTTTTCAAGGAGCTCCCAGCAGACGAGTTGGGGCCTCAGCTTCTTAGCCCTTCTAGGTTGTCAGCCGACTTGGATTCTCACCTCCCTTTCTCCTCACTATGCGTGTCTTATTGTTCACTGGAAAAGCTAGGACCTCCCTTATCTCCTTACCCACGTAGCCTTGGGCAACAGACCACCTGTACAACCACACAGATGGCCCCCAGTTCAGTTTTCTCAAAATGTATCTAAGTTTTCCTCTCAAAATTATGAAAGGTGTCTCCAGGTCTGACCCTGTGCTGTAGATTCACAGATACACTGAACCCCAGCAGGCTCTGGAGAAGCTCAGGTAAGGTAAAGACTGCCACGGAGAAATGGGAAGTAATTCTCAAGGCTGCCTCTTGCTTGGTGCCGTCATTTCTGAGCACACCCGTCTACAGACCCAAAGTTCAAAGCACAACATGAGCTCCCAGCAGTGACATGTGCCGTCTGCAAAGCTGTGTGGATATAGCTCTTCTCAGGCTCCTAACGCTCCTGTCTGTCTAGTATTGCAAGGTGGTCAGCCTGGGAGCTGTGTGTATGAGCCCTGAGCAGTCCCTCCTGAAGCCAGGGTCGAAGCCAGAAGCAGTGTCCAGACCACTCTGATGCACACGCCCTCCAAGGTCAGTGTTGGCCAGAACCCCAGGAGTCACCTCCTTAGAAGCAAAAGGGCCCTGCTCAGCGGGCTATGTCCTGGGCCTCTGGGGGCTGCAGACCCGGGTGGTGCTCATCCTCCCATGTTCCTGGGGCACCGTGCAGCCCATGTGACCCAGCTCTAGCTGTTCGTGGTGTGTGTATAGACCAAGGATGTCCAGGAACACTGCCTCAGCTCCCAAAGCCCGAGGAGCTCGTGCCTTCTCTGCCGGCCGCAGGCACAGCTGTGCACAGAGGACAATGGCATCCTGGGGCCTCAGGGCCTGCTGCAGCCCCGCCCGCCTCCCATCGCACTGCAGCTTGCTGGCTCTTGGCCTCTGCTCCCCTGCACTCCTTACCTCCCCTGCGGCTGCCTCACTGCTCCGCCATGCAGGGCTGATGTGACCTCAGACTGTCCCAGGGCTGGGGGCTCAAGCTTCTAGTGACCTGAGGCTTAGGCAAACGTCTCCCTCAGGGCCTTTGCTTTGTGCCTCTTGCTCAGGCAAAGGTGGTAGCAAGGGAAAGAAATCAGCCGTAGACTCCACGCATACAGCTCCCGACGCTCTCCCTGAAGTCTTTCTGTTTCAACAGACTTTGGAAAAGAACTTGTCCAGAACAGTGAGAAGAGATATTAAAAAGAGCTAACATTTATTAAGTACTGTGTACTAGCTTCTGCTCTAAGTTCTTTGTGTTTACCAGCTTCTAATCTTTATAGCAAGCCAACGAGGAGGATCTCAGCTGATGAGGAACAAGAACCCCAGAGAGATCAAGTTATTTCTCCACAGCCACGGAGCAGGGTGGGACAGAGCCAGGTAGCGATGTAGTGGTCAGAGCTCAGGAGCTGCGTGGGGGTCAGCACTGACTTGCAGCATTTGCTAACTTCCATGGTGCTAACAACTCCCGTCACAGCCAGTTTCAAGCTACCAACGTGACAACTCTGCGTGTGGAGCTGGAAGACATGGGCTGCAGCACACCATCGTGTTGCATTTCCATCTGATGTGTACACTGGAAGTAAATATACTGCACGAAACACGGTACAGTGTAGGGTGGTATAAGGAAATCATGAACTTTCGGTATTTATGACCTTTGATTTTAATACAATATATTTAGTTATAAGTCTCTATAATTTTTTGTGGTACTGGGGAATGAACCTAGGCCTTCAGCTATATCCCATCCCCCCCCCACTCTTTTTATTTTGAGAGAGGGTCTTTGTAAGTAGCTAAATTGTCCAGGCTGACCTTGAACTTGTGATCCTCCTGCCTCAGCCTTGCAGAGTGCTGGGATTACAGCACCACCACTCCCAGCTTAAATTAATTTTCAACAATGGTATGTTTACAATGAGCTCACAAAACTACTGAAAATTTAACAATGGGCTCTTCCGAGTGGGCTTGAGCTGGCTGCAGGGCACCACTGGGGCCAGGACTCAGCCTCAGCCGGTCTGGAGCCAGGCTCCCCTCCCGTCCCCAACACCTGCTGCCTCCTGGGGGGCACAGATGCTCCAGCTGCCTCAGCGCTCAACCCAGCAGCAGCTGCAGCAGTGCGGATCCCCACCAGCCATTTCCTACGTGGCCTTCTTCCTCCCTGTGTGACCTTGGGTTAGTGCCTGAACATCTCTGTGCCTGTTTCTCTGTGACATGAGGATGGTAACAAGACCTATTTCCCAAGGTTATTATGAAGCAGAGGTGAGTTAATACATGCAGTATTCTTAGGACAATGCCTGGCATACAGCAAGTGCTTGATCAACAGCAAGTACTGCAGCTACTACTATTATTATCATAACCATCCACCTTGCGCCCTATAGTTTATTATTATCGGAGAGAAGAGAATCCAAAATATCCCTAACAGGTTCTGAGAACCGGAGCTGACTGCGCTGCTTGTGCATATTCAGCAGCTGGAGGGCATTCCCTAGACTGCAGGGGGCCTGGGTGCTTTCCAGCCTGTCTGGAGGTTGGGCGAGCCGGGGGCCTGCAGTACATCTGGTCTTCGTGCGTGTGTGCGTGTGTGTGTGCATGTGAGATTGTGTGCTGGGGGTGGCCAGGGCTAAGGAGCCTGCAGTGTGGCTCAGAGAGGCAAATCTGAAAGCAGCGAGGCTTTCCGAATCCAGTCTCGCGCACGCTGCAGCCAGGAGCCTGCGTTTTGAAGCCTCCCTCCGCACCCCACCCCACCCCACCCCACCCGACTCTCCTCCCAACCTTAGAAAAGGGAAGGCCCGGTGGTCGGGCCGTCACCCGTGGGGTGCAGTGCCAGCGCTGGCCTGCAGGGGGGTCTAGAGCCCTTCCATTCTCCACACCCTAGCTGCCTGGGTACCACTTGTAAAACAATGGTCGCGTTTACCAGGGCTGCGCGACTGTGCGCTGAGAGGTAGGTGCGTGCGTGTGAGACGCTGGGGTCAGCGGGTGGCCAAGCCCCCGTTCGGCTGCGCTGCCACCTGGCTCCGTTTCAGACTTGAGTCCCTGGCTCTCGCTGCTCTACCACCTAACACTGATTTGAGCTTTCTCCGTCGCCCCCGTCCTCGGTAGGGAGGCAGGAAGTGCCCTCCCAGGAGGCCAAACTCGTTCAACTGCCAGGGCCTCAGGTTCTAGCAGTCCAGCTCTGCAACCCGCTTGTCAAGGAAACGCAGCAGGTGCCCCAGAAGGCTGGACCGACCTCGCTCCTCCACATGGCCAAACTCAGCTGTCCTGGGTGATACATTTGGAGACTTCATTCTGCCAAGGTCTTTACCTGACCACAACGCTACCAGGATGTCCAGACTACCCGCTAACTTCTAAGGATATGACCGGCCTAACAAATCAGTACTGGTGAAAAATTAAAGATAAGGTTTTTTTAAGAAATAACTTCAAGAAACAGAGCATAATAGTTCTTTTGAGCTGTGTCAAAAGCAGAAAAAAAAAAAAAACAAGGAAGCTATGTTTCTTAGTGAGACTATGTTAAGACAAGCAGTCATGGGCAGGGTTGTCAGATTTAGCAAATGTTGCACAGGATTTACTTATATTAAAAAATTATTCGTTTATCTAAAATTCAAATTTAACCGGGTGTTCCATAGCTCATCAGGCAACTTTACCCAGGAGTCTGAGAATACAGGGATTCATTCAGAGGAAAATTTCCTATTCATCATCCCTACCCTAAGTGGTAATTCCTTCTCTAATCCCCTGTGTTACATATGGAAACCCCAAGCAGGTTGATCGCATTAAAAAAAGTAATCAGCGCAGGCACCCCAATCTCACTGCTGGGGGAGGGCTCTTGTGAGGTTAAGGCAGTTATAAAATGTAACTTCCAAAAGATAACAACAACAACACCGCGCACCTTCTGAGGTCTCACATTGGTCAGTTTCTGGCTTAACTTGTAAATTACTTCCTTTAATCTTCACAACAACTGTGGGAGGTGTACTATTTGTGGAAACAGGAAAGGGCATCTGCTTTCTGCAGAAATCTACCAATCTAGTTTCTGAAGTTCTTGAAAAAGCATGTAAGTTTCTCGTCAATTACTTCCTGGGGAAAGAGGAGGCGGCAAAGGGAGAACCAAGAACTGGGTTTCTTCAAAATGCAGTGCCAACTCCATTGCAGTTTGGTAATCGTAACCCTTTCACACAGGAAGCCGTCTTAATTTCAATGGACTACTACTAGCTTGATGTGTGGGACAGTGGGATAGAAGTGGGTAGGAAGCCACTGTCATTACAACTGAAGAATATGTGGGCTACCATCCCCAGATAATAAACAGCTCATTTTCCATGAATACAGGCATGCTTGAGCCATCCACGAACACCCGGTGACAGTGACACACAGATTCCAAATGTTCTCTGTGAGAAAAAACACCCTTTCTCCTAATCCTTCTTAAACTCAACCAGACTGATTGGTCTTTATTATTCATGAATTAATTTTTTACTCAGGGTCCAACAAGGGAATTGCAGCTGTAACATTTCTCGCCAATTGAGGGAAAAAGCAGATCTCACCCTCAGTGGCGCAGCCAAACTCTTGCTTGCATTCCTCAGGAGTGGAATGTTTTTGTTTGTTAAATCAGTTAATAATCAATTAATAATCCAAAGCTTTTAATGTTTTTTCCCTAAGGAAAAAAATTAAGAGCATGAGTAAGAATATTAAGGTGTTAGAAAAATGCAGACAGCCATGGGGTCCTGGGATATGAGGTGAAAAAAAACTGCCTCCTATTTCCAATGCAATATGAAAAAAAAGCAACAAGAGAGGGAATGACAAAGGCATTACCAGGCTCCAAAGCAATGCCCTGACGAGCAGGGTCAGGTCTGGGAGCTGGCATAAAGAGCTACAAGAGGGTTCCGGGGACCCGGAGGGCTAACCTCCCTGGTGAGCTTCCGCTAATCTCTGCCTGCAGAACACAGGTTCAGGTATCCAGCAGCACAGAGAAGGGCCTTGCAGAAGCTGAATGGCCAAGCAGGCAACCGAGGGTGAAGAGGTGAACACCTCTCTTCACACAGTTCTCTCCCTAGATGCTCCTGCGTGCCACACTGTAACCCCCTTGTCCTCTGTGTGCCTTTGGTCTGCAAATGTCTCTGGAGAACACACTACAGGAGCCAAGGGGTGAGGGACCTGAGCAGCAGGACACCGCACAGGCCACTGGCAGCAGTGGGGTCACACCTAACACCGAGTCCTGTATGAGAAACACCTCTCCCTTCTGCGTTCAAAGGCAAAGCACCTGGCATTTCTCAGGGTGCTGTGTGACTAACACCTCATTCTCCACCTGTCTGTTCATATTCAGAGAGCAGGCAATTTTTGCTCCTGGGTGAATTCAGACCTGCAAACCTGAAGCCGCTGCTTTTCTACATTTGCACGAAGATAATTATGTTCAAGGGGCAAGACATGGCCATCCTCATCTGGTTACTACAAGAAAGCTGGTTCTGAGAATTGTTTTGGCTTTAGGGGAAGAAAAAAGTTGCCAGCAGTTATTAGTGTTCTAATCGTTACTATAACCATCCCATTATTGCTATCATTTCTGTAAAAGCAGTGTTCTTTCTGCCAAAGCTTGTTAGCCTGATTGTTTAGGTAGACAATGTCAACACACCCAAGAGACAAATGACAAAGAGTGAGGCTAAAAAGAAGAGGATAAATACTGTACTCTGCATGCTGAAGGGCTGTTTCAGCATCAAAAGGGAACGTTTTCTGCTGATCGATCAGGAAGGCAAAACAAAAGCATATACCAGCTCCTCTCCTCTGCTTTGCCAAGACGCCAAATCAGGGCTCCCAGCGCCACACGGTGAGATATGGAAAAGACTTAAAAATGGTTATGAATAGAGTCAAACCCTTCCTGACACCCTCACCACACCCTATCGCCTGGTTCTGCAGTAACAGACCCAGTCAACCTGTAGTCAGGTCTTTGCTCGGCTTTGCTTCCACCACAACACGTAGCAGCTGGGCCAGGGCCAGTGGCTGGATCAGAACACAGTCAGGGAGGGCAGTAACGGGCACTCTGATTTGGGACTCACCCGTGAAGTTGTGCTCGGCACATCCGAGCAGCTCAGACGTTCTCATGCACACACTTAGTCACATGTACACACACTCAAGACACAGCTATGCCCCTATACCTTCCCTCCAAAGCACAGGGATAATGGGACAAAGGCAAACTGCACCAAGCTGGAGGGAAATCGAGGGGATAAAATGAAGACAAAAGAAAATGCTAAGTTGTAAGGCACATGAGGAAGCTCACCTGAAACAACCTTCACAGGCTCAATCCCTCCCCATGGCGTTTCCTTGTTCTTTGCCCTCTGGAAATCAAGAGCACAGGAAAAACCCCTTTCCCAGGTCTCTTTTATACAGCAGGAAATCAGGTGAGAAAACCAAAACCAGAAATCTAAGTAGAATAAAATTGTAAGAACGAATTAACAAAAAGGATAAAACGAAAAGAAACCAATTTAGGAACACAAGTTAATTCAGCCAATTAGAAAGAAAAGAGCCAAATTAAAATAACATCTTGTATTTGAGGTTTTGAAACTCATAGTCTCCCCAATGAAAGGGTCTGAGTCGAACTGCGTGTCACACTGGAACTGTTTTAAATGCCATGTTTTAGTAAACACCATGGGCAGGCAAGAGGCTGACTGCAGCTGTAATTGGCAGGCGAGGACCCTGATACAGTTTTAAATGAAAATTGATCACATTTAAAACCAGAAGATAAAAACGAAACCTTGTCCGAGTTTGTTTAACTGCCTTTTGACCTCTGAATGAAATGACATTGAAGAATAAAATAACATTTTCCAGAAAACTATTCCCAGAAAAGCCTCTATCCTGGGCAATACTAAATGACGATACTGAATAGAATATTTTAAAATGCTAAAGAAGAAGAATCAATTTTAAAAAGAACAAAATATATGTATTTTAAGACCAAAATGTGTGTAAGTTTAAAACATACAGCATAATGAAGATGAAAAAAATTCTATCTCTAACACCCAGGAAAACTTCGGTTTTAGATTTATACAATTTTAACTCAAACTCAGATATTTCTGATTTTAAGACTTCAGCTAATTTTTCTCCCACATGAATAACTGATTCCATACTGACAGTCCTACTGGCAGGCTAACCACTGTGATGTTCCTTGATTTAAGTGTGACCCTTTAAGCTTTGTCTGTCCGTCCATGATGATTTCAGGCAGAACAGGGAAACAGAGGGGCTGAGACAGAAGACAGGTGCCCCTCTGAGTGTGGCCTTCGGGGACTCCGGAGGAGGACAGCACGCCTTTCTCTCCATTTCTGGGGTCTGCTGCAGCCCTACAGAGGCCAGAAAACTGAACAGAGGCATAAAGCAAAGACTGAACCCCCGAGCTGCTGAAACAGCCAGCCAAGCAGGTCTCTGCGCTCCCTCCTGCTCTGCAGACCAAGCGAGCCCGGGGTACAGCAACCCCTCCTGGAACATGGCCACACCTGACCTCAACAGGCAGGGCCACAGCAGGCAGCTGGGGCTATGTTTACAGGGGAGAGCCCTCTGCCCACTGTTACCCTTCAAGGGGACTCCCCACCATAACACCCTTGCCCACACTCTCACACACAGACCCTTAGCAGTGGACACCCTCTTAGGATGGACTCAGCTTTTGATGGTCAGAAACACCTTCTACAACAGGGGCTTTAATGGCATCATGGAACGGCTTGACATTCCCTTAAGCAAGACTTAAAAGTAAAGGCCCTATCAAGATCCTCTGTCGTTCTAATCCTGATCAGTAGAGAATGGCACCGGAGCGAAGCAGACAGAAATACAGGAAAGAGACCATGGAGCTCCATGTTTCCCCATTTTGGCGTCTTTTTGTTAAGTTCTTAGCGGGGAAAGGCCTCTGCTCCTAGAAACAAACTGAGCCCGAGCTCTCCAATGGCTGGACTGCCCACAGATCGCTGAACAAGACCTCCAGCAGCTAAGCTCTGCAGAGCACACCCGTACACACACACTCGCTCGGAGCAGGCATCAGCAAGTGCTCCCCTCCCACAGCTGGCTCCAGGAAGAGGCTGATGAGATGGGTGAATACCAGCCATTGCCCTCGAGCCTCAGGAGCACTAGGCAGAAGTCATCAGGATCCCCTTTCAAGATCTGCTGCCCTCATCGCCATTCCCAAAGCCACAGAACCCACCAGCATGTGCTCAAAGCCGTCCCATCACATCCTCCCAGTGTGGGAGAAAACGCCCCGGCAGACTGCCATTTAAGGTTCCACTGTCATAGAAGGTGAGGGTCACCAGCCCAGGACTCTAAGGGAAGAAAAATAAAACCCAGCAACCAACCGCTCCCAGTCACTGCCCTGACATCCCGTCCGAGGAAGATGTCTGGTCCCAGCACAGCGCTGCCATTGTCACTGAAAGGTCAGTGGCCTGGCCAGCGGCGGAGGCAGGCTAGTCCTGTGAGAGTTAATCTGCCCAGCCGGTCATCATAGGGGTCACCGTGATGTGCGGAGAAGTTGAGTATCCTAGTCCCCATGGCTGGTCTGCTAATTACATTTGCAATTATAAACACCACAACCTCCCAGTGCAGGGACCAGGCCACACAAGCTGATGGGACAACTGATATAATCCTCCCCACAGGCCAGCCCAGCAGGGGACACCAGGGCCAGCTGAAGCCTATGGGGCCCACCTCCACAGAATGACCAGGTCTATGACCATTCCTCAGAGGTTGGAGTTTCCTCGGACTGAGAAAAGGGAAATTCACCTGACACAAAGCTCTTGCAAGGTCACCAGCGCAGACATGCTAAAAGGATTTATCCCTACAAATCAGTGAGGGGCCGCAGGGGCAACAGGCAGGATGATCAGGAAGCCTCGGGCTCACTGGTCTGGTTGGGGCTCATCCTCAACTTCACAGCTTCCGGAGAACATTCTGCAGACTGCACACACTCACAGCCCATGCACCCTCAGATGCTGGAAACGTGGAGGGTAAGCATTCTAGCTGAAGAAGGGTCCCCCTCAGGGTACCATTCGATCAGAGCCACCAGAATCCGAAACAGAACCTCCAGGGAAGCTGGCTGCTTTGGGGCAGGGATCGTGTCCTGCGGGAAGAACGCTTCAAGGGTCTCACAGAACACTGATGATGGCGAACAGGTGAGAGAATGAAGTGTTCAGGTGTGGGGTGGGCTTTACATTGAAGCCGGATTCAATGTCTAAATTCTTGGCTGGATTATGATCTAAATATCTGCTATTCTTTCCTGTAATTTTGCAACCAGAAGAATTTTAACCATTTTGAGGGTGTCACCTGAAGTACCTGGGAAAGTAAATTCAAAAGAAGGGTGCTGGAGAGCCAGGTCAAAAATATGCGTCCCTGCTCTGGGCGCTGCCCACTGAAATCTCTCTCCCGCACCACATTCACGCATGCGGCAGCCAAACCACCTGCCCAGGGCACAAGCTCCCTTCCCAGTCTCCCAGACTCTTGCCTTTGGGGCCAGCTAGAGTGATGCAAATCTTTGCTCAAGAGAAACAAGGCATTTTGCAGAAGACTGAAGAAGGAGATGAACTTTTTCAGTGAGTTTGGATTGGCTTTTAAAACCATTCAGCAAAATGTCCCATTACAGGAACTTGAAGGGGACATGCAGGGACAGTCACAAGAGGCCCTGAGCTAGGGCCAGGAGCACTCGGGGAAGGCAGGAGTGACATGAAATCTCTGTCACAGCTACCTCCCTTGGAGGGCTTTCCCAAAAGTCCCCTTCATCCTTTTCTTTTGGGCTAAATGGAATATTTATTGATTACTCCAAATCAACAGAATGAAAAGATTCCTATTTGGTGGGTCAGGTTGTATCATCATCTTCTTTTCTTTGGTAAAGAAACATCTTTCCATATATTTCATATATTCTAATAACTGATAAAATAGAGGATTATTTCTAAAATGAAGGGAGGTGGAGGAAATAATCAGCTCCAAAAGGAAATTTCCAGGGATGTCAGGATCTCACTGAGCTGGAAAGGACCTTAGCCGGGAATGAGCCCTGCGACGCTGACCAAATATTTTCTCCACTTTGAGCCCTAGGGCTCAGTGACTCTCACCTGCTATCCCCCACCCTCTTCTCCAGCCACCCACACCTGCCGAAGGGTGACCGACACAGAAAGGCTTATTTTCTAGACCCCCTCCCTTAGAAAAACCAAGACTAATGTCCTCAATCTGATTTATTTTTAAATGTACCATTAAAAATTAATTTCCCCCTTTGTTTTTCTCTGGGTCACTGACTCTGAATTACCATGTGGCATTTTTCCTATGTGTGAACCCACATATTTTACCTGCAGGACAGTTTGTTCTTTGTTCCCTTAACGATGGCAAAATGGTCATCGGACGGTGGTACCCTCCCATGCCCCATCTTGGGTTTTGTGCCTGAGTCTCCAGCGGACCCCATCGTGGACACATTTGTACACAGGCATAGGGAGGCAAGCACGCTCACTCCTGCTTTCACTGATTATGTATGTACATAAAATATTGATCAGGAAGGGTAATGGAGTCACCTACAGGACTGGCTACAGGAAAATGAAAAGGAAGGTAAGAAAGGTAGGAAGGTGCATGTGTTGTCTCAGAGCATGTCACTTCTCACCTGGGACAGCAAGAATGACACTGAGCTTTATAAAACACCTCTTGCCAGCAAGAGGAAGGCTTCGAGGTCCTTTCTTCCTGAACTCCAGTGCGTGTGCTCCTGGGTCTCCTCAAGTCTGCGAACATCAGCTAACCTGCCTCGGTAGAAACTGTGCAGATCCCAACAATCCCCTCGTGAGTACGTTCCCAGAGAAATGTGGGCACCATAATAAATGGATTCATCCTGATCCTGCTGTCCTGCCCACTAACCAAAATGCAGCCCCCTTTTGCTACTTTGTTACTGATGGCTCTAATGCTAGCTGTTACAAAGCCTGTCACGGGGAGAGGTCAGAAAGATGCTGCCCACAGACACCAGCCTCTGACCTCTGTGAGCCCGACCTTGGCATGACGGCTCCCGCACCATGGGAAACGTAAACCCTGGCAGGGAGATACGTGTCTATTCGTGGGGCCAGCTCACTGATGCTCGGGGCTGCTGCTTAGCAGGTCCTGGGCTTTGAGAAATGCCATCCTACAGAGACACCTCATTCCCCAGTGCAGACAGCAGGTATATTTTTGGCCTTTCCTGTGTCCCATGGAATGAGAAACTAATTTTTTTTTTTTGGCAAAGAAATCAGGAAAGGTGGGAAATCCAAACCACTATCAGTTTTAGTTTAGAAATGATTTCCACTTCAACCCTGACACCCAGGACATCTGCTCCCACAACCCCTTTGCTGCCTCCCTGACATTCCCTCTTTGCCCACACTCCTCCTCAAACTCAAGTCAGGGTTCCTGTCCACCCCCGAAATACCCAGCTGTGGTATTTCTGTCTCTCCTGACTTTTCTGGTCAGCATGATCACAAGAATGTCCTCCCCAACCCTACATGTTTTCATACTGATTGGCTGTGACTGGAGCCAGAGACAAACAGCTATTCTGAGCTCAACTAAAGAAGTCACCTCTGAAGAGAGGGAGCCTAAATAATTTAAACATCCAATATTTGTTGGAGTTGGTAATTTCACACGAGGAGATGTCCTGCAAGCATCACTGTCCACAGCCTCCATCCCCCCTCCCCATCCCGAGGTTCCCTTGGTCTTCCACTCCCTCAGGAGGACCCTGCAAAGAGTAACCCCACCCCAGGCAAGAAGCTGGGACCAGTGTAACCTTCAAAGAGAATGAAAAGCCACTTTTCCAGCAAAGAGAAATCCGAACCCATTATAATTAAGGATCCCCCTCATCTCCTACCACACGCCTTTTTCTGACATGACAAAATGCTCAAATCTGGTGGTACCTAAAGGACCTTCCGCCTGGGGAGATCCTAAAACTAGAACCAAAAAGCTCGGCTGAGGCAGTCTGGTCAACACAAGCTCCTGCTGTGAAGTTGCCTTCTCTCCCATGCGTGGGCCACTGCTGCTGGAGGCAGTCTGGGCTGCAAGGCAGAGGGTTAGATACTTTGCGAAAACCCACATGGTCTTTATTTTATAGATGCCATCGAAGCTGCTAGATGGGGGGATGTAGTTGTGCAAATTTGAAAAGATGACGGAACCAAAGAAACACCGACTTTGGTGTTTTAGTTTGCTTCGGGGAGAAAAAAAGGAAGAGGAGCACAAAGTTAAGCAGGAAAGCAGTCGCGACAACGCAGTTGTCCGCCACAGGGATCACTCTGCAAGCGCGCACTCCAGACGCCCAGGACACTTGTCCCAGGGCGCTGTGGGATGCCGAGCGCTCCGGAGACCCGGGCAGGTACTCGGGCAGTGACCGCAGAGAGCGCTAGGCGGGAAAGCACGGGTGGCGGGCGCCGAACACGGGAAAGCCCAGGCAAGATGCCTGGGGCAGCACCCGCCACTCGGGGAATCGGTTCTCCACTTTTCCACTCCGCGCGCTCGACGCGCGCGCCGGGGCCAGGGAGCCGAGGGGCGGATGGCAAGAGCCGCGTCCTGCAGCCGCTGCCTTCGCCCTCGACTCTTCGACAACTGCAGGTTTCTGGCGACGAGCCCCCAGCCTCCCGGACAGGATACAAGTCGCGTCCGTCTGCTCCGTGCGCGCAGCCTCCCCCTAAACTCCTTACTAACTTTGGCTCCGCCGCAGCGCCGAGCAGGCTACTCAACGCGTGGCGGGGCACCGGGTCCCCGCGCAGGACGTGCAGAGCGCAGCGCGCCCCAGGCCGCGCACCCGCACCCGGGGCTCCTGGGCACCGCAGCAGCGTGCACACCCTCCGGGCGTCCCACGGGGACGCCCCGACGAGCGCGGCGGGCAGCCTACAGTTCCCCACGAGTCGCGGCGCTTTCGATTTTCTCCCCTTCGCCAAGATCGTTCTTGGACTCCAGCATGTAACTACAGGGAAGGCGCCGGCGGGGAGGCTTTCGCGGGCGGGACAGACTGCACCTGTTCTGGGCTTCCGCCTCTCCCGCACAGGAACTACAGCGTTTCTTCCCCGCGGAGCGCGACCAGAGTGGATGAGAAAACGCTGCTCTTGCCTACAAGTGAGGGCTTATAAAAGGGGGTGCGGGAAAAGTTAGAGGCGGGTGTGAGTTCGAGAGAAAAAGCCAGGACAGGTGAGGCTTTTCCCCTTCTGCGGCGCCCGAGTGCCTCGGAGGCCCCTGCCACTTCAAGAGCGTGTGGACGAGGAACTGCGACACCCGGGACAGAGACAGCCAGGTGAGCAGAAGGACAGACCGAAAAGCGAGGCACCTACTGGTTGTGGTAGCCGAGGGGATCCGGGATGCAGAGTTCGGACATGTCCATCAGTCCCGTTTTAGCATTCCCAGTTGGCGGAGAAAGGCGGCGGGCCAATCACGCGGAAGACAGTGAAGGGCACAGGCGAGTGCGAGTCCGGGCAGGGGCACCGCGAGCAGAGCGGGCGGCGGGGGAGGGAGGCCGGGAGCCGCGCGCGCACCGCCCGGCGCTCCCACTCATCCGCGCGCTGGGAGCGGAGAGAGCGGGCAGAGCGGATGTGGAGCCGCGGTGGAGGCTGGGGCGCCCGAGACTTGGAGCCTACTAACCCTACTGTAGCTTTAAGGCTGAGAGACTGATGTATGGTTTGGCTCCTATTGGCTATCTCTCGGGGGCTGGACTTAAAGTGACGGAATCGAGCCTGGGTGGGGGGAGGGGGGCAAGCCGGGAGACTTCAATGGAGTAAGACGCTCGAGGTCCCCACCTCCACAGGGGTGGGAGGGCTGGATTTCAGAGCCCTAAGGCTTGGGCTTTTGCGGATAAAAGGGGCAGAAAAGGTCCAATTGCCTGCTAGGACTGGGGGTGGGCGAGTTGCTTATCTACTCCCCCAACCCCTTCTTTTAAATGACAGGCAAACTCACCTCTCAGCCTTTTGGAACGGGTTTGTTTTCCCAATTAAAAGTGAGTCACATTTTCCCATCCTTGTACCCTTGAGAAGCGGCCTTTGACATTGACAACCTCAGACCTTGTGTTCAGAGCCCAAATGTGCAGGGGGTCAGACTGACAGGTGAGGCCCAACCAAAGAGCAGAAGAGGAATAGATTCCCGGCCGGGCTTCCCCCACCTGGGCCCGTCACTTCAGAACCACCGCTGGCATAAAGCTAGATGCAGGGCGCACATCCATCCACAAAATACTGTCTGAATGTACGAGGTGACGCGCGATTCACTCCCTGGCAACTCAGCACTGAGCCCGGGACGCAGGCACTCCGCATAAATCCCTGTCTGTTTAGGGACATGTACCCAGGTTAAAACTCCCAACTACCTGGGCACAAGCAGACACTTCCATATACACACCTGAATCCCCGGCTACAAACACACCTGCATCGCGTCGCTGCTCCCTCCATAACCCAGAGTATTATGGGCTGCCACTGTACCAAAATGAGCTATAAGTCAAGCCCCAGTCCTTCTGTGGGGCTTTTCATCTTTTGAGATGCACCCGCCACAGGGAAAATAATCAATTTGTGACTCAAACGAGTGTTGTGAGGGAGGTAGGTATAGAATTATTTAAAAGGGGGGAAGAAGCCCTCAGGAGAGACCACCACCTTATTCTCTTATATTCTACAGAAGACAATGAGCAGTAGGGGGGAAGACATAATTTTATCATCAAAATAATGTCTAAATGAAGTGTAACTGCAGGCAGTGTCATGCATTTCAGGGATAAAGCAGGGAGGGAGGTGGTGGGGCGCCCCAGGAGGGGCAGCCACTCAGGGAGGGGCTGGGGGAGTGGGCAGCAGCATGGCAGATGATGCTTGACTTGGATAAATGTCGCTGTGGGGGCTGGGGAAGGAGCAGAGATTTTTCATGTGTGTTGAAGTCGAGGAAAGCATAGATTCTTTGGCTTAGGAAGGTATCTCCCCAAGAGACAGATGAAGATGTCTGCTCTGCCAGCAGATCCCCAGCAGTGTCAGAAAAAAAAATTAATCACATAGGTAGTTTGTGAGAGCCAGAAAGAAGGGTGCATTGAGCCTGGCTTCTTTCTGCGTGACCCCATCTCTTGCCAGGACCTCAGTGACTGGTTTCTCTGCACCCGATCTGCCCTGTCCAGGTCCGTTCTCCAGGCACACAGCAGCTGGGCCCTGCTTTATAGCATGCACGGGAAACTTTCCCTTCTTGCAGTTAGTAACTAGGCCCCAGACTTGGCCTACAAGGAAGGCCTCACGTGACAGGTGTCTGTGGGTTCCTCTGAACTCCACCGGAGCCCTTGTCACACCCCTTTCAACTCATCTTTGCACCTGCCACAAAAGTCCCCACCTTTCAGATACAGCCAGGACCTCCTGCCCCTCCCTCCACTCCAGGTAGTCGAGCCCACTTTGCCATCACAGATATACGGGTATGAGCGACACTTCGCCTTCCACCTTTACCTCACTGGACAGTAAGCCCCATAAAGGGAGGGACTGTGTCTGTTCTGTTTCCCTGCAGAGTTCCCAGTACCCAGTAGGACCTGGTCCTTATTGGATGCTGGGTAGATTCTGCTGAGTGAACTTGAGACTGTAGCAGTGTAGAATCAGGGGCACAGCCAGGTGAAGGATAGGCCCAGGAATGGGCTTAGACCCTGGCAGGTCTATGGGGTCAGCTGGCTCCTTGCTTCGTGTAAGAGCCAGGAGACAGAACACACTTGGTGGAAATAAAGGTCCCTCCACAGCATGAAAAGGAAGACCATCCCACAGCCCTGAGTGGTGGATGTCAAGATGCCTCGTAACACCCATTCACGATTACGCTCTGCCTCCAAGGTCTTGGGACAAGAGCTGAGGGCCTCACCTCCAGGCACTAGTGGATTATTCTTCATAGCGGTGAGGAGGTTCTTGAGACCACCAGGAGCCCTCTTCAGGCCTGTGCCTGCTCGGCCTCCTCCCCACAGCGCTGCACTGCATGCTTTCTCCTGTTCGTGCCACCAAGAGTGAACCTTCACACCCTAGAGGAGGAGCTGGGCGAGTGGGCCGGGATGCCCCGGTGGCCTGACCCAGCTCGGCAGGCCCCAGCATCTCCTATGACACACCAGGCAAACCTGGCCAGGTCACACTCTGTATAGAAGACTTGCCTTCCTTGTCCCATCCTCAGCTCGCCCTTGGAGGACAGGATCCTCCCCATAGCCAGGGTCAGGTCCCACACGTCCACCTGCAGAGGCCACAGTGTGGAAATGTACTGAGGACTCTGGGATCTGGTCCCGACTTCGTGTGACCTTGTGAAGGTCATCTCTTCTCCAGAAAACAAAGGTGTGCAGGGGGTGGAGTGGGGCGGTGAAGCTCTTGGCTTCCTTCAAGCTTGGAATGTATTCAACCAGTCATGATTTCCCATTTTAAACACTCACCTCCAGCAAAAGTTCCTAGCCACCCATTTACTGCCCTGTGCCCCAATACTGGTACGCCAAGTGGGCAAGGCAGCCCAAAGGGAATAGGACGAAAAGCATTAGACATAGTAATCACACAGGGTGTAAGGTGACAGCAGCTCACTTTGTTTTTGTGACAAACTCACTTAAATAGATACTTATTACATTCGTGAAACCTTACAGCTAGGAAGGGCTCAACTCTTAGACAGTCTTCCACTTACAAGATTTGGCATGATTTTTCAACTTTACTATGGTGCAAAACCATTCAGATTCAGAAGAAATCATACTTCAAATTTTCAATTTTGCTCTTCTCCCTGCCTTGGGGGTATGCAGTCCAGTGCTTCCTTGAGGTGCTGGGCAGCAGCATTAAGCTGCAGCTCCCAGCTGGCTACGGGATCATGGGGAAAACCATAGTCCAGAGTGTGCAGTGTTGCTGTGATGTTTGGTAGGTTAGATGTGTTCGTTCAATGTGTTTTCAACTCAATGATAGTTTCAGTTATGATGAGTTTATGGAGTGTAACCCTATCATAAGTTGAAGGGCATCTGGACTTAGGCTGTCATTGCATTTGACAAAGAAAGAACTCTCTACATCCTCTGTACAGTGAAATGTCCTACCCAAGGTCACACAGTGAATAACTGGCAAAATATGCCATTGGTGGGCTCTGAATCTCTACTTGTTCTACTAAATCTTTGTTGGCAGGTGCCTTCGCTTTCCCTCACTCCTTCCCTGAGTTCAAGCTCTTTGCTAAGGACTATAAAGCCACCCAAGAGCAATCCCAAGAGCATCTCTGTCCATACACACTTCTCCTGGTGGACAGTGAGGACACAGCTTTGTGTGTCCCCAGGGAGGCGGCACAGTCTCCTGGGAGGGCAAAAGGAAGCCCTAGCTGGTGGCAACCAACTTCCTGATCTACTGTCCTGCTCCATGGCAGGTAATTAGGAAGCAGAATCACACACAACATAGTCCAGTCTGTTCCCCAAGGGTGTATCTTTGTTGGGACAAAAAGCATGGAGTAGGGGCTGGGGATTTAGCTCAGTGGCAAAAGCGCCTGCCTGGCAAGCGCAAGGTCGTGAGTTCGGTTCCCGGTACCAGAGAAAAACCAAAAAAAAAAAAAAAAAAAAAAAAAAAAAAAAAAAAAAGCATGGAGTAGATCCAGGATCTATTCAAACGCAGGTCTGCGTTAACCAGCCACCCCCTATTTCCCTTCACAGCCTGGCTCAGTCCTCAGCGTGGCTGTCTTAACGCCTGCTCCTGCATGCAGCATGGTCTCTCATGTTCTGTGCACCTGACCCCCAGCACAGCATCCCTTGTCAAAGATCTGGTGAAAATCCCTACCCTTCATGGAGCCTGGTTTGGGTTGTATCTTCCCTCCCTTGAATCAGTTTCCCCAGACACAAGTCATTTTTGCACAAATAAGGCAGAAGCAAGGAGTGTCCTTTGAATTCTCTCCTTAGTGGGAGATTTTTTTCTTTTTCAAGTGAGGCAGCTCAGCAGGAGATGGTGGGCCCACTTTAGTCCATTAGAACAGAGGACTTACTGGCTTTATCTGTTGATGAGAAGACGCATTGGGCCTTTATGGAAGGTCTGTCCTCTGTTCCTGGAGTCCAGTGGGTGCAGAAATGCTAATTGCACCATCCCTGACTTCACCCATACCCACATGCCCTGAAGCCAAGATTCCAGGTGGGAACAATGCCTTGGGAAACACCCCGCTTGTACTACCACTTCTTACCACCAACCCAGGCAGGGCAGGATGCCTCGGTGGAACTGTCTGAATCTCCAGCAATGCTTGCTTCTGCTCCACCCTCCAGTGAGGGCTGCAGAAGGGGAGTCCATGCAGGGAATCCATTGACAGTCCACGATGGATGACTAAGGTAGGCCAGACCTAGACGGGGAGCCTAACCTGAGCATCTCTGAGGACAGTGCCCCACGGGCTCCTGGCTGGAGGAATGTTCCTGACCAGACAGCTTTGCGGACCCGCTGTCTTCTCACATGCTTTGATTTGGGGTACAGGGTTATATCCTCGAGAGGTGGTCAGCACACTGTCAGCCCATTGGCTGGCACTCATCCGAGGATCATAATTAACTGATAACGCTAATACAATGTGAGTTTGTGCTCCATAATAGTCTCCTGCTGACAGATAAATGCTGGGGAACATGATGGCTTTTCCTGAAGCTGTAATAGGTCATTATTGGGACAAGAAGGCTCACATCCTAGTAGCACTGCCACCATGACACCAAATAAAATATGAAGGGGACATCTTG
Organism: Chinchilla lanigera; assembly: GCF_000276665.1. Classification (NCBI taxonomy): domain Eukaryota; kingdom Metazoa; phylum Chordata; class Mammalia; order Rodentia; family Chinchillidae; genus Chinchilla; species Chinchilla lanigera. The sequence continues at coordinate 421,529 of NW_004955438.1, read as the reverse complement.
AGTGGATAAATGGTTGGGTTCCCTCCCACCACTACCATCACCCATTCCATTATCTGAAATCCCTACCAGGGCTCTTGGAATAACTTCTAGGTATTTCAAAACCCCATTACTACCCCCAGCACCTCGAGATCCAGTTCTCACCCACACAGCTGAATACAGTAGTATATTCCCGCTCCCCACTCAACCACCAACATTCTCTCTCCCTGCAGCCCTGTGTGCAATGGCACCTGCAGCGAGCTGGCAGGTTGGAGGACCAGGAAAACAACATTTGACTCTCCCTAGAAACAAAGGTTTTTTTTCCTCCTGATCACCAGGAGAATAGGAGGATACCATAACTGTAATAGCTTTCTCCCCTGCCAAATTTCTAGGGGAGAAAAAGAGAAGTAGGAGGGACACAAAGAGAAGGAAGGATGGGGAGGAAGAAGGGAGAGGAGGCGGAAGAGCAAGAAAGATGGCTACGCTGTTACAGTATTTGGTAACTAAGAGGCATTGAACAAACAGCTATTGACTGAATGAATGATCTGTCTAATTAAATATTTTCCTTTACAGTGGACTGTGGTTTCTTTTCTTATAACAGAGAAACTTGACCTTTTTGTTTGTGTCACATATTAATTTTTCATCCGACCTCATGACTTTGGCACCCATGTAAGCATAAAACATAGTTGGCTTGAAATAGTAGTATACAAGCAATTTGCTTCTAGAGACTTACCATTGCTATAAGAACACCTTTCTGTGGCTTATGATAGTTTTGCTTGCCACAATCCCTGTGTCAAACAGCTACAGAAAGAACAAGCAATTTGCTTTGTAAACTCACAGATTGTGGATTATGTCCCCATCTCTATTTCCTTCCTCAAGGATAACTATCTTAGGGAAACCACAAAATACATGAAACTTTTGGAAAACGAATACTACAGCACCCCAGACATTTAAAATATGGGAGTAAAGAAACTTGTGGGCTGAGACTGTCTTCCTAGCATTAATAATACACAATTAAAAACTGAGGACATTTGAATGTTTTTTTTTTCCTACTGGCTCAATTAAGATAAATTCATTTTTCAAACTAAAATGCACCTTATTTTTGTTCTAACAATATGTTTTTTTGGAGAGGAAAAATAAACAGTAGATGTTTCCAGGCTTTAGGAAAAAATCAAATGGAGGTGTTTTCTAAAGTATAAAGTGCTACACCTATACAAAACATGATTACAATGATTGCTTTTAACTGTACCCTTTCATGAAAAATATGCTGGCCAACCACTACCCTCACAGATGTATCTTGTAATTAAACCAGTCCCATTGGTGAGCTCCCCACCACTCTGAGTGATGTCATTATGGATGGGTCAGTACCAATTCCAGAAGAAAGCTCAAGCTTGTAGCAGGGTCATCCATAAAGTCTTTATTCTTCATAAGCAATTGGGAATACGAAGCTTCAAGAGAATTTCTGCCTTTCCACGAAGGGCAAGACGGGCAGGAAGGGAAAGTGTGGAGAGCCACTGAGAGTTTAGAAAAATGGGTAAAAGGCAGTCACCAATGCAAGATTTAATATGGATAAACACCGGTAATACACTTGTCAGCAATGACCCTCAGCCGAGCCGCAGACTGTGGGCTGCCCGTGGGAGAGCAGTGATGCAGAGAGACACCTGGGGTCAAAGCAGATAGCACATTAAACGTGGCATCCAGCTCCATGGCATGATAAACACGGCTTTGGGGTAATTCTACCAGCCAGCAGAGCAGGGAGCAGCAATAATTCCTCTTTACTCTCACTGAAGGCACAGATGGAGGTTTACACTCACCCCATGGGACTTGCCTGGAAAACAGACTGGAAGGGTGCCGTGAAAGGGACCGGAAGGAGGGAGGAGATAGGTCAAAGCCCTGGGAGGGTGTGTAAGCCCCACAAGGTAACGGACAAGTGCAGGGCAAGGAGAGATGGGTTGTCCCTGTGCACTGAAGGACAACTGTTTGGGTCCAGACGTTCCACACAGGAACGGTGGGTGTTTTCTCGGGTCCCTGGACTGCCCCTTATATTTTCTTCAGCACTCCAGTAGGAGAGTCTCACCTCCACTTTCCCTCGTGAGATCTGGATTCCAGAAGTTTAGGAGGAATGGAAGGCCCCGACTTCTTCCCTTCTCTCCCCTCTGTGTGCTGCTTCCTGGTGCGCAGCCCACTCAGTCTCTGCGGCTGGTTATGAAGTAGTGTTCAGCAGAGTGGCCCCCGTCTGGCACTGCTGGGCACCCCTCCTCATCTCACTTTCCATCACCTTAGCTTCCCTGGGCTTGCACTGTCCCCAGGATGCGTCAGCTTTTTAATGCTGGCTTCAGGGCTCTGCTTTCTAGAGAAGCAGGGCAAAAGCTGAATGAGCGTGTGGCCTGGAGCCACTGACGTCCTCTCCACCGGGACTATTTTACTCATTACCACTACCTCTTCAGTGGGGGAGGGTGACGTGATGGTTACCGTGGCTGACGGGCTCCTGTCCATAGTCACTCCGGGAGTTACAGATTATTCTTTTATAAAGGCCCACATGGACCCTGCCTGCCCCATCCACTCAGCCACCTCTCAGAACTCTGACTTCAGTTGGGTTGCCAAGACATGCAAGTCAGTGGTGGCATCTAAAGCCACCCAGTGGTTGTCTGGCCCAACGTCCTCACTTGCTTTCTTTTCCCGCTACGTCTGGGAGGCCAGAGACCTCCTGTGCTCTCCCTTTCCCTGGTTTTCTCCGTCTGGAGATGAACTGCTTTCCGAGTACCATCTTTTCCCCATGTGCACACAAATCCGACCATAACTCCAAGTTGTTTTTGGCTTCAAGCAGCAAGGGCACCAAGTGACAATGGCTTAGCAAGTAAGAGCCCCTCCTCTCACACAGAAGCATTCCAGGGACAAGGCATTCCTCTTTGTGTTGGCCTGTTTTTCCCATATGGACTTCTGCCTCCAGCTTGGCCTGCCACGATGGAAGGATGGTTCTTGTAGGCCGAGACTAACTTCTTCATCAGACTGTGTTCAACTCCAGGAAGGGGCAAATGTACGAGGGAAGGTGTCACTCCTTGTTTCTCCAGCTCATTTTGGATTTTCTTTCTTTCTTTCTTTCTTTCTTTCTTTCTTTCTTTCTTTCTTTCTTTCTTTCTTTCTTTCTTCTTTCTTCTCGTCTCTCTTCTCCTCTTCTCTCTTCTCTTCTTCTCTCTCTCTCTCTCTGTCTCTCTGTCTCTCTCTCTCTCTCTCTCTCTCTCTCTCTCTTTCACGGGAATTGAACCCAGAGTATCATGCATTGCACTCTGCACTGAGCTACAGTGTTTTTTCTTTTAATTTTGAGACAAAGTCTTACTTGATTTCCCAGGCTGGCCTTGAACCTGCAATCTTCCAGCCTCAGTTTCCCAAGTACCTGGGACAAGAGCTGTACAGCACCATACTCAGCATGATTTGCATTTAGTACAAAAGAAAACCTTTCCCAGGAGCGCTCTGTCCTCACCCCAGTAGATTTATCCTCACTTTTATTGGCCAAAATCCAGTCACATGCTTATCCAAAACTAATCACCGTCAAAGGAGAAATGGCCTGCCATGGTTAGCTAAAAATATGCTGACTTCCTGAAGGGAGAAGTCTGGGTTTTCTTGAGCATGTTGATGCTTTGTTTGTTTTGTTTTGTACCAGGGACTGCACTCAGGCCTTCACACTGAGCTATATCCTCAGCTACTTTGATTGGCAAATAGTTGCCAATCAAAAAAAAAAAATTTATATTTTTTGATGCAGGGTTTCCCTAAATCACTAAGTTGCCCAAGCTACACTCAAACTTGTGATCCTCCTGCCTCAGCCTCCTTGAGTGCTGGCATTAAGGTGTGTACCACCTTGCCCAGTTATATCATTGTTTAATAATGGAGAAGCCCAGTTCTGTTAGAAGGATAAGCCGGAATGGCTCTTGGGTAGGCAGCCAACAGTGTCTGCCACAGCTGGTGTTATAGGTGGGCAGCGAATGAGAATAGACCACCAACCATGTCAGCAAGCAACAAGAGGGCCATGATAGAAATGACAGTAAAACTGACTAACACTCAGGCTGCTTTTTAGCATCCTCTCGCTTCACCAAGTCAAAACAGTGTCAATAATAAAATACTACTCCCTCCAAAATCTTTTGTTGGTCTAAATTCTAAGCAGTTGTTGCCATTGCTGTTAAATTTTAGTAATACATGAAAGTTTCAGATTAGCATGTTTTTATTAACTGTGCTTTCTTTTTCACTGAGAAAAAGACAGCTTCTGTCTAATAGAGAGAGAAGGGGGCCTGGAAAGTGGGTTGCCTGATGATCCTGCTTCTCAAGGATGTTTTATTGAGCAAAACCAACAGGTGAGGCAGGTTCAAGGTGAGACAAAACTATAGTCAACTAAGATTACAATTATAGTCACTTAGGTAATATTAATCCAATGGGAAATCAAAAGGTGAGTGTGAGGTGGAATAAAACTATGATCAACCAATAAGATTACAAGCATATAGTTGCTTAGGTAATATTGAACCAATGGAAAATCACATGGTGGGTGTGATGTGGGACAAAACTATGATCAACCAATAAGATTATAACAAGTACAGTTGCTTAGATAATATTAATTAAATAGTGATCAAATGGGAAAGCAAGTTACATAGCAAGCACACATGGGACAGACAAAGACTTTCCTGTAAGGGGTGGGTTAAGGAGGTTTTGTTCCCCTACCCAAGGTGATTGATGCTTATTTAGAATATCAGTGACTGCTGTTCATCCCTAGGGGAAGTATTAACTATTCTTTAATATAAGTTGTATTCCACATAGAAGTTATGGAGTCTCACACACACACAGACTACAGGGACATTTCAAGAGTAAACTCAATGGCTCAGAATCATTGAAGCTGGCTTAAGATACACTTTGGATCTCAGCCCCTGTAGTGCTACATACCCCTGGGTTCAATCAAACAGTAGAATCAAATAAATGATTTAATAGACAAAACACATGAGTTATTTTAGTCTGGCTATTCTATGTGATCAGCTGGAAATTTTTGCTTTTTTTTTTTCATGCAGCTGGGAATTGAACCAAGGGCCTTGCATATGATAGGCAAGTGATCTACCACTGACCTGCCCCAAGCCCCTCTTGGAATTGTTATTTGCATTTAAAATGGAAGACAATAAAACAGACCAGGAACTCTGAGATGTGATATTTGGTAAATTCAAGTATTAATTCATACATGACACATTTTACTGAATTTGAATAATACCTTTAACATTGAAATTTATTCTTCATTTTGAATTGCCTATGGTTTAGTTTTAAATTAATCACAAGTCAGAAAAATAATGATTTTATTAATCACCATGTAATTGTTACTAATAGTTACTGGGTATGCTGGCGTACAACTATAATCCCAACACATGGGAGGCTGAGGCAGGAGGATTGCCTGAAGTTCAAGGCCAACCTGAACTACATAGTGAGAACCTGTCTCAAAAAACCCTATTACTAAGAATAGTTTTGATATATAGGAAGGATGGTTGTTAAAAATGATCCCAACATGCACCCAACAGATGGTGGTGCATGCCTATAAACCCAGCACTTGGGAGACTGAGGTAGGAAGATCACAAGGTTGTGTCCTGCCTGAGTAACTTAGTGTGTGGCAAAATAATAAATAATAAATATAATAATATAGTAAATCATAAAATAATAAATACAGAGGGATGAGATGCAGCTCTACTCAGAGGCCCTGAGTTCAACCCCCAGTACCAGAAAAAAAATTTGACCTGACCCGGGTGTCAAATACTCCAACTCTGGCCCAGGCATACTCACCTCCTTCCCTTGTCCACTTATTCTTTGTCTAGCTGGGTAGGTGTCCTGAGAAATAGATAAAAGGCAGCTGGCCAGGCATGGTGGCATATGCTTATAATCCCAGCAATCAGGAAGCTGAGGCAGGAGGATAGTTGTGAGTTCAAGACCAGCCTGGGCTACAAACTGAGCTCAAGGCCAGCCTGAACTGCATAGTGAGACCCTGTCTCAAAAAGACCAAAAAAAAAAAAAAAAAAAAAAAAAAAAAAAAAAAAAAAAAAGCAACTGTGCATTTCCCTAGAACAGTTTAGAGATTTCATCTCTAAATTGATCAGTAATAGCCATCCTTGAGCCCATAAAAGGGTTCAGGAATCTCAGCATTGTCATCATTTGCCCACCTAGCCCATCTTCCATGAGTTGAATAATTGTGCATCTTATCAGATACCAACAAAAAAGGCAGAAACTCTACTTTTTATTCGAACATGCAGTTGGTTTCCCTGTTTTAGTCAACTACTAAAACCGTAGCATTTTCCACCTCCTTTGCATGAAACATGAAGAGTCCACCAACTATTGCCTTAATCTTCAGGCCCAGTGACTGGGGAACGAAAGGCGCGGCAAGGAAGCCAGAACTTCCCAGCATCCCTCAGCACTCTGCCAGAGTCCCTCTCCAGAGTAAGATTGGGAAAAATCGCCTTCCATTTATTGATAAGGAGAAAACGAAGCTCCAAGGGTAAGTGGCTTAAAGCCGGAAGACAGTCTGGGGTTAGAACCCAAGCCAGGCTAATTCCTGAGCTATTCCCTGTCCACACTGCTATGTTACCTGGAGGGACTCCATGCCAGTGTGGCATTGTATGGCTGAGACGGAACACCTGGTGGAGCAGTCTGAAAACCTGACCACAATGGGTAACTGGGACAGAATGTGGGGCTGGTGTGGGCCAGACCCATCCCCATAGTACCTGTATTTAGCAAGGCATGTCCATTCCCCAGAGAAAAGTTCTTTCCATGAGAATGGGGTGTGCTCTCAGCGAGGAAGAGAGAGCATGTGAGAAGGAATGTGATGTGGAGAAAGAAAGCAAGTGACTTGTGGAATGAGGCCAGAGTGTATGTTTTAACTTTCTATGACTGGGAGAAAGTGAAGGGCAGCAGCCGGAAGAAAGAGGAGGTGACGAAAAGGAGGACCATCTACTGCCAAGCAGAATTTCCCCATTAGGGCCAATTTGCTTGGTTGGAGCAGGTTCAAATGGGCAGTAATTCTGCAGCCAGCTGGATGCCCTCAAAGGGCTCCAGCAAATACACCCAAGAAATCAGGAAGTCCCCTCGGGAGGCAGAAGAAACTCTCCAGTAAAACAAGGAGGACTCATTACCTTGTATACCTTCGCTTCCCAACTTGAAAGGCTACAATGAGAATAAATAGCTGGCTTTATTTTCCTGTCTCTTCCAACATCAACCAACGCACATATCCTTTTATTCCTTGGATCCTGGCTAACCTCACCATGTAAGCAAGAAGACTCATTTCTTGCTCCTAGTATCAAACGATGGGCTAGAGGACGGATCTTTACAGTAATAAGTTCCTTAGTAACTCTCAGTCTCTTCAATCCTCAGGGGACAGACTCCCCCACAAACAGACATGTCTTTGCCTATGGGATTGCAAAAGCATCATTTGAAAGCGCTGGTTTGCAAACTTTTAAAAAGAGCCAAAAATAGTCGTTCTTCAGATGGAAGTGTACATCCAAACCTGGTACATAAAGCAGCACAAAAGCAGTGGTTCTGGTTTAAGCAAGTGAGAAGGAGGGACCATCCTGTTTTCATTTAGTCTTTCTCCCACCTGAGGAGCTTGTGAACCAGCCTGATGGGGTCCCAGCCTAGCTGGAGCATGCTTTGAAAATCTAAGTGGTCTCTTTAAAATCAGTGTTCCCTATAAATGAGACCGAGACAGAGAGACAGAAAGAGGAAGAGAGGAAGGGAGGGAGGGAGGGAGGGAGGGAGGGAAGGAAAGGGGTACTATTGTAAATCAAAATTATCTCCCCTCTGGAGGCCCTGAGGGCATGTCAGAGGAAGTCATAGTTAAAAGTCAGAAGCATCTCCAAAGCTCTTGCTTCTCAGATCAATGTTCTTGGCCATTCATTAAGTATGAGGCCGGCAGGGCATAGTGGCACATGCCTGTAATCCCAGCACTTGGGAGGCTGAGGCAGGAGAATTCAGCAGATATGCAGACTCTTGATTCAGCAGATATATGCTCTCTAGGTTACGCAGATACATGATCTCTTGGAGCTTCTGCTCTGTGAGTTGTACTTCCATGACTCCTAAAAGTCTGAGCAAATAATGGCCACTTTACACCGCTTCCTGAATCTTGTCCTGCACATTGTTTCTTCTTCTTCCCAGTCGTGCTCATCTTCTCCAAAACTTACCTCATGTACCAACTCATCCCCCGAACCCTACATGTCTCCTGGCCTCTTCCACAGACAGCCCCAGGACCCTTCTCCTCCTCACTGGCATTTCCTTCGGAGAGGAGTTGATTGTGCAGCATGGGGCTCTGCCCGAGCCAGAGTGCAGGCTCTGGACATGAGCCTCAGTCGTGACTCCTCTATCACAAGCCATGGGCTTTGGGTGAGGTACTCAGCCCTGAGCAACGGGTATAATGACAGCCCCGACACACGGGGACAGGAGGTGAGACACGTCAAGGCTCGTAGAGCTCTCTCCATAGGACCTGGCACAGAGGAAGTGCTCAGTAGTGTCTACTGCCCGTTCACCTCTAAAAAGGCACTCACTTGTGTTCAGTGATATCATGCCAATATACTTTAATCTGCACATTTCCCCATCCTTGAGTGTGTTTGCCTTTCAGATCTGGCAATGCCAGCACAGGTTGAAATGGTTGGATGCAGAACTGTCCAAGATGTCAGGTTTTTTTTTTTTTTCTTCAGATTTGGGGATATCTGCATGCACACGAGATAACTTGGGGGTGAACTCAAGTCTAAACACAAAATTCATGCATGTTTAATAGATGCCTTATGCACACAGCCTGAAAATAATTTTATATACTATCTTTATTGTGCCTGTGTTTTGATGCTGACTTGCCATACAACATCAGGTGTGGAATTTTCCAGTTCTGGTGTCAGGTGGGTGTTCAGACACTTTTGGGTTTTATATGTTTGGATTAGGATGCTCAACTTATATTGGCTTATGCTAGAACTTTTGGAAGGCATCAAAAAGTATAGCTGAAATCAATTCATTTTGTTCATACAGTGCCAGATGACCACTGGCACTGATATTCTCTTGAACAATAGGAACTATTATTATACAAACTTAATAGCAATGTGTGTGTGTGTGTGTGTACGTGTAGGTGAGGCCTCGAACCCAGGGGTGCTCTCCCACTAAACTGCCTCTCAGGACATTGATTTATTTTTTAACTTTAGCCTTTATTTTTAACCTTTAGTCTTTTTGTTTTTGTTTTTGTTTTTTTTTTTGGTATCAGGAATCGAACTCACAACCTTGCACTTGCCAGGCAGGTGCTGTGCCGGCTGAGCTATTTCCCCAGTCCTATTTATTTATTTTTTGAGACATAAGTTGCCCAGGATGGCCTCAAACTTGTGATCCTCTTGCATCAGCCTCCCAGATGGCTACAAATAAAGGTATGCACTACCACGCTCAGCAGCACCTTTAGTTTTGCAGAGAGAATATGCCTTGATATTCATCAGCAAAGGCCCTGCCTGACCAGTGCGCTTGGGATTCTAGAGGGAGATTTTAGGGAAGTGGTTCTCAAAGAGAGTTCTACAGGCCAGCAGCATCAGTTTCACCCACTACCTGTTTGAAATGAAATACACAGTTCTCAGCCCCACCCCAAAGCTTAGGGGTAGGCCCAACAATCTACACTGGACATGGCCTGGGATCATCATAAGATTCTCAGTTTGGCAACCACTGTAACCATGTAGTGTTTTCATAGATATTAAGTATTTTAAATCCGTAAGTCTACCTTCTTACTGTCCAAAAGAATTCACTTCAAAGAATCCCAGAGAAAATAATTTTTAAAACCAGTCATGAGTTGGGGTGGTGGTGCATGCCTATATTACCAGCACTCAGGAGGCTGAGGCAGAAGGATCAGGGGTTTGAGGCCAGCCTATCTCAAAAACAAAATAAAACAAAGCAAAACAAAAACTACCAATCATGATTAACGTGAATAAGAGGACATTTTAGAGGGAAAAACCTACAGCTACTAAGTGCAGGCTACAGGTCACAGTGAGTCTTACTGAACATAAGCTGATTGCCTCCTCTTTTTTTAATCGCATTTTAAAAATTTTCACCTTTATTTTTCATTTCTTGCCCTTGTTTTGTGGTGCTCAAGAGGAATCCCAGGGCATCTCTCATGCTACTGGACACACAACAACTGAACTATACCCACATTCCTATCTTTCCACTTTGTATGGAAGTACAACATACATACATAAATACTCCCCTACCCTAGGTGTACAGTTCATCAATCATCACAAAATGGGCACAGCTACTTTCCCAGCACCCAGAATAAGAAATCAAACATTGCCAGTACCCCTGCGTGTCACCCAGGTGAGTCCACTATTACTCCTGCCCCATTCACTTCATTTTAAAAAATTTTTGCAGGATTATTTTAAAGCAAGAAAATTATTTAAAGCAAGAGAGTTACCATCCTAATCATTTCACTTACACTGAAATTATTTCCATCAGACTTATTCTCACCCCCAATCATCTGTGTAGTCTGTGTAGTCTGTGTAGTTCCATGCTTTATCTTACTGTCACACCCATGTTCCACGTCACTACATTCTCTCGTAAACTCCTGTAAACTGCTCCACATTGTACCATCACATTAATGTTTTGTAACTCTGCCATAGGTAGCTGTTCCATGTTGCAGATCTCCTTGGGCCCTGTGCTTCCTTTCTCTTCCGCAGAATTATTTTTGTAGAATTGGCTCTCAGAAGATAACTAGTAAATTAAAGGCCCTGATAATTTATTAGAGCTCTTTGTTATTCATAGTTTTTTTAAAAAATTCCAATCCCATTTGGGATAATATTTTTTTTGCACCTCTGGGCTCCTCCTGCACCTTAGCATTTTGAATATGGACTCTGCTCCCACCATCCTGTGGATTCAGAGGCACACTTTGGGCAACGCTGGGAGTGGCAGGCATTGGCAGATACCTCTTCTGATGGGGTGCCATCTGGCAGGGAGCCCTTGCAGGAGTCCAGACAACTTTCTCCCTGGGAGTTGCCTGTGGGCAGCAGGTAGGGGTCCCAGAAGAAAGTTCACCTTCCCTGGGAGTCCACAGAGGAAGCCGGAGGGGGCATCAAACCCCCCAAAACACCTTCCTTGAGAGACAGGGACAATGGCAGGGCAGGGGCATGAAGGCAGACAAGAGAGCAAAGTCCACCCAGCTGAAGCCCATAGGAGGAGCCCAGAGTCAACACAGGGCTGGCATTCACGAGGCCAAGTCCGAACGGAGTGATGGTTTGTTCACAGGCTGCTTGTTCTCCAGTCCCAGGAGAATTTCACCTCCCATTCGAGGTGAGCAGGCCTAGGGCGTGAGATGAACCCGGAGCAGGCACACAGTGGAAGGTCTGAGGAGAGGTCACACAAGCCATGAGGCTGGCAGGCCCAGGGGCCATGGGTGAGAAAGAGGCTGGCCCGAAAAGAGGTTAGGCTGTTGGGTTCAATGGCCTGTGGTCCTGCAGACAGTGTAACAAAGTGGCAGGGAGCCCGGGGTTCAGAGCTGGATTCCCAGGGTGGTCGTACAGTCTGAGCCAGGCCTGGGCCTCTCTGTTACTCAGGGTCCTTATGCGTGGGAACACAGTGCCTGCACCTTAGGACTGCGGTGAGGGTGAAACTGGGCAAGACGTGAAAATACCTAACAAACCTACCCCCGTACACCCTGGAGGGGCCAATGCTTTGCTGGAAGACAGTCCTGGCAAGAAGGGCAAGAAGGGGTCTGCTCCTGCCAACCACGGTCCCCTCTCGGCCCCTCCGCCCACGCACACCTCCACCCATTTAGGCAGGAGGCAAGGGGCTCTGGAGCAGGTCCGGTCACTAACAGTCACTCCTGAAATACTACTTTGAGCTCCTTAGGGCTCCAGCAGGGCACTGTGTCCCCATCTCCTCTCTGCCAGAGAGGTGGGGGCAACGAGACTGCAGAGGAGGGGCTTCTGAACCTCCGAACTCATCACCTGGGCCCAAGGAGAGAACAAGAGATCAGCACTGTTCACCATGGGCCCTTCTCCCCTGGAAGCAGGAAGCTGGGGCCTCAGCAGGAATTCGGTGATGGGAACTAACATTGAATGCCTGCTCCATGCTGGGTGCTCTGATGGTCCCAGTCTCACACATGAATATATTATCCCCATTTTACAGAGGAAGAGACTGAGGTTACACAAGCCGCCTAGGCCTAAGAATCTATCAGTGTCCACCGCTGGATATGAAGGCAGGAACACAGCACAGAAGACCTGATCTCTCCTTAAGGAGCATCCCCTAGAGCAAGAGAAACGGGCTGGGAAGTCACGGTCGGTGATGCAGATGGAAGCACCCAGGGCTAGTGACCAGCTGGGATGCAGTGCAGGGGAGTCAGAGGGTGTCATGGCCAGGCCTGGGCTGGGCCTTGGTCTCAGTTGGGAATCACATGAGTGGGCCGGGGAACTGGACTGACACTAGCCATTAACTGGAGAAGGAGGAGTGACAAAGTGCCAAGGCCCCTAGTAGACACAGCCCCTGCTGCCCGGGATGGCACCCTGGCTCTAACAGCTGGCTCCATCCTTGTCCTCGACTCCTCCAGCCCCTTCTTGCGTCTCCGCTGCTACCGGCCTTGCTTCATCCTGCGAAGAAGGCTGCCTGGAAAGGAGACCCATCCGGGGAGGAAGGTGCACCTCCTCTCAGGAGGAGACCCTGGAGAATCAACCCCAGGTGGGTTTCAAATTCTCTCCTCAGTGGCCTATGGCGCAAAGGCCCTGACCTGCCTGCACAAATAAGGCCCGCACCCCATCCCCAGCCCCAGCCCCCAGCCCCAGCCCCCACAGACTTGGGTCAGCCCTCCGCTGTGTCCTGGGCTCTCCGCAGTCTGCTTGGCTCACTGTGTGGTGCGGATGAATCCGTCTCCTGTGACCCTTGCTCTGCCATCTCAAAAGTGGCCCTTTGAGTGCAACGGGGAGCAAGGACCCCAGGGAAGCCAGCTGCCCTTGGACACTGGCATCATCCCATGAGCACCTACGTACTGTGTGCCCCGCACTGTGCACTGCGCAGGCTGCAGTAGAGCAAATGTGAACAGCAAGTGACCGCAGCTAACAGGAGACTCACAACCTAGCAGCAGAGCAAGCAAGTAGCGCAGATGATAGGTACACAGAGATAGGGTGGGGGTGGGGGACCTGCGGGCACCGAGGGGCAGAAAAGAACACACAGCAGGATTCGCGAGCAGGGTGTTCCAGAGGGAGCGGTCAGGGTAAGGTCCGCAGGGAGCGCTGAGGAGGACCCACTGCACGGAACACAGCAGAGCCAGCAGATCACAGCGATAGTGACATCAGGTTGGAGCCAGACTGCCAGGACTGCAATCGGTGCTCTATGCCTTCTGAGACAAGTTCCTAACCGCCCACTGCCTCAGTTTCCCCATGGGTGCTACAGGTCCTACTGTTGTTTGGATCCGCTGAGTTACACACACAAAGCACTTAAAACCGTGTCCGGCACGCGCGGAGGGCTTCATGCCTGCCGGGAAGGAGGAGGAGGAGGAGGGGGCGGGGGCGCTGGCGGCCTCAGTCCGCCCACCCAAAAGTGCCCAGCGCCCGTGCTCTCACCCCGTGGCGGGGTGCCCGGGAAGACGCACCTTCGCAGGTGCCAGGCTCTTTTCGCTGCCAGTCGGTTCAACATCGCACCTCAGGGGCGGGAGAGGGGCGGCGACTGTAAACCCGCTCCACAGTGCTGCCCCAGGCCAGGGCTGCCCGTCCCCTCCGCGCTCCGGCGCCGGTCCGCTCCACGCTCTCCTCTCGGGCACGGGCGCGCGCGGGGGCGCAGAGCCAGACGGCTCTTCCCGCGGACACCGGGTCAAGGGCACCTAGGAACGCCGGCCTCGGGGCCACGGGGCGCGCCGGGCAGGAGCGCGGCGGGGACCCAGGTGCCGCGGGTCCCGGGCCTTGCGCCACCAGAGGGCGCGCGGGCTCTCGGAGTTTGCGGAGCGTCGGGCCGCGGGGCGGCGCGGGAGGGCAGGGGTGCGGTGGGCAGGTTCCCCCGGTGCGCTGGTAACGGAGAGTCAGGAGCGCGAGGCCGCCTTCCCAGAGTCAGCCGGAGTTCCGGGTTAGGCTTCCCGAGGATCTAGCTCGGAGCAATGGGGACAAAGGACTTAGAAAAGAGGTGCTAATAATATAAACTTTCTTTTTACCCCCTGGTGCCCAAGACTGGCATTCAGTCCCACTACACCCTGTAAGGTAGGTGCTTTTATTACTGGCCCCACTTTACAGTTGGACACAGTCTCCGTGTGCCGGAGGTATGGCGGCTGGCCAGGGCCCGGGCTGGGATTTGAAGCCCCACGTGTGACTCCAGACTGTCCTTTAAGGGGTGCCCTGTACTAATCTCTGGCAATCCAGTATCCTAGTTCTCCTGAAAGGTTGATCACTTTCTCATTAGCGGGTCAGTAGATAAGGCAACACAAGCAACTGCTGGGGAAAAGAAGTTTTGTATCCACGTTCCACTCTGGGGCTGGCATTACTCAACCTACCCAAGGCCTCCAGCAGACTCTGATTAAATGAACATTCCCTGAACACTTGCACCTGCTGCCAGTGGAGTTAACGCATTTCCGCAGGTTCTTATGCAGTCCTCCTAATGATGGTCTATGCTGTGTTCATTTGTATTCCCATTTTACAGACGAGGAAACGAAGACAAGGAGATGATTTGTTACACAGTTTACTTAGTCTCTGGACCATCGGCAACCATATTCATTTCTTCACTGAGCAAATGCTTGTCAATTGTCTCCTTGGTGCCAGGGCCTGTGTAGGTTGTGAGGACTCCACAGTAAACAGGACAGATGAGAACGCCTGTGTTCTGGGGTTTACACTCTTCATCCACCGAAGGAGTTAACTGAGTCCTTGTTTCTTGAGGATTTATGAGAAGAGGCTATGTATGCACTGCACAGAAAGGAAAACAAGCTTTCTGCTCATGGTGATGTCTGAGACATACCTGACCTCTCCCCAGAAGGCACAGGATTGGTGATTGTTCTCAGTTTAGCTATTTCCCCAAAAGACCCAAAGTCCTCCTAACTGTTGGTACCTGAGGAAAGGACCTTATCTGGAAGTAAGGTTTCTGTGGATGCATCTAGTTCAGGCAGGTCATTGTGGAACAGAGTGAGCTCTGCCCTGACACTAGTGTGCTTGGCAGAGGTGACAGTGGAGGCAGAGAAGGAAGCAGGGCAGCTGCAAGCCAGGGGACGCTATGATTGCCAACAGCCACCGGAAGTGAGGAAGGATATGAAGAATCCTCCTTCTGTTTCAGAGGGAGCATTGTCCTGCCCACACCTTGATCTTGGATGTCCAGCCTCCAGATCTGGAAAAGAATACATTTCTGTTGTCTCAGCCCTCCCATGTGTGATGCTTTGTTACCATGTGTGATGCTTTGTTACAGCTGCCCCAAGAAGCTACTTCATAATTTCACATTGTTTCCACTCATGGGGCTGGTGGGGGCACCCGTCCATTCATGCCCCTCACAGTGCTCAGGGTCAAGGTTAACACCAAGCTCAGGCTCTGGTGTGAGCTCACAGGCCACAGTGGCATCATGCCCAGGCCAGTGATCTCATCTCACTGTCCTTTACCTGACCGAAGTAACCATGGTTCTCAGTCAGAATGACAAAGGTGTGTTCAGTTGGCAGAGACAGGGAGGACAAAAGGCAGGTGTGCCCAGGGTCCCTGCCCCTCACCTGCCAGCCCCAACTCTGCCAGCCTCACACGGCATTGCCAAAGCCTCATGTCGCAAATATACAGCCTGTTGGTTCCTAGAGAGAGACAGGCAAAGGGAGAGCAGTGTCATGCTGGCCCATCCAGCTGGGTGCAGGTGGCCCACAGCAGTGGCAAGCAGAGGCCATCAGCCCTGTGGGGCGTCGTGCATAGGCTGGTCTCTCAGTCAGCAGTCATTCCACGAAGAGCCTTCATACAGCTGTCACTGTACCTGGCTCATGAAAGGGTTCCAGGTTCAGGGAGAGAGAATATTGTTTCCCCCAGCTTAGGACACGCTCCCGTTCTGAGAGGTTGGGGCTCCTGTGACAGTCACCCTGAATCTTCTGGACAGCCTTACCTCATCACTCCAACCTCTTCAGCTGTTGGCATTTCCTGGCCATGCAGATGTTCGTGTGCACGTGTCTGTCTCTCTAGGAAGCCGCACACCTTGGGAGGACAGGGCGGTGGTGGACCACCCTAAGTCTGGCAGTGTCTTCCACGGTGAAAAGGAGCTGGGCAGGTGGCTGGATCGACTCACAGCACCAGCCAGCCTGAGGAAGGACATGCCTTGGGGGAAGTAGTTTCCTTCTGGATTGTCTGTGCTAGCCCACGAGGAGGGGAGACCGGGGCCAGCATCCCATCTAGGATAGGATTGGCCTCCAATCCAGAGCTGCCTCTGGGTGAGCATTGCAGAAGTCAGAGCAGGCTGGTTGGTGGCCCCAAGGTGTGGAGGAAGAGAAGAAACATTCGTTCATTCGCTCAGAAACATCTGTCTCCCTTCTGAACAGGTGCCTTAGAAAGGGGGTGAGAAGTGGGGTAGAGAACAGCATCATGCTCATCAAGCTGCTTTTCTATTTTTTGTTTGTTTGTTTGTTTGTTTGATTTTGTTTTTTGTTTTTTCTCCGGTACCGGGAATCAAACTCACAACCTTGCACTTGCCAGGCAAGTGCTGTGCTGCTGAGCTAAATCCCTAGCCTCCTAGCTGCTTTTCTAGATGTCCTGGTCATGTGGACCCTGCCTCCCCAACCATGTAGCATTTTCCTAGCTGCAGAGCTTCCTTCTTTCTTCTGAGTGCATCTGTTTCTCCTTCTTTCCTTTTTTTCTTCCCTGCTCATTCATCATTTAATTAAAAAAAACACCTTTAGCCCGGTGTGGAAGTACATACTTATAATCCTAGCTATGCAGGAGGCTGAGGCAGGAGGACTGTAAGTTCAACCCTGTGTCAAATTAAAAAGTAAAAAGGCAGTGGAACAGTACCCCAGGTTTTGATCCCTTGGATCACAACAAGACAAAACAAAACACTTAAGAGTCAGGCCATGTTCCAGGGACCCAGCAATGAGAAAACAGACAAGATACTCTTCTTTCATGGAATTTGCATCCTCAGGGACACATTGCTCCCCTTTTCTTTCAACAATTCACCCCCCCAACACACACTATTTCTTAGTCACCCATCAAGTGCGAAAAACTTCAGTTGAACATCTAAACCCACGCAGACACTCGAGAGCTGCCAGGGAAGCGCTTACTCTGTCTGTGTCTGGCACACTGTAGGCCCGGACGCCTTGGGGCTGGAGACCACACCCCCGGGTTAATGTATTGCTCTGGGCACAGAATAGTCCCCGGAAACTCCTGATTATTCCTGGATATTGTGTACAAAATCCAAAGAAAGCAGAGAAAGCTACTATTGAGTCACTGAGACTTTGACTCCTCTGTCTCCCCCAAGACCCAGACACCCCATTTTCGACCCTGGCTCCCTTTGCACCCTTTGGAACCCAGCCCGCCACAGAGGGAGGCTAGTTTTGGTGGGAGCCGCCTCCCATAGCAGCCACTCAGCGCTCCGCACCCTGGACTCCAGCTGCCCTGCAGCCCTCTCTGCTTTAATTAACTCTGCCCGGATGCGCTGACTCACTCATTGGCTGCATGACCCGCCTGGTCGCAGAGGACACCTCCTCAGACACAATTACATTTGAGGATGAAGCATTTCCTCTGGGCATAGAACGAGCCTGTGAAAGCTTTGGGGGAGAGGTAAGGAGGGGCACTGTTTGGAGATGACTCACGGGACAGGCCTCGAGGTTAGCGGCTTCCTGCAAGGGAGGTACGTTAGTTGGAATTATACATGCCCTCAGGCCTGTCACTCCTGGGAATGTCTCTTCTTGGGGGCCAGAAGAAATGTGCTCACCCACCTAGGCAAAGGGGGCCTCAGCCAAGCACCAAATGGGGTATGCTGGGCCCTGGTGAAGCCTTTGCTCTGTACCAGAATCCCAGGTAGCCCCCCACGACTCCAAAATGCATCACCCATATTTATTTAACAGTCAGTCTATGAGCCTGTCAAGACTCAGAAGACATAAAATATGACCTTCCATCATGTATTTGTGGAGAATTCAAGACTCCAAACTCTGTGACAGCTCTGTGGGACAGGGTTCGCAGCCCCATTTCATGGGTCAGGAAGTGGAGGCTTGGTGAGGCTAAGTGATCTGCTTTCCCAGGAACCACACAGGCTTCAAGAATGGAGTTGATCAAGGATGTTGCATGACTGCCGGGGAGGACAGCCCGCAGGAAGCAAATTTGGTCCTCTTTCCTGACTTACGATTTCAAAGACATAGGAAAGGAAGTAAGAAGTTCATTTGTCATGGTTATGATGGAAACCGGCTTCAAATAAGACATAGTCCCATTGTTCTCTAAATTCGGCCTCTTCCACCTCATGAGGGCCAACAGTGTCCAGGCCATGGGGCCGAATCCAGCCCTGAGCCTGGACGGAAGGTTATGTGTGCTTCCTTTGCAGTTAAACTGAAGAAGTGGAATTTGTATTTTAATGATAATCTCCCTAGGTCTGTGCCAACTCGAATTATTAAAAGACGCTGAACAGGAGAGCATCAATAGGAAACATGGTGAGTGCGCGGTTTAAAACAGTGTTCTGATGAAGTTTGGAGGGACACCATCCATCATCCATCCATCCATCCATCTATCCATCCGTCCGTCCGTCCGTCCATCCATCCATCCATCCATCCTTCCATCCATCCATCCATCCATCCATCCATCCATCCATCCATCCAAATAGCTCCTCATCTGAGTCATCAGATGTAGCGAGAAGAGTGGATTAAACACCCATGGCCCACAGCCACAGGAGGCCCATAGTCTAATGCACACACTACCAGTAGTGAAGCTATTTTAGCTAAAAAGGCAAAACTCTGCTAAGCCCTGAGCAGCAAGGTTAGGTTGAAGGTTTATGAGGAGGACTAAAATCCATTTCTGTTGGGCATGGCGCTACATGCTGTAGTCCCAGCGCTCAGGAAGCTGAGGCAGAAGAATCACTAGTTCTAGGCTAGCCTGGGCTGAATAGTGAGTTTAAGGCTGGCCTGGACAACCAAGTGAGGTACTGTCTGAAACACACACACACACACACACACACACACACACACACACACTTCTCATAGTCCCTGCATGAAAGAGAGGAGAGAAGGAACTGAATCTCATAGGAGATTGGATTGGTTGCTGGCTTAGTGTGCTGAGGAGGCTCCTTCTGAACTCCAGTATCCGCTCAGAATCCTTGACTCCAGGTGAGCTTAATGGGGATGCTGCGGATCTAGGGTCAGGCAGAGCTGCGTTTGAGCACGACTTCATCACTTACTACCTATGCAACTTGAGAAAAGTTACTCCCTCTGAACTTTGGGCCCTTTGTATATAACAGAAAGTGATATCCACTTGGAAGAGTTTTTGCACAGATTAAATGAGCCAGATTAGCATGTAGCAGCAGGTTTAGCATCCCTAGTAATAGCATTGGGTCCTGTAAACCGCACTAATACTTTACATAAATTCTCCTTTAATCTCCCCGACACATACATGCACACGCACACGCACACACATTGATGAAGGAATACTGTTATTACCTCATGTTGTAGATGGGGAAACCAAGACTCCGGGAAATTACAGCCAGCCCAGGGTTGCGTGAGTGAAAAGAGACCCCTGCTCACATTTGAGCCACAGCTCTGCCTCCAGGACCCACACAATATGAGTCGATCCCCACTGCTCACGGGTGCAGGCATCCCCAACAGTCTAAGAAGGGCTAGGACTCTTCCTGTGTGGGGTGAGGGAAGCCGGAGTCTGAACACAGCTGTCTCCTCGTGGGCTGAGGCTGCTGCACAGGTGAGCAGCCCCCCATGATTTTCAAAGCACGGAGGGCCCTGCTCCTGCGGTAGCCCTACAGAGGGGTCTGGGCCCTGGACTCAGCCTGGCTGTTTGCACAAGCATGTGTCTGGGAGTGCGAGCCTCGGGCTGAGGTTATTCACAGCCGCAGCCGACAGTAAATAAGACAGTGGGCTTGATTCATGAGCTCTGACAGGAAATCTATAGCATGTAGTGTCTATAATCCGAACGTGGCAACGAGGCAAAATGAAAGAACAACAGTCCAATTACGGATCCTGGTTGATCCTAGCTAGGCATGCTTCTCAGACCTCGCAGGGCCTGGACTCGGCTGGTTGGAGGCAGACCGTCAGGAGTGGCCAGGGCAGATGGCCCATGGCCTGGCACACAGAGAACAGGACCTTGAGGCAGCTACTCTGTGTCGGTGCCAGGGCAGAGTCAGGGTGCAGCAGAGAGCTAGGCTGCTTGGGAATTTGGCTGCCATTCCAAGCTGCACCAGCATGGAGCTCCTGGGATCTTGAGGGTGGCCCCAGGGAGTCCTTCTGGAACAAAAGCATCTCGTGATGCTCCATCCTCCATGACCCTTTCTTTTGACTCTGAGAAACCAAAGGTGTTATCCTGGAAGGGCCCAGGAAGGACACCTCTGGGATGGCCATTTCCAGGTCTGGCCTTTTGATTTTTGAGTTCAAGGTTGACTGAGGGTGTCAGCGTCCCCTACTGAGGACACACATCTCTAGGTTCTCTGGCACAAGCACTGGGGTAGCAGTTTTCCTTCACCTTTTTTTTTCCTTCACCTTAAAGGTAGGCTGTTCAACATTCAGTCTTTTTAGCCTTGATGACAGCGTTGGCCACAGGTGGGATTGAATAGCAAAGCCCAGAATTCATGTCCACTCTGTGGGTGTGGCCTGGTTGAGAAGTGGGGTCTTTGCAGATGTAATCTAGATAAGAGAAAGCCATGCTGGATCTGAGAGGGTGCTATTGTCCTTATAAGTTGGGGGAAAGTTGGACAGACACAGGAAAGGACTTGTGAAGACAGAGGCAGAGACAAGAGGGATGTGTCTACAAGCCAAGGACACCAGGGGTTAGACACAACCACCAGAAGCTAGGAGAGGTCTGCATGGTTCCTTTTCTTTTCCTTCACTTTTTCCTTCCTGCCTGCCTCCATCCCTTCCTTTTCAACTTTCTTTCTTTTTTTTTTTTTTAGTATATGTTTGCTATACACAATAATTACACTGTTTCTGGGGAAATGGTACATATACTTATCACATCTCGATTACTTTATTTCCCTTTCTCTCTCCTGCCCTCCCCTGTCCCTCCTTCCCAGTTCCTCTCCCCATCTCTACCACCTCCCTACTCCCCACCATCTCTCTTGTAGTTTGCTCTTAAGTTATTTACATTTTGAGTTTCCCATATCAGGAGGCCATGCAATATTTAACCTTCTAAGTCTGATTTATTTCACTGAGTATTATTGTCTCAAAATTCACCCCTGGCATAGTCACTTCTTAGAAATCCTTTTTTAAATGGCCCCTCCAGACACCTTGGTTTGGGACATCTGGCCTCCAGAATAGTAAGAAAAGATTCCAGTTCCTGCTGTCTGCAACCACCCAGTTTGTGGCTATTTGTTGTAGCAGCTCTTGGAAGCCGACACAGACAGCATTTGGGACTCAGCAAACACCTAACGAGACAGATGCAAGCAGAGCACATGTGGAGGCTGAACTTGAGTCTTCCTTTTATTCCTTCGTCTCCCTGGTCCTGCTCCAGCCACTCTGCAAAGCTTTCTCTGCACAGTAGCCAGAGCAAGCACTTAAAAGCACAACTCTAATAACAACAATGAACACTTTGAGCACATATGTGCCAGGCACTGTTATCTCCTTCACAAGAATTAAATTAAATTCACCCTTAGATTAAACCCCTGAGGCAGGCACTATTACTAGTCCCATTTTACAGGTAAGAGTACTGTACCCAGAGAAGTCAGGAAACATGTCCAAAGTCACCCAGCTAATATGTGTCTTAGGCATCCTTCCAATCCAGGCAGACTAATTTCAGAACCCATGCTGTATTCCGCAGCACTTGCCATCACCTTCCTTTAGACTACTATTGACTTCCCATTTACACAGAGTACAATCCAAGCTCCGTACTGTGACCTACAAGGTTTTGTCTGATGGTCTCTGGCCTGAACTACCTGTCCAGACTCTTTATAGTCACTGCAAATTCTTTCCTCCTCCCATTAAGAAATCCAGTCAAATTCCTGTCCCTTTGAATCTGGACTGTCCCTAGTGACAGCTTCATCAGTTGGCTTAGGTGGAATTGATGTGCATGATCGCTGAGGCTGGGACAAAAGAGGCCTTGCAGCTTGGAACTGCTTTGGAGCCCAAGCTCCGTGCTCTGAGGCCGCCCAAGTGGCCCTGGAGACGGGAACTGAGAACACAGCTTAGTCTGCTCGACGGAGCTGCTGCTCAATGGCCAGTGCCTTGTGCTACTGAATGAGCTACAAGGAGAAGCAGTCATGCAGGCCCTGTCCATCTCAGGTTTGTGAGCAGAAGAAACAACTCCTGTTTTTTTTTTGTTGTTGTTTTGTTTTTGTTTTTTTTTTTTTACTGGGAATTGAACACAGGGCCTTTGCACTGAGCTACACCTCTAATCCTTTAAAAAATTTTAAAGTTTGAGACAGAGTCTTGCTGAGTCCCTAAATTGCCCAACTTGGGCTCAAATTTGTGATCATCCTGCCTCAGATGCCCAGAATCCTAGGATTACATGCTGTACCACTAGCCCCCCAAACTGCTGTTGAATTCAAATCCAGACAGTGACTCTAGAGTCCATGGTGCCAGCACTGCATCCTGTTCCAACTCCCCTCCTTCAAAGTGTCCCATGGCTTCACATTGGGCTCAAAACACACTACTAAGCCCTATGGTGACACTCAAGCCCTGCCTGCCGGATGCTCCAACTCCTTCTGGGCTGACTCTCCCCCTTGCTGTTCCTCCAACACTGTGGAGACTCTGGGCTTTTGCACATGCTGTTCCATGGCATGGGCTGCCCTTGGTACACTGTGTCTTCCTCTCCTCCAGGTCTGGGGCCCAAAGTTCTGAGAGGCCTTCCCTGAATATCCCGTCTCCAACACCCATCTTTCCATCCACTCTCTCTCCGTCTCCTTGGTTATTTCCTTCACCACCACTTAGTTCACTTTGTAACAACCTCAGTCTTGGCTTCCTTGGTCACTGAGAGCAGGAACATGGCTGTCAAGTGCACTGCTGTGATCCCAAGAGCTGACACAGTATAAGCGCCTCCCAAGTGCTTTCTCAAGGAATGAAGAACTAAAGGAAGTTACATATTATTTATCAAGTTTCTACCAGGAACAGGACCAGAAATATGCTAAGTGAGCAACACCCAGTGATTCTGCCATATGGATGGTACCATGCCTACTTTATAGGTGAGAAAATCTAGGCTTAAGTGGACAGAATCCAAGCCACAACTCACTGGCTTCGTAGCCCATGTTCTTAACCACATAGTCCTCCCTGCGTCTACCTTTCTTGTCTGAGCCTCACTTTCTTCATCTGGGTGAGTGGGGATGTCCAGCAGGTGAGTGTGACCAGAGGGCTCTTCCTCAGGCTTGCTCAGGCCCTTGTCACCCCCCACACTGACTCCTGACCTTTGCCCCTGCTCCTCCCTCTTTCTAAATAATGGCATCGCTTCCAAGAACTGTGCTTGACGTACAGAGCCAGAGTGGAAGAATGTGGCTCCCACAGGGAGGGCCTGCTGGCACTGGGGTCCATGTGCCGCTTGTCATGCCACCCCCAAGGCCCTTTGCTGTTGTCAGTTCGATCTTCCTATGAGCTCCTGGTCCCCCACACCCTGGGTTCTGCGATGAGACGGGTCCTTTCCTTCTCTGTACACCTCCATCCCCACCATCGCCATCAGGTCCCACCAAGCCTGCTCTTCTGCTGCTCCTCCCCAGTGTCCCCAGCAGCCCAAGATAGGGTAGTGCAGGGCAGCAGCCTCCCTGGCCACTCTCCCAGGAGCTCTCACCTCCCCAAGCCACTTCTGAGCCTGCCCATCCTCCTGCACAGAATAGATGCTGTCCGTCAGGAGAAAGATGAGTCTGACTTTTCAAAACTTCTCATGAGAATTCTCACCTGGGTACATGTGCGGATGTTCCCAAGCCCGTGGTGCTTAGTCTTATTCTCTTCCCTGCCTGAGTAGCTTAAAGGCCACCAGTGTGACCGTCAGAGCTGGGTTCCAGTACTGGGTCTCAGAGACCAAGGTGGCACTATTAACCTCTCTGAACAGAGAGTGCATCTCTGTCTAGCAAGGCTGCTTTGAGATGTGAAATGATTCACAGACCTCTGGTCTTGGTCTTGTTTCCCGACTTACCCACTAGGAGCCTCAGGGCTGCATGGGACGTGCCCGGGACCCTTCCAGGACCCTCAAACCAGAGTATTTATGGCCTTAAAGCCAATTCTGAAGAAAAGTATGGTCCCTCAGGCTTGAGAACAGGACTCTGAGCGTGATAGGAGGGCTAGACAAGTCCAGGCAGTCTCGGGGAACAGGTGCCCATAGGAAGTAGAAGACCAGAGCTGTTCTGGAGGCCTGGGTAAAGGGAGCGAATTTTGAGGTATCTCTGTGGTGGCTGGAGAGAGCAGGACACAAGATCCTTGGGCTGAGAACCAGGCTGTCTAGATACAAAGCACAGGTGCTCAGTGAGGACCGTATGGGCTCTCCCAGGAACACCAGGTCTTAGGAGTGGGAAGGGGGTACCCCACAGACAGGAGACCCCATTCCTGGCAGGAGAGAGCAGCCTCCTCCACACACAGGACACTGGGCATGCAGACTCAAGTAGGGTCCAGGGCAGCCTCACCTTGACTAGTTAGCCTGCTGGGGCTACCTGGGTGCAGGGTGGGGCTGTGGCATGGCACGTGTCCTCATACGAGGGGATGATTGCACCTGTTCTGCTCCTGAGCTCACTGAGGCAATGAAAACATCAACAGCTGAACTCACCTAGCCCAGGACAGAGAGAGCAGCGTTCCAGCTCGGTTCCATTACAGGAGTGTGTGCGATCTCATCACCTCCAAGCCAGTGACCTCACCCACGACAGAGCCTGCCAGCCTGCAGCTCCGTGCCTCAACTGCCACCCCCAGACTCGCCGTCCCTGCGGCTTGTCAACACTGCTGAGCAGAAAACCCACCCCAGAAAGGCCAGAGACTTTGTCCTTAGCCTTTGCTTACCGGAGCTGCTCCCCTCACCCTAAGGAAAGCTGTTTGCTGGTGCTGGAGGAAGGGGGAGGGCACGCACTCCTGCACAGGCTTCATTGCCATTCATGGCCAGGGTGCGAGGCAGGAGGAAGAAATAAAGAGAGGTAGAGAGGAGACAAGGAAGCTCAGAATGTTTTGTCTCCCTTACACTTTAAAACTCTGGGTCAGATCCCAGCCCAGCTCTGTATGTAGAATGTTAATCATTTAGGAAAAGTTGGCAAAACAAAATTTATCAGCCTTAAATTTACCTAGTCTGTCTCATGCCCCTTCAAGTCTGAGGACACCAAGATGTAAGTGAAGTAGTATTCAAGGTTAGCAGGGAGACTTAATCACCAGCTTTCACAACACCCAGTTCCAGACTCCAGCCATTGTCCCAAACCAGCGCTCACCTGGGTTCCAGGAAGAGCAGAGCCACGCAGATCACCCCACCAAGCGATCATCTCCCCAGTGATGGGGTCATGAGGAGCGACTCCTCCATGATGCGAACCGAGGCAGCCCCTCCTGAGCAAGGACAGTCACCTCCAGAACCAGTGCCCCTCAGGACACAAGGAGACTGCCAGCGCTACAGAAGCCAGGACTGAGATAACGATCCACCGTACCTTGGCCCACTTCAGCTAATCCTTAAAAGCTGCCTGGTGCTTCTGTGAGGGGGCCCAGCCTCACCCCTGCATCAGAATGAGGGTCTTATTCAAGCTCCTGTCTTTTTCCGATTTCCTCTTACTTTCTAAGTCTGCCTAGGATGTAAACCTGCCTGTGCTTCCCACAGACGCATCTTGAAATTCTTCATCCATGATGTGAATCAAGAACCTACTTGGTGGGCTAAGTTGAGGTCACTGTCTCCCCTCCTCTTTGGGGGACATCTTTGGAGCCCATCTGGTGATACCACCAGCAGGAGGGACTATTTCATTGGTGGTGAAGGGAGCTGAGCCCTGATAGTTTAGGCCGCTTGCCTAAGGTCACGGAGGCTGGCTGACATGGAGCCAGGAATTCAAGCCACAGGATTCCAGCCTACGTCTTCTTGCCTCTTTCTATTGTGCCTTTAAAAACACTGAGCAGCAGTGTTCAGGTATAAAGAAAAGAAAGTCATGTGTGACGAGAGGTGGGGCCGCGGGCAGGGGACACAGATCCCTACGTCTGTCTGGCCACGGACCTGGACATTCTCATGCTTTGTCCCTGCAGTCCTGCTGAGGGCTGTAATCTGAGGCCACATCCCTTCCCTTGGTGTCAGGGTTAGAGCCATGTGGTCCGGCCTGCCTGGGAAGGACACTCTCCTTGGGCAAATGGCCATTCTGAAGCCCCGCTGTCCTTTCCCTGCCTCCTGGGCCCCCAGCCCTGCCCCCCTATTGTTATCTGTCAGTACACAGTAATTAGAGATGTGGCATGCTTGATAAAGATTGCCGCCTGCCCCGAGATGGAACTGCCCTCTCGGACGTGTCTAATTAAAGTCCTGATTGATAAGATGAAGAAATCCCACCCGGATGGATGTGTGCTGGCCTCTCCCTCCTCCCGCCTCAGCCTCTTCATTACAATGACCAGGGAGAGAGATATAAAGGACCCCAGGAAATGCTTCTACAAACCAATCAATATGTCCTTTTGTGCGACGTGATGGGGCACTCTGCACAGCCTTTTGAACCATTCCCGGGGCCAGGGAGGCAGTGTCACAGCTGGGACGGCCTCGCCCCAGGGCTGGCGGGGGTGGGGCAGCTCTTCTGCTCAGGCCTGTTCCAGACAGCCAGTCTTCTCCTGCCAGCTGCTTTCTCTGAACAGTGAACTGCAGGATTGCGGGGCTCCTGGCACAGCGCACACATGTCCGCACAGCCGGGGCCTTGGTGGGCACTGTGTACACCACACAGACTTAAGCAGCTCACGCTGGGTGGACGTGAATGTGCATTTGAGCCCAAGGTGCAGGCAGAAAGGGGAGAGTTGATGGCAGTGGCAACGGCTAGCACTTGTGAGCACTTTTAGCAGGTGCCACCTAGCACGGCTGCTAAGTGCTTTAGGTATCTCAATCCATCCTCACAACAAATCCTATAAGGTAAGCACTACTGTTATCCCCATTATAGAGGGAGGGAAACTGAGGCAGGGAAAAGTTCTGCTAAAGAGCTGCAATCTCAGGACCGGGTGATCAAGCAGAGCCCATACCATGACAGCACCAAGGCAAGCTGAGGGTCTGCACCTAAGGTCAGTCCTCTTCTTGGATGCATGTGCATTATTTAAGACTCATTAGGGGTGGGGGTATAGCTCAGCAGCACAGCGCCAGCCTGGCAAGCACAAGGTCCTAAATGTGATTCCCAGTGCCAAAAAAAAAAAAAAAAAAAACAAATGTTAAAGTCCCAGGAGGACACATGTTCAATTTATGATACAACTAGGGAGGAAGAGGAAATAATGCAGCTACAAGAGGGGCACATGTTAATTCTGGGAGCAAATGTTAACTCTGCTACTAAAACCTGAAGCATATATGTGGT
>NW_004955438.1:354260-391448 GCF_000276665.1 Chinchilla lanigera | reverse complement strand
ACTGAAACCTCCACAAACTGTAAGCTAAATAAACCTTTCCTTCCTTCATTTTGGGCGTTGGGCATTTTGTCTCAGCAATGAGAGAAAAGTAACCAAGATACCTTGCAATAGGAAGGGGATGAGAGAGAGGGAAGGGGCACCGACATAAAGAAGAGTAAAGGTGTGCTATGCGCTGGCACCAGCTCCCCACAACGAATGTGATCATTACGCACTGCAAACATGTATTAATAAAAATTTTAAAATTTAAGAAAATAAAAACCACTCTTACTATCCAAAAAAATTTTACTGCAGTAAAAGACACTGCTATTAGTCCCCCTCAGGTCCTCCCCACTCGCTTTGAGCACACTTATCATTCTTGCTACTTTCTCAAGCAGTTCTCACCTCTTTCGTGAGTATCTTTAGAAGGGGCGATCAAAAATGTGGTGAATGCCGCTGCCATGGGCTATTCAACAGAAAGAAAGGCTTGTGAAAACATTACAGTGTGTCCTCATCTACCTTATTCACCATCCACGGCCCTGGGTGACTTCTGGCTCTTCCTCAAAGTCAAAATGAAAAGTAATTGGAATAAATTCAGGACATCGAGGCAGCCATGACTATGCAGTAAAGACATTTAGAAAAGCAGACTTCCAGAACTACTTCAGACAGTGGCAAGAATGATGGGATAAGTGTGTTCAAAGCAAGAGGAAATACTTTGAGAGGCATTAATAGTAATGTATTTTTACTGTAATAATTTTTAAAATAATTTAAGCATTGTATTTTTCAATCATACCTCGTATAACAACATATTACTCATTGTCAGTGTTGGGTGCATGCTATATTCTGTTCTTAAAAAGAACACTGTTCCCTAAAGCAAAACAACATAAGCCATGGAGGGAGAGTGTGTGTCTTCGTAGAAATGCACCACTATTTCGTGTCCAGCCCATGGCTGAAGAAAATGCTCAGATGTCTATAAAGAACCATCTTTGGTAAGTAGCAGCTAACTATGGGTCACGTGTTCCAGGAGCTCATCCCAGCTCTCCTGACAGGCAGGACTGGCATATGGTTCATGCTGGGGAAAGAGAAGCTGGCTGAGTAGTAGGCAGTTCACTCAGCACAGACCACCTCCAGATGCAAGATGCCAGGGTGCCAGGGTGCTTGCAGCATGCCCACCTGGGCTGGAGCCAGGACCAGGGCCTGATGGGATACCATGCGGCTATACCAGCTAATAAATAGAAGTAATTTGATTAGCTTTCTCTAACTGGTGATAAGATCCTGACAAACCCTTTTTAATTCGTTTCTGGAGCAGGATGAAATTGTTTCATTCGGAGAGTAGGGCCCCCTGGGAGTCGCCTTGAAGCTCCTTTAGTGAGAGGTAAAAATATGCCAATCATTAATGAGGGGAGAATTACAGAGACTTTAATGCAATCAGAAAGAGGAGCCCCGAGGCAGCTTGGGAATAAAACCTGCCCTTAAATCAGAAAGAGGCAGTTGCAGGAAGGAAGGAGACAACAGAAGCTTGCACAGAAGGCAGAAGCTGCAGCCCCCCCCTCCCCTGCAAAATGGGCTAAGCACTATAGCTTGTGTCCCCACAAGACCCCGTGTCACATCAGGGATTCCTACCCAAGGCCACAGTACGGGGTCAAGACAGCAGTGCTTATTGAAGGTGTCCTGGCACAGCCCCCTCAGAATAATGACCAGATCTCCTAAGTTCCTAGAAAAGTCAGTGCTTGACTGAGGCCTCCTTCTTTGGGCCACGGTTTTTAGAAACTTCTCTGGAGCAAAGAGAAAGCTCATCTCTACTGTCAAGCATGCCAGGTGATGGAGCCAGACAACTGTTAAGCACCTGCTCCCCAGCTTCCAACCCCACTGGCCGCTGACCATTCTCTAAACAGTTCTATGGATTCTGCCCACAGCACTACAGGAGGTGGACCTGTCTTTTTTTTGACCTACCTTGGTCTGGAGGCAGGGGCTGGAAAAAACAGGTAACAACCACCTGGTGAGCCCGTCTTACCTCCCCACCTCCACCAGCGTGAGAAGCCACCTCTGCCTTCCCTCATACGCACAGGACACCTCTGCCATGGGGCGTGGGGCCCTGCCACTAAACTCCACCTCTCACAGACACAGCCATCTCCCATCTGCGTCTCACACAGATGTCAGGAGGTGTCTACCCTTCGATTCACTCCTGGGCTTGTCCACGCTCACGCACACAACTCCTGGCTTCCTTTCTGCCCTTGATCCACCAGGCCCATCCATCCCTACCTTGCGGCCTTTGCACTTGCTGTGTGTTCCCTGTGCTTGAAATGCTCTGAATGTTGCAGGACTCTCTCCTTTTGAGGGGGCAGTGAAGCACAGGCAGGGTCTCCCTGGCTCCTGTGCTATACTGATTTTCTGTGGCCCTTAACTATTTAATTCACTAAATTCACTTACTGTCTTGGTTTTGGTTTTTGTCTTCCCCCCATACTCCTCACACAAATGTAAAATACAGGAGGTCAGGGATTTTTTGAGGTGAAGTACTTTGGATTAAGCCCAGGGCCTTCACACTGAGCTCTATCCCTTTACTTTTTTTTTTTTTTACTTTTGAAATAGGGTTTTGGCCAAGTGTGGTGGCCATGGCTGTAATCCCAGCACTCAGGAGACTGAGGCAGGAGGATCGCCATGGGTTTGAGGTTAGTCTCAACTACACAGTGAGTTCAGGGCCAGCTGGAACTACACAGCAAGACTTTCTCAAAAAATAAACAAACAAACAAAACAGGGTTTCATTAAGTCGCTAAACTGTCCAGGCTAGGTTCAAATTTTCCATCGTACTGCCTCAGCCTCCCTGAGCGCTGGGGTTATGGGTGGGCACCGCCACGCCTGGCTGAGGGCAGGGACATCTGTGTCTCTTGCCCTCCTGCACCCTCATGCCCAGGACTCGCTAGAGCATCTGCTGAACAGGGTAGAGAGTGAGTGGAGCACGTGCCAGGAGGGCTGAGGTCACAGCGGGGCTGTCACACGCCACCTTTCCCTCGTCCCGTTCTTGCACTGGCTGTCTACAAGGGCAGGCTTCTGGCACCCCAGGGGGACAGACATGGAAGGGAAGGGAGGTGCCAGCTATGAAGAGGGTTGAGGGAGCTGTAGGCCTGGGTGTCTGGACTCAGTCTCAATGGAGGGGGGGGCAGGGTGGGCGGGTGCAGACTCCAGGTCATGGGATTTGGCGTCTCCATTTGGCCAGCCACCTGCTGCTCAGACTCTGCGAAAGATGTTAAAAAAAAATCTCAGGGAGTCACACTGGGTGAGGAGCCACACTTGCACATGACCTCTTAGGTCAGTCCTCTCTGGTGCCTGGGGCTCGGTTCCCTCTGTCAAAATCCAAGAGAGGGCAGGAGAGATGTCTAAGGACCCCTGGGCTCTGTCCTGTGATTCCGGTGCACAGCCCTGACCTGCCCGGCAAGGGCTCTCTGTCAAGCCCACGCTTTTGCAAATGGAATAACATGGGTCTTTCCGACCTGCTTTCCTCACGGTCACAGGCAGCCACAGGAGGATGCAGTATGGGTGAGCACAGACTCAGGCCGCTGCCTGGGTTCATAGCCCAGCTCTGCCCCCTATTTGCTGTGCAACCTTGAATGAGTCACTTGACATCTGGGCATCCGGTTTTCGTCTTCAGTAAAGTGGGTTGAATAATAACCCCTGTTCCATGGGGTAGTTGCGAAGATTAGGTACGATTACATTGGCTGTGTTGGCAAAGCGCTTAGCACCTGACACATGAGCACTTGATAAGCGCTAGTTTCGGGTATTAATCTATAGCACATGAGGTTACAGCTGGCAGAATCAGGGCAGAGAACTTCCTGGCAGGAAGCAGGCACAAGCCTAACAAATACAAAGCCATGGGAAAGAGAGTGGCATAGTCATGGAATAGCCGACTAAGCCAGCGAAGCAAGGAGCGTGAAGCACCCACTGTGTACCGGCACAGGAGGGCCGACGAAGGCTCCTCCCGACCTCCTCCACCCGTCTTAAATCTCGGCGAAGGAGCAGCCATGCCTGTTTGTCCTCTTTGCCGCGGTAGCCACAGCATCCAGCGCCTGGCACACAGTCGGCCGCTCTTAAATGCTGGTTGAACAAATAACGTGCAGAGAAAAGCATGTTTGGGGACCCGGCCTCCAGCACTTTGCACCCTGTGAAATGGTTTCGGAACATTGCGGGGTGGGTGCACAGACGGCTGGCTTGAGGACCGGGGCGGACGAGGGGTAATACGGGTGGCAAGGAGACAGGGAGTTCGGTTAATGGAGACAACCGGGAAGAGTGAAGGAGAACGCCCCAACCAACTCTGCAAAGCAAGTTGGCCCCCAGGCTGCGCGGGGACCCACAGGTGGGAGGTGGGCCAATAAGGAGCCTCCGTCCGCGAGGGCGAGCCAATCACCGCGTACCGCCACGCAAGGCCCGCCCATAAGGCCCCGGCGCCTTGGCCATCACCCCCAGCCCGCGGGAGGCGCGCAGGCCGAAGGCCTCGCCGCCCGGATGATCCGCTGTGATGGCTTCTGTGCAGCCTCCACACCCACAGGGCCCCGTCATCCTCCTGGTCCATGCCCCTGCCGGGGACCAGCGGGAGCCCCAAGAAGACGAGTCAGACCTCTTCCCCCTGTCGGGCAGGACAAGGACGCGGCCGGCGTGGCCAGGCCGAGGGCGCCGCGGCCCGCGGCGGGGAGTCGCCTGGCACCAGCCCGGGAATGACTTGTGGCCCAGCCGCCCCTCCCCCAAGCAGACCCTTAGGGGGCGGACGGCAGGGGCTGCCTTGCTGCAAATGACTCCCTTTGTCATTCTGTTTTGTTATGATTAAAAATGCATGTCGCAGGCGAGGCCCTGGAGTGGAACCCGGTTGAAAATTGAATCATTAATATTCCCCCTCCAGCTGATGCCCGGCGCTTCCCAGGCAGCTGTGAGCGATCCGGAGACATGCAACAGTTTTGGAGTCGGAGGGATGAAAAACAGGGTGCACCAGCCCCGGCCCGGGTCCCCACCCCTGGAGACAGGAGCAGGCTGTCAGGCGAAGGCTCAGTCGTGACCCCACACCCTTTCTCAGGGTCTGACCCTGGAGCTGGAGAGGTGACAACCCAGGCTTCCTGGTGTCTCCTCCCTTTAATCCCACCCACCCCTCTGGCTTCCTTTTCTTCCTCTCCCTGTTTTCTGCCTTACTGCTTTTCTTCAGAGGTGTATTTTCACCTTTCTAAAGCTTCTCATTAGCACCTATCATTTTGCTAGAGTTTCTACCCACCAAGCATTATTTGGGCCCTTTATGTTATATAATTCTCAGAACAACTCCAAGGGGTAACTTCTGTTATGACCCCATTTTACAGATGGAGAAACCAAGGCACAGAGGTTCAACAACTTTGCCAAAGTCACACAGCTAGCA
This sequence comes from Chinchilla lanigera, assembly GCF_000276665.1. Taxonomy (NCBI): domain Eukaryota; kingdom Metazoa; phylum Chordata; class Mammalia; order Rodentia; family Chinchillidae; genus Chinchilla; species Chinchilla lanigera. The sequence goes on along the minus strand of NW_004955438.1, from coordinate 386,083 downwards.
AGCGAGGGGCTCCAGAGTTTATGCTCTTCACCACTAGGCTTGCCAGGCCCAATATAGTAATCACTAGCCACATTAAGCTGGCTAGTCTGAAATGGCACATACCAAATATGAAATAAGAGAGTCTAAGACAGTACAAAAATGTAGACCCTGCCAGTAATAATTTTTGTATTGATTAGATACTGAAATTTTTTTTTTTTTTTTTGTCTTTTTGAGACACAGTTTCATCATGCAGTTCAGGCTGGCTTTGAACTCACTTTGTATAGCAAGATGGCCTCAAACTCTCAGGGATCCTCCTGCCTCAGCCTCCTGAGTGTTAGGATTATAGGCTGCTCTTGCCCACACAGATCCTTAGTTTTTTCGTTGTCTCTCAGCTTGAAGTTCACATTGTCACCTCCTCAGAGAAGCCTTCTCCATCTCCAGATAGAGGCCCCCAGTCACCCTCCCATTTTGGGGGCTGGCATCAGCTTCTCTCAGTGTGCACGTGGCAGATACTTCTGCAGTGCTTGTGGAAAGGCTGATGCGGAGCGAGCATAGGTGGTGGTGGGGGGGGTTGGGAGGTGGAGCTGGCTTTTGCCTTTCCTGGCCCTTAAACTAGAACGAGAGCTGGACGCCAATGCCAGTGTCCCAGTGATCTGACCACAGAGAATCAGGACCCCAGCCCAGAGGGACCCTTCCTCCAGGACCTTCCTCCCTTACAGGCGCCAGACTGGGACTCAGCTGCAGGCTTCCTGCCCAAGTGGACTTGGCTGTGAGTCACTGCTGCCAGGGCTTGTGGAGACCCAAGGTACCCCGGATGGGAGGTCAGGCTGCTGAACTTCCCCTGCTCCAGTGCCTCCGGCCAGAGGCAGGGGTAGAGCTCAGCCTCCTCCATCCCGCTCCTCAGAGGGGAGGACAGTGGGTGAGAGAAGGGGCGCAGGGGCTGCCCCTCCCCTCAGCTCCCACCCCCTTGCATCTCTTTCCTGGTTCTGAGGATGGAACCCAGGGCCTCACGCGGGCCAGGCCAGAGCCCCATCCCGAGCCCATGCATCTCCAAGTGCAGGGCTAATGTGGTGGAGCCCTGTGTCCACACGTCACACATATTCACAGGCATACGAGGCAGATGTTCTGATCATCCTGTGACAGATAAGGAAACCGAGGCACAAACTGGTGAAAATGGAGCCACATTTTGATCGCTGGTCTTTTGACACAAGAGCCGTCTCAAGCACTGCACCAAGGCCGGGGGGGATGTTCAGACCCCAGAGACGGAGCCAGGAGGAGGCTCACAATGTTTCTAATGTCCCCTGGCAAACACCCCACAGTGGATCACAGCTGAGGAGAACGAGGCACCTGGGGTGGTATCCCTTTCCCTCCAGCCATCAGGGAGGCACTGCTCCGGTCCAGGCATCTCGCCTACCTGCAGGCTGACCGCTGACACAGAGCCCTTAGCCTAATGCCTTTTCCCCCAGCAGGGCCAGGCGGGCCACAGGCTCTCTAGCAGGGGCTGCCGCTGCAGCTGCTCTCAGCCTGCCTCTTAGACCTGTCACGGCTGGCCTCGCCTGAGTCCCCAAGCCCTCCTGAGTCCTCAGCACGCCCTTCTCTTGTCCCACCTCTGCACTCAGCCTGTGCCTTTGCATGTGCTGTTTGTGCCAATGGAGACACCACCTTCCCTCCTGTGTGCCTGACCCCGGTGGAGTCCCCAGCCCCGCCCCAGGCTGCTGCCGTCTTCCACAGCACCCTCCTTCCTCTCAGTGCTCACTGGCCTGTGCTCCTGCTCTGGAGAGGGTCCTCCAGCCTTGCGTCCTGGAGGCCCTGCTCACTCACCACGGATGTCTTGGACCGACAACAACCAGGACAGAGCAAGGAGCAGCCCGGGTCAGTGGCCACCACAACTCCTGGTTAGGGACACTCGTAACCACCTTCCTGGCTCCTGCTTTGTGTTGCTGGGGGGGGGGTGTCTCTGAGCTGCCACCAAAATCACTCTGCCAACAGTATGGAAAGTATGGCGGCTCTCTGGGGCTGGCCGGCCTCTGCCATGGTGCTGGGCAGGGTAAGGACCCAGTCCAGGAGTTTATGGGACTTGCGCTCTTGGGGAGACAGAGACCTGGAGTCAGGACCCCACCAGACAGCCCTGGTCCTACAACGTATTTCACGGGTCAGGGCCACAAGGGAGCTGTGCAGCTCGGTGGCTTCCTATAGTCTAGGGCCAAGGACTTCGTGCCCCACAGGGGCTGCTGCAGAGGGAGGACATGTCCCTTGTCCCCCAGCAGGGGAAAGTGGGTTCTGAGCCAGAGAAGGCACTGTGCAGTTGGAAGAGGTGGGCAAGCTGATGGCTGGTTCATTGGCTCTCCCGTCTGCCACCCTGCCCCGACCCTCACCCACCCCACCCTCAGCCACACTCCGTCCCTGTCCCTCCCCCTCCTCCCTTCTCCCACCCACGCCTCCCCAAGGACAAGCAAAGTTATTACAATAATGAATTAGCCAGCCCGCTTACTGCCGCCACTGGCGAAGACAATTATCCCCCCCATCCCTAGCCGCCACTCGGCTCCCTCATAAAGACAGGCTTTTGGGGCCGCTTTGTGCTTTGATTGGAAATGAAGAGATTGCTAATTAGGGAGCACCTGCTGGGACCTGGGCTGGCAGGAACAACGGCAGGACGGACTGAGAGGCCACGGCAGGCAGGCGAGGCGAGCATGTGTGCATGTGTGCACCTGTGTGTGCGTGTGCGTGTGTGTGTGTGTGTGTGCTGGGGTGGTGGGGTGGGAGGAGGCAAGGGGAGGAACAGACAGCCAGTGCCACTTGGACACCTCTGTGATTTAATCCAGTCCCCGTCCACCCTACCTTGAAGCTGTAAACAAAACCCAGACGTTTTATGGAGCTTTTCACCTTTTAAAGGATGCTAATTTGTTTATGGGGGGCTATAATTCTGCTCGTGTTTGCATAGGTCAGTGTCGGCACGTGATGCCAGCACACAGCTGTTTCTGGCTGGGCTGGCCGGTGTAGTGATGTGCGGAGCCTCACAGCCTCTTGCAGACAGGTAAGGACAGGGTTGGCACACAGAGGGTCCCTGATGGCACCGGGATGCTTGGGGGCAGTGACAGGAGCGTGAGGTCACAGGGTAACCAGGCCTGAGGCTGACTTGATGATTTCCTCTTGGGCTGGGAACCACCCACTTTGCCACACTTTCCTGGGTCCTGGGGAGACAAGCTCATTGCCAGCACTGTTCCCAGAATGCAACCCCAATTTGACTCTGTAGTTAGCTGGTAGAGACGCAAGTACCCAGCTGCTTTTTCCTAAATATCATAAAACCCTGGCTGACGAGACTAGAACCCATGTTGGGAGCCCAACTTTTCAGTCCTTGCTCCCCATGTGGACTGGATTCCACTGAGCAACTCTTGTATGCATGGAGGACTGAACGCGCTCACACACACACACACACACACACACACACATGCGCGCGCGTGCACAGCTTTGATACCTTTGGGGCATTCTTTTGAATACTGCAACACAGGGCCCGGCTCTAGAGATGTGCCATAGCCACGGCCACAGCCACAGCCACACACAGTTGTGACTTGGGCAATTGGGGAAGAGGACAGAGAGCAGGATGGGACCAGAGATGACATCTACAAGAGGAGGCATGAGCAAGGCTTTTCTGAGAAGGAGGGAAGTTAGCTGAGTCATCAAGGAGCCTGGGGGTCAGGGCCCAGGGATGCCACCCAGGTTGCCCTTGTTGAAGCAATGGATTCAGCAGAACCAGCAGGAGGCTCATGGACAGAGCAAAGGTGGAGGATGTGGAGCGGGGGAGGTGTGTGGGGAGCTGCGGGGGTGGGCTGGAGGGAGGGCACATACCTGGGGATAAGGCTGCTTTTGCACTGTGTACAGATGGGGGTTCAGTGAGATGTGGCGAGGCGGTGCTTCTGGAGCATGACTTGGGGTTAGGACACACGCCACTCCCAGGTCAAGTGGTGCTGCTTCCCCTGGCTCCTGTCTGCCTATACTTAAGATACCTAAAACTCACAGAGCATTGGCTGAAATGCATGTCCATTGCACAGCAGCTCACCCCAGGAGGTAGGGATCCTCACAGAGATCCTGTCTTGGCATATGTAGTGGACTGAGGGTTCCCTGGCCACCCACCTCAGTTTTCCTGCCTGTAAAATGGGGATGTACTCCTTACTTGCTTGGGGGTCTCCTGTGCAGCTCTGTTAACCCTTAAAGGCCAGAAAGCAACCTATGGCAAACCTACGGCATGAGAACCGCAGCGGGCTGTTTGTATCGTTGACAGCGCTAAAAGCCTTGCCACTGCTGAGCTATAGTGCACAAGAGAAAGGCCGGAAGCACAGACGTGCAACCAGGAGCCGTTTCAGATTCCAGTGCCGCTGCTCAGCAGCTCTGCTCCCTTGGGCTCCTCACTGAACTCCTCTGGGCCTCACCTTTCCCATCTGGAAAATGAGTAGGGAGGATTCCAGCACCTACTTTCTCTGGCGGCCGAGCAGGAGAAGGGATGGCAGGAATCAGGCAGAGAGCCCAGCTCACGGTATGTCCTGGATGACAGGACTGCATTCTTCCTCTGCCTCATCATCGTCCTTCCAAGCTGTGTAGTTTCCCATGGAGCCAGGATGGAAAACCTGCTCCCTCACTTCGCGTTCTTACCCCTTCTGTGTGATACAGTGAGCGTCCCTGCTTTCCCAGACCCCTGCCTGTCCTGTTTTCCCTTTCGACTACTGTGAGCATCGGAACCTTCAGAGGAGTCTCCGGGTCTGCCAGAGAGAAATGGAAAAGTTGGCAAAGCCCCAGGAGGCAGAGGGTAAGGTCCACTTCGCTCCCACCTGGGGCCCGGGGTCCATCAGGGCTTGTGGCAGCTACAGAGGCAGGAGACACTGCCTCTTGGGGAGATCCTTTGCCAATTCCCTGCATAGGCCAGGGAACGTGAAGGACAGCGGGCCTTCTGCCTGGCAGCCTGGAAGCCCCTGAAAAAGAGACCAAAACTCAGGCCCAAGAGGCTGCAGGCACAGCTGTGAGGTCACCAGGCCCGGGCTGGGCCCAAGCATGGCAGCTCAGCAGATGGTGGTCTGTGCACCCTTGAGCCCTCACTATGCCCAGAGACAGGAACGTGCCAGGCACTGGAAAAAGCAGCTGGCAGGAAGGGTGCTTTTGCCCCTCTCTGTGTGTGCCACAGCCAAGGAAAGCAGCTATGGCCATCGGTGGTGGGATTAGGTCCTGAAATAGAGGAAGAGTGGCACCAACATCCTCCGAAGCAACCTGGCTCCTCCCTTCCACCGTGTCTACAATCAGCTGCAGGCGTCAGCCAAGTTTTAGATTAGACTAACGCTATGACCATCAGAACTCCTCCACTCCTGCGCTTGTGTGGCTCCCCAAGCCCTAGGGTATTCGCCACCCATGACCTTCAGCCACAGAGCCACAAGAAGAGCAGAGGCCAGGGCTGGTGCTCCTCAAGCCTCACCCCACTTAACCCTCAGACAACCCCAAAAGACTGGGTTTTACTGACCCCTTGCGCAGATGAGAAAACCTCAGTGCAACAGGGTGGTGCAAACTTTCCAGGGACCATAAGGCTAAGGAGCAGCAGAGCGAGAACTCCAACCCACACTTGCCCAAATTCGAAGTTAGACTTTTACCATCTCCTAACCTGGCATCTGGGTCCTGTGGACATATATGCAGGCCCCGTGAGCATGAGCTCCTCACTGTGTCTCAAATCTGCTATTTGCTTTTGGCAGGTGGAGTGCAGGCAGGTGTTGGGATTGGCTTGGCTAGAGTGGGGGTACAAGGAGCTTCTGAGCATTCCGCAGGTACCTAGGGTCAGCACACATACCTGAGGGCAGATGTGACAGGTGTGTGCTCCTGGTACGTGGACAGCAGTGAGGATCAGCCATGGATGCTGGACATCCATGGAATTGCTTTCCTCCTGGTTGTGTCATCACCAGGAGAGTTTCAGGGAGGAGGTATCTTAAATATAAAGAACAAGTGGTTTGGTTGAGGGCTGGGGCAGGGAGCTTCAGCCTGTGGAAATGCCATAGTAGACATGCATTTCAGGTGGATGGATGAGAGGAGGGGCCCAGGTAGGGGTGAGGCCCTCACAGGGGAGACGCTTCCAGCCTTTGGGGGCTGGGATGAGCTGGCAACCTGGAGTCACTGAGCCAGCACTTTCCTATGGACTCAAACTGAGGAGCCCTACAGTTTTCCTAGAGTCAGGTGTCCAGGCTTAGTGGTTTAGTGACTAGATATGGTAGCTACAGAGGCAAATAAGTCTGAGTTTGAAATGTGTCTTTATCATTTTCCAGACCTGCAATATCCACAGGTGGGCTGATCTGGAGTCCCTCAGCTATAAACTGGAGACACCACCCACTTCAAGGAATAGCCATGGAGATGAGATGCAGCAGTGTCCAAAGAACTCCCTAGTACTCTAAGCATAGTCTGTTAGCAAGGCCAGTTCCCCTTCCCCACACGCGTGACTTCCTGTCCTTTTCTTGGAGGCAGCCAGGCAGACTACAACCAATTAAAGCAAGCAGGCCACCCTCCCTGCCCCACACACCTGTTCCAACTAAACTTGTATTTCAGGCTCTAAAAGAAAAAGAACTGTCTTTTGTTTTTTTTCTGTGTAGTTCGAGATGTGCGGTCATGTATAACACTGCTTTTTGGGGACAGGTAATGGCTACATACCCTACCTTGGCCTTTTGCTGAAGGCATATCAAAGGCCAAAAGACAACACTGGAGGGAAGCAGTGGGGGCTCTTAACTACATTCAGTGGGCACCTGTCCTTCTCTCTGTCCGCCTCTGTGGGACAACTTGCTCTGCTGAGAGAGGGAGGGAGAGGAGACAAAGAGAGAACCTAGCTTTGAGCATTGACCATCTTTAGAGCCTGTCGTGGTGGCCTGGAGTCGCCATACCCAGGGTGGTGGTGCTCTTGATGGGTCTAGCCTGGGCTCAACCTGTACAGTGATGGAAGCTCAGAGTCACACTCCAGAGGGGTCCTATGCCCATTGGGGAAGAGGAAGGGGAGGGTGCCCTCTTACGTGCTCTCTCTGTGGTGGGTACTGCTGGGTCCCTCCCAGCTGCTGTCAGCTTTGGGCTTTCCTGAGAGTCACCCTCACCAGGGCACTCTCAGCCACTGTCAGACTGACCGGAGTAGAACTGGCCCATCTCCTTGCCTGAAGGTGGGACTCGGGGTGTGGCCTATGCACCTGTGCTTCTTGCGGGGTAGCCACAGGCTGAGTCTGGCCCAAAGCTGAACCCCTGAATTCACTTGGCTTTCTCCCTGCTGTCTTGGTTACTTTTCTCTCATTGCTGAGACAAAACACCTGACATCTAAAATTAAGGAAGGAAAGGTTTATTTAGCTAACAGTCTGTGGAGGTTTCAATCCATAGTCAGCTGGCTCCAAGGCAGGGTGGCACAGGGCAGAGGGCTACAGTTCATGGCGCCAAAGATAACAAAAGCAGCAAGAACAAAAGGGAGGAGTGGTGGCAAGCAGCCTCTTTCCCTCCCTTACATTGTAAACAGGCTACCCCCACCCAGGGGACATGTAGCACTCACATAATCTCCATGTCCTCCTCTTGCACAGGCTCAGGATGAATACAAAGTAAGCACCCTGGCTCCATGCTGAGTTACATAGTTAACTTTCTAAACTTCTCAAATTGACACAATGAACAACATCCCAGAAAGGTAAGGGCATGTCCTTTTCACTCCAAGATGCCCAATGGCTGAGTCACTTAGCCAAACCTCTAGACTCCCCAAGTTGACACAATGTATCAACCATAACAGCTGCCCTCTGTGTTTCCTTAGCTCTCCCAGGCTCCTCCCAAGAGCACTTCCCCAGTTCTGCTCTGCTTCTGGGGAGCCTGACCTAAGACAGGGGCTTCCTCACCTCCCTGGAGCCTTCCCCAAACAGCAGGGTGATGGCAGAACTCAGGAACCAGGGCCATGCCCAAACCCACCTGGCAGGAATGCTTACATGCCCCCATCTGCTGAGAAGGCACCAGTGAAACAAGAGACTCACTCTGCCTGGGGGAGACTCTAGAACCTGCAGTGGGCCCAGAATCAAGGAGAACACAGAGACCTCCTGGGGGTCACTCCAGCCTGGAGATCCAGAGCCTGGGTCAAGACTACCACTCAGAAAGCCAACACATCCTGCGGCTCACCCGAATAGCCTGTCACCCTGCAGCTGGGGCTCCGCTGGCAGCACCTAGATACGTCACTCGGCCTCTAGTCCTTCACCAGAAAACTTTAATCTTCCTATGAAAAGAGAGACTGAAACCTGGGGACTGTAGGAATGCAAGCAGGGCAGGGAAAAATGTCCCTGAGGAAAGGGGTATGCCAAAGACAAACAAGGTGTCCACTGCTAGGTGCAGGGGTGCACGCCTGTCACCCCAGCTACCTGAGAGGAGGAGGCAGGAAGATTAAAATTCGGACGACTGACTGGGCAATTTAGGGAGACTCAAAATAAAGAAGAGAACTGATAGCTCTGGTGGTGGAGCACTTGCCTAGCGTGTGTGAGCCTCTCAGTTCAATTCTCAATGCAAAAATCAATCAATCAGTCAATTAAAACAACAACAAAAACCCTGCCTACTGAACCGTCTAAGTATCGTCAGCGGTTTAACTCAGGTTCCCAGTGTGACACCTGGGTGATCACATCACGAACTACAGAGAACTCACCAGCATCCCCGGCTGCTGCACCACACAGCGGGCTGTGAGCACCCTGAGCGAAGCCAGAGGAATGGCCCCGTGTCCTGGAAGGCCCCAGATGCAGACAGGATAAACACTTTGTCCCAGTGAGCGCATGTTGGACTCCGTCCAAGGTGGGGTGGTGTTCTGACTCTCCTCGGGAATGTGATTAGCATCCCAAGAGCCAAGGTGGGAGGACTGAGAGGCGATCAAGGTCACAGGAAAGTGGGCAAAGAGTCTGCTGTGGAGCTGTAACCTTTGCAAGAGACCCTGCCTCCCTCCTCCCTCCCTCCCTATGAACACTGGATGGTGGGCCAAGGTAGAGACAGCCTCCTGGAGGGAAGGACAAACACATGTCCTCCCACCCTGACAGTCAGGGTCGTATTAGTGGCAGAAGAGGTGAAAAACCATAGTTTTGAGTCTCTGGAAAGATGAGATATGGAAAGAATATGGTGGGGGAAACAAAATATGAAACAAAGGCAAGAAAACACTGGTGTGGGTTGACTGAGAGAGGATATAAAGCCGGACACGGGAGGTAGATGGGGGCCGGAAGTGGGGACCCCTAGAGCAGGGGATGACAGGAATGTGCTTCCTGAAAGCTTGCCACCACACGGCCCATTTCCAATCTGCCTGCTTACCTCATGGATGAGGCCTACATTCGATCAACACAGCTGCCTCCTCCTCTGTCACGGTTTCTGAAAACTGATTTACAGAAAAGCACGACTGCAAGAATGGCCGAGGAGCAAAAGCAATGGTAAGTGCAGGCCTTTCTTGGAGGAAGCACCTGTCGTAGTATTTACAGGGGTGTCGGGAGTAGGGTGGGGGGCTAGAGTTCTAGGGTCTCTTTCACATGGGACTTTTAAGGGGGACACTCAGCACGTTTCTCTTATTCTTTCTTTATTCCTTCCATTCTTTTTTTTTTTTTTTTTGGTTTTGGTTTTTCTCCGGTACCGGGAACCGAACTCACGACCTTGCGCTTGCCAGGCAGGCGCTTTTGCCGCTGAGCTAAATCCCCAGCCCCTCCTTCCATTCTTTTAAAAAAAATTTTTATTACTTTTTTTGGTGTAGTACTGGGGAATGATTCCAGGGTCTTCTCATTGAGCCATAGCATCACCCTTTTTAAAACATTTATTTTTATTTTTAACCATTATTTTTGTGGTACTAGGGATTGAATCCAGGGCCTTTGCACTGAACTACATCCCCTGCCCTTGTTAATTTTTTATTTTGAAACAGGAGCTCCCTAAGTCGCTAAGCTGCCCAGGCTGGGCTCAAACTTGCAACCCTTTTACCTCAGTCCCCCAGCATTCTGGGATTACAGGCGTGCACCACCATGCCTGGCTGGCACCTTTCAAAGAAACTAAATAAAACTACGGAAACTTTGAAAATGTTGAACTAACTTCAGTGCAAGTATAAATGATGCAGAAGGGTATTCACATGTATTTTACTGATGCCTATTCATACTGAGATGTGTAGTACCTGGTGAAGGTGGCATCAGACAGCATAATTTACTACTTGGGGACCTTAAGCAAGATCCTTAACCTCTGTGCTTCAGTTCCTCCTTCTATGAAATGGGAATAATTATGACACCTACATCTTTCAGTCATTTCCTGGAACATAACAGATCCTTAAGAAATGCTTCTTTCCTTCTCCCTCACTCAGAAGAGTAACTGCAGAGGGGCAACATGTGAAACAGTGAAGAAACCAGGCCAGCACTCAACAACAATGCAGGGGACAGCAAAGACATGTCTCCGGGAAATGCCATGATTATGTACCAGGTAATGGTGTAGTTAATGTGAGGCGATATTATTGTTGGAGGGTGGTGAAAACCTTCACAATGTAGAGCAAGAAAAAGATACTGAACAGTTTTTAAAGCTTTAAATTCATAATGTGGTTCATCCCCAAAGTGAAAACTGCTGGGTAAAAAAAAGATGAGGTTTTAGGGGCTCGAGAACAAAGCATATCCCCAGGCTCAGTATGGAAATGACAGACAGCAAGACCACCTGAACTGTGGAAGTCCGATTGTCAGAACCGTTCTTCTGGGAAATTTGGTGCAGGACTAGGGAAGGTCTGAGATCAAGGGTCCAGCATATAAAGGAATCACTTGCTAAGTTTTATAAATGGCAAAGACAGGAGGGGAAAGGGGCACAGAGACCAACAGAAGCAGACTTGAGGACTTAGGGGAGAATATTTCAGAAATAAGTTAGAAACAGTAAAAAGAATGGTCACGCCATGATTAATGATAAAATCAAGGCCATTTATGAAATATATGAAAAACATCTTCACAAGACAGCACAAAGGGCTGCAGAAAATGGATAAGAGATACTTTGGGTTCTGAGGACCCTTTGTTTAGCAAGCCTCCAAATGTAATATTTCTAAATCTTAGCATGTAATAGGGAAAGGGGGAAAACAAGCAGACAGTAGAGTGGCATGTAAACGTGCAGGCACGGTGGTTAGAAGCCATTGCATTCCTCAGTGGTATTTACAGTGAGGCTTATAGACACCTCAATGTACATTTTCCTTCTAAGAGGTTTTCCAGTTCACACCATGAAGGCGTGAGCTTCCAGCCCCAACCAGTGACAGAGGGGCTGCAGGGAGGAAACCAAGACATCAAGCACAGCTAGCTGAGCTGTGGCCCTCTGAGGCTGGCCTGAGGGGTTGGCATTTCCTTGCGTCACTTCTTTCATTAGTACCTGCAAAGTGAGTTTGGTGCCTGTCATAACCAGACCCTGTGCTGGGAGAGGGGGCCCCTCAGTCCCTGCCCACAGGGGGCTTCATTGTGGAGGAGCATACAGACACCCTGACTGCTGTGACACAGGAGGGCTGCTGCCCGGCAGGGGCACTGACGTCCGGGGCTGGATGCAGGAGTGTGTGCTGATTGTCTGGTCACCCATTCCTCTTACAGACAAAGGAACAAGCAGAGAGAGACAAACTCAGATCTGGATGATACAGAAGCATCAGGCAGTGGCTCCTGGAAGCAGATGTGACATATTGCTCAATGTGCTGATACAAGAATCAGTTTTATTTCCATGAACAGTGTGGTAGCCTCCACAACACTGTTCAACCACATCAAGAGGGTGTCATGTTTCAAGGTAATGTTTCTGATATTTTTAGCAAATGGATTCCACAGCTTTACTTACAGTGCTTCCACTTGGCCCCTCTGTCTCCATTTCCCACTCAGATGATTAGGCACCCCAAAACTAAGTGGGAGGAGAAGGCAAGCCCAAGGAAGCCAGAGCCAACACAGGCACTTTAGGCAGCTATGGACAGTTCTCTCCTAGGCACATTCCCCTCCTCTCCTGAAGCTTTTGTCATCCCAAGCACATCTGGCTCCCAGTCATGTGTGGCCTTCTTTCATATTTTAAATTTTTATGTAAGTGATGTTATCCTCCTGTCTCTAAAAATCTACAGAACACTGCCACTTACTGCCCAACAAATCCACTAAGACAATTTATTAGATTAACAACTGGCCCTGCGTTGAAATGTATGTCCCCGAGGATAGAGATGTGGCTGAAGAGTCTGCACAAAAAAGAGCCACCTCCATGTGTCTGTTGCCTGAGAGCAAAGGCTGAACTTGCAGGGATGAATATCCATCTCTCAATCCCTCCTCATGGACCCCAAGCGGTGCTGCTGGCTTCCCAAGGAGCAGCAGCAGATGGGCATCTGAAGGCTGACTTAGCTCAAGAGTCATTACATGAGGGTGTTCTCAATTGAGTGCCCCTGAGTAAATAGTAATTACATGTTCCTTCTAGATTACTCGCAGCCTGAGACAGGAAAGAAGAGAGTCATGGATGGCTGACCCGAATACCCTGAACGTGCACACGTGCGCGCATACACTCAGGCTAGTCACATGTGTGGTTTCGGAATTTCCCCCAAAGAGCATGATGGCAGTTCTACATGTCCCTTGAAATACGCCAGTCAGGCCCCTGTGGAGGTGTCAGAAATTGCCCTTTCCCTTTCCTATTTTCACTCTTCATTCCTTGCTGCGTTCTCCCTGAAGATGCACTGCCAAATGTGGGAAACAAGCAATCTCTGAGTTACGCTGCACAGGGAAGAGGAATTGGCCTGCAGAGAAACTGCTCTGCTGCGCTGACTGGTGACACACGTGGACACACAGACCACTTACTTAAACCACTTTCCACCTTCACATTTGCGCTTCAGTGACCACATGTGCTACGCTATGGAGAGCAGATTTCCATAGGAGGCAAAATGTTGACCAGATCACCCCAGAGTGCAGACAGTGGGGGATGTTCCTATTTCCACACCAGGAGGTAGCTGGATATGGGAATGCAGCTTCCTTTGGCAGGGAATGGTGGGGCACTGGGACGTGTCTTTAAATCACCTCCAGAGCAGCACGTTTTGCTGTCCAGAGGGACTTAGGAATGAAAGGACTTTGAAAGTTTCCTCCCTCTTGGCCTTTCTGGCATAGGGCCCTGGAACATGATCACAACAGCGAAATGTCACCTTCCTCCTCCACAGCAATGGCTCTGAGGGCTCATTACCTAGCAGGCACTTTTCATGGGGCTCCTTTAATCCTCACAAGTCTGAAGGGAGGTGCTCTCATCACCCCCATTTTACCATGAAGAAACAGGGTGATGTGAAGAGGTGGGACCAGAGCTGCAGCTAGTATGATGTGCATGAGGCCCAGCAGCTTTGCTACAAAACCTGCTGTTCACCCAGACAGCTTCGGAGGGGTCACCATGCAGTCTAATTCTGGTAAGCACTTGCAGTTTTAAAGGAATGTTTTTCTCTGGGTTTTAGTTTAGCTCCGTGCCAATCTCATGAGACTCAAAGCAGGGTCGGGTCCCATTCGGCAGGTGAAGAAAGAGCACAACAGCAAAGCTTGCCATGTCCCTGCTTGGCAACTCCTCTCCCAAATCCCAGTGGCTCTCCTTTCTCATACTGCCAAAGGAGTGTTCCACTGGAAGGCTGGGTGCCTGGTGTTGGGGCTTCTCCAGATGTGTGGGGGCCTAGATGCTCCTTCCGGGTGGGAGCATTGGAAAGGAAGGAGTAACAAGACCATAAGGGTACAAAGCGAGGACCTCTGCAAAATAAAACAAAAATCAAAGGGGCAGAATTTGGATCTGTGTTTTCACACTACTAGCCTTGACCAGGTGTCCACTAACCTCCCAGATGGGCTTACAGAAAATGGAAGATTAACTGGAGAACCAACCAAGGAAGGAAAAGGGGTGTAAAGCAAGGAAGCCCAACAAGAAAAAGCCACAGCTGGGCCCACAGCGTTGGACAGGAGGGACACCGGCTGACTGACCCATGGTGATTGGCTATGTTATGAACAGTGTTCAGGGTTTATCATACCAACAGTTCTGAGCATGTAAATGCTTAGAGCTGGAGGGCCCCAGAGATCTCCTGGAATCCCTCATTTATCATGGAGGGGACTGAGCTCCCAGCAGTACGAGCACTTACAACTGACCTGGGACTTGGGCCATCTGGTACTTGCCGCCTGCCACCGCACACCAGGTTGTGCTTGGATTCCAGAGCTACAACGGAAGCAGCCCTCAGCCGAGGGCCTCTTTCCAGTTGGCTTTGTTGTTCCAACTTTTTGTATGTCGGGGAGGCTGAGACAAGGTCTCGCTATGTAGTTCAGACTGGCCTTGGACTCACTCTGTAGGCCAGGCTGGCCTCAAACTCATGGCAATCCTCCTGTCACAGCCTCCTCAGTGCTGAACTTGTAGACATGGGTCACCATGCCTGGACATCGCTCAACTTTTAATTTCAAAATTATTACAGAATCTTAGGGAGTTGCGAACAGAAGATACGGGGAAGCCCTACGTACCTTCCCCCAGCTCCCCCCGGCTCACCTGTGTGCACAATAGCCACATAACCCGGATACTCTTGGGGTGGGGAGACCTTTCCTGAGACTAATTCAAGAATCGAATGATTCATGGTATTTCTTTCTCCAGTCTTACCCAGCCTCCTCACCGCCAGAAACCCTGAAACATGCACACAGTACACACACACAGCCTCATCAGCAGTAATTTCACTCCTGAAGATTGCTAGAAAGATCACTAGGCCAAGTTAATCAACTGTTGCAGCCAGGCACTGGTCCCCAAGAGATGCTGGACTTTTTGCTGCCATCCCTTAGCCCTCAGCAACCTTCCTTGTTACGCCATCTTCCAAATGCAAGCAAAAACGCTGTTCTGGGGGAGAATCCAGTACCTAAAATGATGTTCATAACTCACCACCTTTCAGAAGCCTTGTCTGTGCTAATGAAAGCAGACACTTTGGAAAGCTTCAGAGGGAAGGTCTCCCTCTCATGTGCACCCCCTGGGAGCAGAGTGTTTAAAGCAAGAGGAGGAGTGCAGGGCAGCAGAATCTGAACAGCCAGGGGAAGCAGCACAGCTCCAGCTCAGAAAGGGGAGCAGAGAGAGCATGAAAGTGAGAGAAACAGTCACAGGAGAGATGCCAGTGAGCAATTAAATCTCACATCCACTTAGACAAAGCCCCCACCCCCCTCTCTCAGGGCTGGAGCAGGGACCGTGATCAGTGGGTCAAGAGCTGCTACAGTAGTTCAGGCAGGACAGTCATAGCTTCAAATTCCTCCCCTGCGATCAGGGGTGCTCCCTGAGAAAAGAGATTCTGCAATCACTTTACACGCATTTACTGAACACATATTATGTGCCAGGCACTGCACTCGGCACTGGGACTTTGCAAGTGAATATCAAGGGGGCCAATAGGAAGGCAGTGACCTTCGGGTGTTTAGTAGTAGTGCCTACCAACCGCTGAGGGATGGGGAGCAGAGAGGGGCAGTGAGAAAAGGGACTTTACAGTGCGGCAGCATTGCCCACCAGTGAGGAGAGAAGAGGAGAAAGCCCATGGTTTGGCTGTACCATGAGTCCTTACAGAGATGCACAGGCATGTTGGAGACCCCGGCCCCGGGTGCCATTCAAGGGAGAACATTTCTTGCAGGAACTCAGGGAGATGTCCACTGGCTCAGGGGTTCATCTGTCAAGGGGTCACATTAAGAGAGAGCGGGCAGAGCAGTGCCCTGCGGTCCTATAGGTGCAGCTAGGTTGGCTTCAGAGCGGGACAGCCTGGCCTGCTCTGCAGGTACAGCCCAAACTGCTGTCAGGGAATGTGGGGTGCAGAGGGGTGCAGGAGGAACTTGGAGACCCAGGAACCAAACTGGTCATGGGAACGTGTGCCAGAGCCAAGGGAGTAGATGAAACTACTCCGATGTTGCTGGGAGCCCAGCTGCATCCTTAGCTCTTCCACATGGTTTATTTTTTATTATTTTTTTGGGCAGGGGGGGGGGTTTCCGGTACCGGGAACCGAACTCACGACCTTGCGCTTGCCGGGCAAGCGCTGTGCTGCTGAACTAAATCCCTAGCCCCTTCCACATAGTTTAAAAGCGACGCGTTCTCAGCTGAGGGTCCCCAGCACACCTTGAGCTCCGCTTTCAGGGTGCAGCCGGAAGAGTTGCTGACTGGGCACTCCACTGACAACCTGCTTTGGGGAAACCACACCTGGGGTGCTGTCTCTGGGGTGTGCAGAGCGTTCCTTGCAGATCACACAGAAGCGCCACTGCTTCCTGGGCGCGGGGCATCTCGTCCTCCCAGCGATCCACGAGGCAGCTTCTAGTGTTATCTCCACTTAGCAGAGGGCGAGAGCAAGACCTTAAGGGGCTGGGTAGCGCTCATCTCACTGCTGAGAAAAAGTGTTGCCAGGATTTGAACCCTGGCTGTCTGACCTTAACCACAGCCCCATACTGTCCACAGCAGCATGTGTTAGGTGAGGGCCGGGCAGGGGTAAAGCATGGGCCCTGGTCCTGGGAGCCCCAGACACAGTCACCCCACAGGGGTACATGCAGGATAGAGAGACATCAGCCAGGGCTATTAGGACTTCACGGAAAGGCTGATGCAGATATGGCAGAAAAGACGTCTTGACCTGAAAGAGCAAAGACCAGACTCACGGGCCGCTGTGCCCAGGTACTGGGGAAACAAAGGGCCAGCGCCCCTACAGGGAGCACACTGCTGCCCGGGGCCACCACTGGCCGCCTGGTCAGGGAAAAGGCCGAATAAGAAAGGAGGAAACTGCTCACTTGGTGGCGCTGGACAGGGGGAGTGTCCTCAGAGCATGCAGTTGCCCTATGTGGGGGACTCCCGCCCTTCCTTTCCATGCTGGAAAAGAAAGCCTCACTCCAGGGGCCCCAAGAGTCTCAGCAGCCATGTGGCCCTGACCGTCCCCCCTTCTGCGGTACCGCGGAGAATGAGGGCACAGAGAGGCCAAAGCCTCACCTGGGCTTGGACTCCACCTCAGCCGGGCCTTGGCTCGGCACGACGTTGGCCGGTTGCCTCTGGCCTTCTTGGGGTGGCGATCAGGGATCCTTCCACCTGCCTTCGCCTGGGCAAGTGGGCCAGATGGGCCCTGAAGTCCTCCTGGGAAGACGGTGGAGCAGGAGCACCAGGAGACCTGGACCAAGCGGAGGTCAAGGGGAGAGCGCGGACATTCAAGCTGACTTTCCGAGGGGAGGAGGCAACCGGCCGCCTTTCAGAGGAGGAGCTTCCACTCCACCGGATGGGGCAGGAGAATTGACCTGGGGCGCACAGCTGCTCCTGGCCCTGGGGGAACCATTCCGCCCTGGGGTGAGTGCTGGGACTTCCTTCTGAGCACTTCAGCCCACTCTGCGTTGTTTCCATTTTCACTCTGCAAACCGATCCCCTCTCCCCACCCAGCCCGGCCTCATCTTCCACTTTGCCCAGCACCAAAGCTGTACAGCAGCCTGAAAGTGCTGATGGCTTAACTGGTTTAATTTTTTTTTCTAGCAGCCCTGAGGGGTTTTAACTCTTTCCTCCTGCAGAAACCCAGCTTTTGGAGTTGAATGTTTAAACTCTCACTGGGAGACTCATAAATATTCGGAGTCACTCTCTCCCTCTCTGTTTGATTAGGAAATGAGCCTTTAACTCAATGTAATCCCCAAGCCATTAACAAAAAAGCCCTCAACAGCTCCACTATTAGAATTTCACTCTTAACCCGCTGAGGATTGAATTAGATTAACATAACTACCCACAATCTGAGTTTATTTTCTGTGCCAGATAGAAATGTGTTTTCAGGAAAGGCGAGAAGGGGAGGGAATGGAGGAGGGAGAGAAAAAGGGGGAGGATAATGAAATGTAAAAATAGAGATAAGAAAAAGATGGACAGATATACTGTAGGAGTGCAGTGATAGGGAGACAGAGCTGTGCTGTGGTCTTTGGTTTAAAAATTCTGCCAGCTGCTATTTTTTATTTATTAGGTATTTGGAGAGACCTTAGCTATGTAAAATGGTTTGGATTAGGGGAGCACTTTCCAGGTATTTGCAGTTCCTTCTTCCTCGAGATTGATGGTCCTGCACCTGGGCTTGCTGTATTCCAAAGCACCTGCGCAATGTCCCCAATTTGGGAGGAGGTCAGGACTGGATTCCTCTGCGCTCCAGGGAGGGAGGCCACATAAAACTACGGTGCATGCCCACAGGCAACTGCTTGCTTACATCCAGAGAGATAAACAACGACAAGCATGGAACGGGCTGGATTCTGCAGACAAGAAGTCACAGACAGCCCCATGACCAATTGCATTTAAGAAATCAGTATGGAAAAAAAGGGTTTGATGAGAGCTCAGACCACATAAAATTAATCGTTATTGAAGCAGAAACTAAGTAATCAGAGGCTGCCTTATGCAAATATACTGGTTTCCCTCAACTGCATGTCTACAAAGCCCAATGGGGAGAAACCACATCCTGAACTTTGGGATGGAAGCCAGGGCCTCCTTCGCACTACCACACTACCAAACAAGTCCCCAACCCACCTGGAAGCATCGGAGAGCAAGGGAAGAGACAGTTCTTGCCTAAATGTTCCCACAAATATTCTTCTCCATGGACCGGTAACACTAATGAGAACACAGGACCTGTTCAGGAATGTGAGTCTCTCTCCCACTGCATTTAATCAGGAGCAGGGCCAGCCAGGCCCCCGGGTGCACGCTGGGGAGGGAAGAAAGGATTTGCTCTTGTACTGAAAGGTTAAAAAAAATGCCACCCTGTGTTTAAAAAGCCACCGAGATGGGAAAGTCCTGCCGGTTCAGCTTTGCCAACGGTGGCCTGCTCCTACTTCTAAGTGCAACATCTCAATCACTTGATTCATGTGAGCTTTAATTAACAACAACCCACCAAAGCCTACACCAGGATCGTTGTGGGAAAGCCTTAGCAGGACATGTTTATGTTTATCAAAACAGAGTCCTTGCAATAGGGAAAATAACCATTATCCTATGTGGATAAATCAGTTAGCCTTTTTTTTCTGGATTTCTTGGACTTTACTTTTCATACTAGGTCTTAAATAGTGACACTGACCCCACTTTACTCCTTATATTGGATTTCTCCACTGATGAATGTGGTCTTACTACGTGAATATGTGAAGCATACCTTCTAATTTCTTATTCCTGCCTAATCCTCCTTCTCCCCCCAAAATAATGATGATGGAATGAAAGACATTAATAACTGAATTAAATGCAGATGAAAGTAAAGAACCAAACAAAAGGAAAGTTAAGGTTTCATAGGCGTCAAAATAAAAAATAAGATCAAATTGCCTAATGTATAGGTATATACCCATCTTACTTTCATGAACTACTTTGATGATAAAACTATTTTGTTTGTAACCAAAAACAGTTCACACTTTTTTGCTTTCCTTAATGCTTTTAAAGTTTGGGAAATATTGTTTCTTTGTTATGGTATTGTTTACCCAAACAAATCAAAATGTCACCCTCAGCAACCTAGCATCTGTGGTGAATACAAACCCTGATAAAAAGAATGAGGCATATCTTAAAAGTTGTACATAGTATGCGTTAAACTTTTTTTTTTTCAAAATTTAGGGCTACTCTTGCATAAGTGTTATAAAGTCAATCTCCCCACGTGGTGCAGGATTTGAACACTATTGATTATCCAGAAACTAAAGTCCCAGAGGTTCCAGGGGAAACTTGCGGCAGGTAAGCCCTGTGGACCCGGACAGTCACTGGGAGGGTCAGCTCCGAGCCACCCGAAATGCACACAGCCTGCACACTGTAGGACTGTCTGAAACAAGCAGGGCTTTCACAAGAATTGTGATATTAAGTTTCTCCCTCGGTGAAGGATGCAGACTGATGCACTCAACAGCCCTCCACACCTGGCTTCATCCTTCTCTGCACTTCCTCCCCACCAAGTTCCCCTTTTAGGGTCAAGAAAACACACCCCACCAGTGAGCCAGCCAAAGCCTGCAGGGCAAGACAGAGCGCTAACTCTCGACTTAACTTCTCAAAGCAAACTTGCTCGGTGGAGGGGGAAAAAATCATTTTCCTTTGACATGCTGTAGAGAAGCTGGCCATCAGGTGACCTCAAATCTGATGGGACCCCTTCATCATCACTTGTCCCTGTGAAGCAGGTCTTCCCCCCCTGTCACCTTCCCTGGCTCACCAAACCAAATGCTGGAGCTACCAGCAAGTAAAAGTTTTCGTGCTGAGAGACATAACCACCCTGCTGAGCCGCGTGTAAACTTTCCCTTGCCCTTTTGATTTACTTACTTTTTCCCCCCTGCAAAAACAAATAAAAATAAAAGGGAATCTACTGATTCCAAATGAGTTTGTGTAACCATCCAGCCCAGCCATTCTGAGACCCTCTGACCTTTCTGCGACAGTCGGAGAAAAGCAACATTTTACTCCTGACCACGCAGGGATGTTTAGTGTGCAGAAAACCAGGATGAAAGAGCAAGCATGGGGAGATATTTTTATCCGTTAGACAGATAGATAGAGGGAGAGGGAGAGGGAGAGGGAGAGGGAGAGAGAGAGAGAGAGAGAGAGAGAGAGAGAGAGAGAGAGAGAGAAGGAGAGAACAGGGAAGCCTGGGCGGAGAGGAGGGTAAGGTGCTGGGTGACTCACGTGTGCCTGTGCTGGCTGGAGATGGGCGGCCGTGGAGTGGTCACTCTCAGGTGTTTCCAGTGGCTGAGCACTCGTCGCTCAGCTCCTCCAGCACCAGCTGACAGTCCCCTGTCTGTGTCTCTTTGTGACTAAGGACACAGTACTCCCAACCTATAAATAGATCCCGACTCCGTGATTTATATAACAGGCAGCTGACAAAAAAAAAAAAAAAAAAAAAAATCCCACAACCATAACCAGGTCTTAAACAAAACAGCAGAGAGCTGTGGACTTTCAACTCCACGGAGCACCATGTAGACTTCACAGCCACGAACGGGCACCGGGAAGCGAGAGTGACAGAAAGCATGGGGGGCAGGGAGGGCCGGAACAAGGGGGAGTGCGAAAGACAATGACTCCTATAGAGGCTCAGTGTCAGGTTAGGGAGAGCTGGTGAGTGCTGGCCTTCGGGGAGCAGAGTGAGGGGAGGAGCCAGGCAGGAGGTCCTGACCCCAGGAAAGAAAGGCCCCCCCTGGATCCTGGGACTGTGGCCCGTCAGGACCCAAGTCAAAGTCCTGACTTGGGAGCATTCGTCAGCTCATGAGTTTTCCACGAAAGTTTCCATTCCTCCTGCCAAACCAGGAGGCAGGGAGAGAGCAGAGCTTTCCTGGCTTGGGGGCCAGGCAGCTTCTTGGGGCCAGGCAGAGGCTTCTGGAGGGTGGGGGGAAGGTGCAGGTGAGGGCCCTGGTAGAGGCTGCGGCTGGCCTTGCCCGGTGAGGCAGGGCCTCTAGAGAGGCCCAGCGGCCTTCCCAGAAAAGGGACTGCCTGCAACCTAAAGGCCGAAAGGCCAGGGAGTGTTGGTGTCTTTGCTTTTTCCAGAAAGATTTCCTAGGAGACTAAGTTTTCTAAAAAGGTTTCTTCTTTCAGAAAATGAGCTCCACTTCTTGGGATACTGACTGGTCTCTAAGAAACATCACTTGCTCCAGTTTCTGCACAGTTGGGGTAGCTGCCTCAGGTCAGGCCAGCCCAGCTCTGGGAGCTGAGCCAGGGGTCAAAGTTTCCAGAAGATGCGAGAGCCTCTGAGAAAGAACAGCAGTGTGGCTGCTCAACAGTGAGCCAGGTGAGCACTGATCATGTCTGCAGACCCACTTGTGTGATCACATGGGCCAATTGCCTTGATTTTCTGGGTTACTTGTGCACGCTTACTTAGGTGGGATCCACAGTGAGACTTCATTTTAAGAGGGGGCCTGGTTGCCTGGAATGGTGGTGCACTCATATAACCCAAGTGTTATGGTTGATGCATTGTGTCAACTTGCGGAGTCTAGAAGCTTAATTAAGTATCTCAGCAGTTCTACATCCGGCGGGGTGAAAAGGACATGCCCTTCCTGCTCTAGGATGTTGTTCATTGTGTCAACTTGAGAATTTAACTATATGCCTCAGCAGGGAGCCAGGGCCCTTACTTTGTATTCATCCTGAGCCTGTGCAAGAGGAAGGCACAGAGAAGGTGTGGGCATGGGCGGATAGCCAATTTACAATATAAGGAGGGAAGAGGCTTGCTCTTCTCCCCTTTTTCTCTTGCTGCTTTTGCTGTCTTGTGGCGCCTTGAGCCTTGAAATGTTGCCCCTGTGCCATGCAACCCTGCCTTGGAGCCAGCTGATTACAGACTGAAACCTCCACAAACTATAAGCTGAATAACCTTTTCCTTCCTTAATTTTGGGTGTTGGATATTTTGTCTCAGCAAAGAGAGAAAAGTAACTAAGACACCAAGCACCTGGTAGGCTGAGGCAGGAGGATTAAGGGGAGAGTTCAAGGCCAGATTGGGCTGTATCATGAGTTCAAAGCTGGCCTGAACTATCTAGCAAGGCCCTGTCTCAAAAAATCAAGCCCCTCTCAAAAAAGAGGGGCCATGGACCAACCCCTCCTGACATTGGAGGGACAGGCACTTCATAATCCTTAAAATACCTCCATCTTCAATTTCCGAAAAAGAAGTGAATTCTCTTCCTGTTAGATCTAATCCAGTACCCTCCAGGGTAACAGGAGCTCTGAGGGTGGGTGCTACCCAAGCTGGTTAATTCAAAAGTGTGTTTCCTATGCAGGACTGCAAATAGTCCCACCGTAGCCTGTCCCTGAAACAAGAGCTCCACCCAGATGAAAACCACACGTTGGTCTTACTTGCTGATGTGTCCCCAGGGCTACTGTGGTGCTGGACACATAGGAGGACCTGCCTGCGTGTGCACTGACTGGCTGACTGGATGGGTGTTTGAAAGTGAGTGAATGAGAGACTCCTGATGATGACTACCATTTGAGCTACTCCTTTGTGCTGTTCTGTGAGGGTGTCTCCAGAAAGGTGGAGAGTCAGGAGCAGGACTCCAGGCAGGTGTACTCTGATGAGTCCAAACCTTACCCACAGTTCTGTCTGAGAACCATCATGTTTCCAGGTTTCTGGCCACTATGACCATCGGCCGCAAAACAGTGCCCTCTAAACAGGCCTGGGCACACGCGGAGTGATCAGTGAGTACCGTGGCTGGAAAGGCAGATAGCTGAATAGAAGCAGGTTTACCTGGGCAGACTGCTGGAGGCACACCTACCACTCGGCTCCTTTGCTGGGGAGAAGCTCTGCCTCCATAGGTTGAGAAGGCACTTGCTTAGACAACCCTGTGGACCTGGATTCCGAATCAGTCCACAGTGTCAGTCT
Source organism: Chinchilla lanigera (assembly GCF_000276665.1). NCBI lineage: Eukaryota > Metazoa > Chordata > Mammalia > Rodentia > Chinchillidae > Chinchilla > Chinchilla lanigera. Next base: position 362,874 of record NW_004955438.1, on the reverse strand, counting down.
CAGCTCTCCCAAGGGAACCGAGCTCCCTCTAAGCTACATCCCTCAGGGTCTGCCAGGGTCAATCACAACTACAGGTGCCTCTTGAATCACACAGGGCTCTGCAGAAGGACTGGTTGTCATCATGGGAGACCATGGGGGACCACAGTCTCACTTTCTTGGTGTAAAACCTCTGCAATTTCTTTTTTGTTGTTGTTGTTTTTTAAACCTCTGCAATTTCAAGGGCCAGACCACCCAGGCCACTCACAGCAGATGCTCAGGCTGATGCCTCAAGAGTCTAGCTGACTTGGGTTGGAGTCTTCTTCCTTCAGCCATTGGGAAACTCTGTTGACAGCCCCGAATTCTCTTGCTTCACTCTCCTCATCTGCAACTGAAAATTCTGCTTTCTACCTTCTAAAGCGGTCATGGGGACGATAAGAGTTGATCCAAGAGGATGTTTAGAACCGTGCCTGGCACACACAGTGGCCTTGTAAATGCCCCAGGTAGGTGGCTCATTCAGCAAATGGCCCCAACCACCCATGCGGCCCTCCTCCAGCGTGCCTCGGTTCTTTTCTAAAAGTGAGAGGCAGCACTGGCAGGACATTGCTGATGGTGACCAGTGCTGATGGTGACCAGTGCTGCAGAACCCAGCTAGAGGTAAGAAGTCAGGGGGAGAAGAAGACTGTGTGGACTTGAGTAGTTTCAGCAGGTGAGTCTAAGGTGCCAGGCTCACTACACACTCACACCTCCTTCTCTGTCCCATCCCTGTCCCCAGAAATGCTGTGCTCATTTTTAATGTCCTGGGGTCTCAGGATAGTTGAGAACTCCACCTTGAGCCTCCTATTCAGCAGTTTGCCCCAACGTGGCTTTTGAAACAGGTAATCTAAACACCATAGCAACCCCAGTTACCTACCTTTATTCCCCAAGATTTGAGCCCCCTTTGCTCCTTTGAGGGGATTCCAACTACTGAAGTTCTCCCTACTGAACTTTGTTTTGATTTTAGTGTGCAATGTTTTTTCGTCTGACATAAAATTCACCACTTGAAAGCACATAGCTGAGTGGCGGTAAGTGCATTCACAATGCTCATGAAGATTGCCACCGTGTATCTAGTTCCAGAGCATTGTCAGGATCCCCCCAAAAGTCTCTGGATATGTTCCAGTTCTAATTCCCCAAATATTAGTTTGCAAGGGCCATCTTGACACAAAACGGTAGACTGTGTGGCTTAAATAAGAGGAATGCATTTCTCTTCAACATACGCATTTTGGGGACCCCAACTTCTGGGAACCCACTAATCTTTTGGTCTTGGTGGATTTGCCTAGTCTGGACATTTCTTATAAACAGAATCACAGAGTATTTTGGCTCCTCCTAAACTCTTTAGCAGGGCTTATGCTATGGAGACAAGGGGGCTGGCTGTCTTGTCACATATTTTGTTTCCTGTGGTCTGCTTGGCCTCTGTCCACCTCCACTCGCATTCTTGTCCCTCTGTCTGGGGTGAACGTCCTGACCTAAAGGTTCAGTGACTTACTCAGCACCTACTATGTGCTGAGTGCTTCCCAGGGGCTTCCTGTCATAGGAGGGACGATGAGTCCTTTGTGTTAGTTTGCAAGGGCTGCATAATAAAGTACTCCAAACTGTGGGGCTTAGAGTAGTTGGAATGTATTGGCTCATGTTCTGAAAGCTCAAGGTCCAAGATCAAAGTATCAGCAGGACTGGTTCCTTCTGAAGGCATGAGGGGCATCTGCTCAGGCCCCTCCCAGCTGCAGGTTGGCTTGCTGGCCATCTTTACCATTTCTAGGCTTGCAGATGCTGTTTTGCAGTGTTCTATCCCTGTGTGTCTATCTGACTCCCTGTCTAAATTTCCCTTTTTAATAAGGACGCCCATCATATGACTCCATCTTAACTTGCTCATCTGCAAAGACCCTGTCTCCAAGTAAGGTCACATCCACGAGTCCTGGAAAGAATTCGATCTTCAACTTCATTTTGTGGACTCAATTCAACCCACACCATACTCTCTTACTGAAGAAGCAGTAAAGTTCAGGAGGTCTTGTGCCTGCTATGTGACAGAGATGAGCATAGGAAAGCTCACTGCAGAAAAGCCCCAGGTGAAGGGACATGGGCCCTTGACAGCTCCTCCATGCTGTAGGGACGTGTGTCCCTCCACTGGCTCGGCGCCACCAGACTCCATTTGGCTTCAGCACATCAAGGTGACTTTACAGTGTTTACAAGGGCCATGGAAGATACAGCTGTCCCCCGCCCCGATGTCTTATCAATTCATTTACCTTTCCCTGACACTGACTGCTAGCAGGGAGGGAGGAGCAGCCCAGACCCACAGCCCAGGAAGAGCCTGCTTTCACTTTATCGGAAAGAAAATCTATCGCTTGAGGATAGACCTAAATACAGCACTGTGGTGCCATGAGGCCATTAATCATCCCCATCGTGGGTACACTGTCTTCAAACCCAAGGGCAGGGAGGAGCTGGGGACACTGCTGGGCTCTTCCTGTCCAGAGGCATTCTCCATTCTCCAAGGATGGCAGGTGGGGGTAGCACAGCCCAACCCTGGTGGTGCCCCACAGGGGAGCAGGAGGCCAATGGCAGGAGGAACCTGCCCAAGGGTGCCCCTGGTGGAGGTACAATGTTGCTTGCCCAGGAACCCACTTACCAGAGCCCTCACCAAGCCCAGCAGCTGGACACAGGACTGGAACCCCTTGGGATGCTATGCTTCTAGAGGAAGGGGAGGTGCCAGGGAAAGACCTCACCATGGTCAAGCTAACAAATCAGAGCCCGCAGGCCCAGAGCCCCTCTGATCCCAAGAGATTCATCCTGTTGCTCAGCCAGCCAACAGAGCATTCCACAGAAACGCTGTCCTTGCTGGATGTGTTCCTACCTCTCCTGCCTTCCTGCTCCCTTATCTGTTTCTATTCATTCTTCACAGCTCAAGTATGGCATCCCACCTGTGCACTCTGCACAGGGGCCGCTGTACTGACAATGATGTCTCACCTGAGCTACCTACCATATTGCCTGGGGGGGGGTACTGATTTCCCCTGTGTACTTGAGCCATGATAACGGAAATGATGGCTCTCGTTCCCTGAGCATCTCTGGGTGCCAATCTCTCTGTGAGGCACCTGATCTATATTGCCTTGTTTAATCTTATAAGGACCCCGATGAGCCGGGATTGTTTTCTCCAGTTCATCATCTAGGAAACTGGCAGTCAAGTGACTTGCCCAAAGTTGCACAGTGCACTTATTAAGTTTACAGTGGTTAAATGGTAGAGTCAGGATTTGAACCCATGTCTGACTTGAAAGCCAGTGCTCTTAGCCACCATTCAGCCATCTCTGCTGTAGCCTCCACCTGGCCCCGCCTAGGGGCATATAGTGACACTGCCTCATGGTATTATGGATTTAAAGGGACAGGGCTTGCATCAAGGGATGAACAAGAGGTAAGGGCAAAAGCTTGCACTGGCCAGGTGCGCTCTGTGCTGTTTCCAGGGCCCAGTGCATCTCAGCTATAGTTTTGTGGTGTTTTTTTTTTTTTGGGGGGGGTTTTCTCCGGTACCGGGAACCGAACTCACGACCTTGCACTTGCCAGGCAGGCACTTTTGCCTCTGAGCTAAATCCCCAGCCCCTCTCAGCTATAGTTTTGTCTTTTCCTCTGGCTGAGTCAGAGCAGAACCTTAGAACCCGGTAATGGCTGAAAGATTTGCCAGTGTTGGGTGAAATCCATAGAGAATAGTCGGAGCTCTGTGCTCCTTCCTTGTGGGTGGGATTTAAAGCAGACAATGAGAAGTGAGGGGCCAGGGAAGGAGAAGGACGAAGAGTTAGGAAGAGTCTCAGGCTGGACACGGTCAAGTTCCCACTGGTTGTGGACTCTGGTCTCACCCAGGTGGTGCAACATGTTTTTTTTTAACAGCTGGGGATAGAGATGCCCCATCCCAATCGTGCTCTGTAAAATGGGAGGATTGAGGGTACCTGTACAGTCTTAGGCACGGTGAACACTCTGTTACTCTAAAACGTTTCAGAGTTATCATTCTTATACTTTGCTCAAAATCAACAAAAATGACTGGGACCAATTTAAGCAGAAATAAAATGCATTACAATGGTATCCGTAATACACAAAAAACGAAAGGAAAGACTGAAGAAAGTGGGGTGGCTCTAGGGGTCTGAGAACAGGACCTGGTGGGTAGAGTCTGTGGGCCACAGTCCCCAGGATGAATGAGTGAACAGAATGAACCCTGCTTCCCACTGCTCAAAGGCCAAAGGCCCTAGGAGAGACACTGATCATCTCCACCTGGGTCCCAGGCCCGCCCTGGGTTGCGGGGAGGCTGGAGGGGTGACAATACGATGGAATAGCAGTAGTTTTCCAATAGGAATTCAGGTGCTCTACCCATTCCAAAATGAAATAGATGCTGGGAGTCAAATCTTAAAAAGTAAAGTTTATCTAGGACTCAAGAATATGGATTTGACATATTAAAAAATAGTCTCTAGGGGCTTGTGGGCCTTTGTGGCGGGGGGAGGAGAGATTATTAATGGCAGCCCTATCTCAGGTTAATTACTGCTCTTCCTCCTGCCCCCAGCCAAGAGCACCATCTGGGCCCAGCTTCCAGCCCCTCTTCAGGACTGCGTTCTCCAAGTCTCCCCTCCCTCCCACCCTCCCTCATCAATCTCTCCAATGGCTCCTTCACTCACTGCATCAAAATGCTGTAAAGTCTTCTCCATTTCACAATCAAAACACAATCGCATCCTGTGTGGCCCTGCCTTCTCGATCTGTTTCCTTTCACTGTAAAATGTCAGCCTCTGGACCTTGGCTCTCACTTTCAGAATCTTCTTTAAGGCTTCCCTCTGCACATCAGCAGGCTGGTAACCGAGTAATTGCATGGAGCTGTGTGTGCTAAAAGCCAGACTTATCATCTCCTTCTATGCACACCCTCTTCTGCCTGTGTTCCCTCTTAACTAAGGCATTGCCATCACCTTGGCCCCCAGCTGGCATCCTCCAAGTCACTCTCGACTCCTCCTTCTCCTTCCACATCTCATTAACCTCCAAATCTGATCACAAGGATATGGTCCCACTAAGACTCATTCTCTCAGTCCTCACCCTCGCTCTTGCTTTGTCATAGGCTCTTTTCAATCCTTACCTGGACCATGTGAGGGGTCTCCTGATTATCAGTCAGGCTCCTGTCTCTCGCTCTTTCCAACCACTTACACACAACTACCCAGAACACTGTGTGTTTGTTTTCATGGTAAAAAAAACACATATCATGATTTCTTCTCTCTTAAGTGTTCAAGTGCACAATACAGTATTGTAATTTTTTTAAAAATTTAATATATATATTTTGATACTGGGAGTCAAACTCAGGACCTTAGGCTTGCCAGGCAATCGCTTATGCCACTGAGCTACATCCCCAGACCACAGTACAGTATTGTTACCTACAGGGCGGACTTCTAGAACTTCATTGTCTGAAATGTTGTATGCATTGATGCCTCTGTCCAGGCACTGGCAGCTACCATTCTACTCTGTTCCCATGAGTTTGATTATTTTACAAACATCAGCTAAGTGGAGGCATGCAGGATTTGCCCTTCCATGCCTGGTTGATTTCACTTAGCATAATGTCATCTAGGTTCACCCATATTGTGGCATGGGGCAGGATTTTCTTCTTTTTAAAGGCCCAATAACACTATATGCGCATATCACATTTTCTTTATCTGCTCATTTCTTGATGGACGTTTAGGCTGTTACCATAGCTTGGCTGTTATAAAAATACAATAAACATAGGAGTGTATATATCTGATTTCATATGTGTGCGTGTTTCTTTAAAAGCAGGATTGCCAGATCATATAGTAACTCTATTTTTAACTTTTTGAGAAACTGCCATATTTGTCTTCCCCAATGGCTGAATCATTTTACATATGTTCCTATCAACAATGTGCAAGGGTTCCAATTTCTCCACATGCTCATCAACGTATATTATCTTTTGTTTCTGTTGCTGCTTACCTTAATAATAGCCATTCTAACAAATGTGAGGTGATGTCTCACTGTGGTTGTGATTTGCAATTCTGTAATAAATAGTGATGTTAAGCATCCTTCATACACCTGTTGGATATTTGTATATCTTCTTTAGAGAAATGTCTGTTCAAGGCCTTCACTTTTTTTTTGAGACAAGGTCTCGCTATGTAACCCAGGCTGACCTCGAACTTGTGGTGATCCTCCTGCCATAGCTTCGCGTGTGCTGAGCTTACAGGTGTGTGCCACTACGCCTGGTGACCTTCACCCATTTTAAAATCAGGTTGCTCTGCATAGACCAGTAACAATTCCTTGTGTGTTTTGGATATTGGTACCTTATCAGATATATGTTCTGCAAATACTTTCCCCCAGTCCACAGGCTGTCATCTCACTCTGATGATTATCTTTGTTTTGATATAGTTTCACTGTCTGATTTTGCTTCTTTTACCTGGCTTTGGTGTCCTACTGAAGACATATTGTCAAACTTTTCCTTAATATTTCTCTACTTTTCCAGTTCCAGGTCATTACATTTACATCTCTATTTCATTTTAGGTTGATCTGTGTGTGTGTGTGTGTGTGTGTGTGTGTGTGTGTGACAGAGAGAGAGAGAGAGAGAGAGAGAGAGAGAGAGAGAGAGAGAGAGAGAGAGAGAAGACACAGCTTCAGTCTTTTGTGTGTTTTCCCAGCATTGTTTGTTTAGCAGACTGTGCTTTCCTCGTTGTGTATTGATCACATCCAGGTCAAATGATGACCGTTCCGCAGGATTTTGGTCCTGGTGTCTCTGTGCTACTCCGGTAGTGTATGTGCCTCTTTGTATGCATGAAGCCTACTGAGTCCAGTGTTATAAATTTGTAGTATTTTGTGAACTCAGGAAGTGTGATGACTTCAGCTTTGCTCTTTGTGCCCAGGATTGCTTTGTCTGTTTGGGGTTGTTTGTGGTTATGGATGAATTTTAGGATTATTTTTTATATTTCTATAGAAACTGTACTGGGATTTTTAATAGAGATTGCACTGAATCTGTGGATTACTTTGGCTATATGAACATTTCAATGATATTAAGTCTTTTAATCTGTGAACACAGGATGTCTCTTCATTTATTTGGGTCTTCTCTAATTTCTTTCATCAGTGATTTTTAATTTTTAGTATGTAACTTTTTATGTCCTTGGCTAAGTTTAGTCTGTGTGTGTGTGTGTGTGTGTGTGTGTGTGTGTGTGTGCACACGCACGTGGGGTATAGGGTGGTGCTTGGAATTGAATCTAGGGGCTTTGCACTGAGCTACATCTTAAGCTTTTAAAAAATTTTATTTTTATTTTGAGATAGAATCTTGGTAAATTGCTAAATTACCCAGACTGGGCTCCAACTTGTAATCCTGCTGCCCCAGCCTCATAGAGTACTGGGATTACAGGGACATGCCACACTGCCTGGGTGAGTTTATTTGTAAGTATTTTATTCTTTTTGACACTAAAAAAATGGGATTGCTTTCCTTTTCAGGTAGTTTGTGTATGCAAATGCAAACTGATTTTTTAATGTTGATTTTACATCCAGCAACTTTACTATATTTATTGTTTCTAATCATTTGGGGGGTACTTTCCACACTTAAGACCATATCATCTGTAGGCAGAGGTATTTTTGTTTTCTCATTTTGATGTTTTTATTCTTTTACTTGAAATTACTCTGGCTGGAACTTCCAGCACCACGTTGGGTAGAAGTACAAGTGTGCAAAGCCTTGCCTTGTTCAGATTTTAGAAGAAATATTTTCAGTCGTTTACCATTGACTATGATGTTAGCTGTGAGTTATAGTACTTTGGCTCACAGAATTCATTGAATTATTTTTTGGCAAGCATCATACTGATACCAAAACCAGAGAAAGACCCAACCAAGAAAGAGAACTACAGACCAATCTCCCTAGTGAATATAGATGCAAAGATACTCAATAAGATACTAGCAAATAGATTGCAGCAAATTATCAAGAAAATCATACATCACAACCAAGTCAGATTCATTCCAGGAATGCAGCTTTGGTTCAATATTCAGAAATCTATAAATGTTATATGCCATATCTATGGAGCCAAAGACAAAAACCACATGATCATCTCAATAGATGCAGAAAAAGCTTTCAACAAGGTCTAACATGCATTCATGACAAAAACTCTAAGAAAGTAGGAATAGATGGTCTTTACCTTAACCTGATCAAAGCCATCTATGACAATCCAACAGGCAACATCATTCTAAATGGAGAAAAAATGAAAACTTTTACTTTAAAATTGGGAACAAGACAAGGATGTCCACTGTCACCACTCCTGTTCAATATAGTTCTGGAACCACTAGCCAGAGCAATTGGACAGGAGAGAGAAATAAAAGGAATAAGGATAGGAAAGGAAGAAGTAAAACTATCACTGTTTGCAGATGACATGATACTTTACATGGAAGACCCCAAAAACTCCACAAGAAGACTCCTTGAATTAACAAATTCAGCAGTATAGCCAGATACAAAGGCAACACGCAAAAATTGATAGCATTCCTATACACAAACAACAAACAGAGAGAGAAATTAAGGAAACCATACCTTTCACAATCACATCCAAGAAATTGAAATATATAGGAATCAATCTAACAAAAGAAGTCAAAGATCTCTTCAATGAAA
>NW_004955438.1:339112-352750 GCF_000276665.1 Chinchilla lanigera | reverse complement strand
AGAGAAATTTTGTATGTATGTATATACAGGATAGTTAACATAGTTGATCTACTGTCTTCTATTTCTTTGCTGAAAGAAACTGTTAATGAATCCTTGATTGATCAGTATTGCACGTCTCTATTTGTTTTCATGAGAAACCACTTTGAAGATATCAATATGTAATACAAGAAGCATTGTTAATTTCCTACTACTTTGTTTTTAGCTCTGTATTGTCTGTACTGTTCTTTTGCTATTTTGGTTAAAGGTTGTCTGTCTGTTAATGTTTTCCTTTTATTTAAAAAAAAAATCTCCAGTGGTTCTCCATGTTCCATGGGATAAAGTCTAAGTGGTTTGCCTGGTTCTAACCTAGTGTAGCAATTTGGGGCTAATTTGTGTTCCTGGCTATACCTCTCACCCTGCCCTGTCATGTGGAACTTTGTCCTCCACCACACTGCAGCATCTTTCCTACCTTTCAACGGGTCACACTGTCTGCCTTTAAAACCCGACACAAATGGCACCCTCTTTAGAAGCCTTTCCTACCTTGGCGTCTCCTCTCTGTCCTGTCACAAGATGGTGTGACACACTACTACAGCATTCATCACACAGTACTATATGTATTTATTAACATGTCAGGCTCTACCCATAGAGGGTGAAGATATGCTTTTCTATGTTTATATTATCCTCTGTCCCACTACCTACCAGAGTCTATCTCACCTCCTGGCATTTACTAGGTGAATTATAGAAGTTTGTTGAGTGAATAAATGAAATTAACAAATTAGAAAGTATACACTCAGAGGATGAAGAATGAGGTAAGAAATCAGTATAGAATGAGTCAAAAATAACCTTGTTGAGAAGGTTATGTAGTGTACTTCTCCAGAAGACTCAGTTCATACAGCCACCAGCCCACCTGAACTTCCTAGAATCACAGGGGTCATAACCAGGGCAGGTGTATGGAGCAGCCCCAGAAGAAGAACAAGCTGGCAGGAAACAGAGGTAGGGAACTTCTTCCAGGAAAATAAGAACCAGTTACCAGTTAACATGTAAACTGGAGATGCACTTTGAGAATTAGAACATAGAAGAAGGCTGTGGAAAAGGAACTTGGGCAAGTTCCACGCTGTGGGCTTCTCTCAGCTTCTCCTGGCTGGACCCATCACACGGTAGCGACTAAAAGCCCAGCTGTTTCCCAGCTTCCCTTAAAGTGAGAGGACTCCATATGTCCCAGTCACACCATGGCACTTACAGGGACTCAGCAGAGGGAAGAGAGAGGGACATTTGGGGTGTATTTTCCTGCATGGTAAAGAGAGAGATATGGAGAAAAAGCCCCAGAAGCTGCCTCACAACCGTGGGAAAGAAATTGGGGGAGAACCCAATGTGCAGAGGATGGGAGGGAATAAGAGCAGAAAAGGTACAGGTCCTTGGTGTGTTGGAGACCTGCAGAATCAAGAGACCAATGCTGGAAATACCAACGTCCAGTCATAAGAGAGGATGTGATTCTATGTATGTATGTATGATGTTTGTATGTATGTATGTATGTATGTACTGAAGTACAAACCAAGGGGCACTCTGCCACTGAGCTACATCCCTACCCCTTTTTAAAATTTGAGACAAGATCTCACACTAAGTTGTCCAGGTGGTACTCTAACCTGTGATCCTCCTGCTTCATCCTAGAATACTTCAGTTACAGCTGTGCACCACCACACCGGCTGTGATGATGAGAGTTCTTACTGTGTGAATGATTATTGCTTTTCTGTTGCTTGTCCCCCAGTGCATTGTAAGTGATGTCCTGGGGACCCACAGTAAATGCTACATAGGACAATGCAAGCCAGAAGTCAGACAAGTAATATAAACTTGATTTAGTAGAAAAGCCCTGAAACCACACAGGTTAAGAGTCCCTAAAATGCAAACAGACACTGGGGGAATAATATCTATGGTGTGAATTTCATTTCAGATTTTCAGTGATTCCATTTCTATCAGACGTGGGTATGATAAATTGGCACCATCTCTTTGTTCCCAAGTCCCATGTCTTTGTGCTAGAAAGAAGCCTACCTATTTTATAACATTATACAAAAAGACTTCCACTAGGTAAGTCACAGCAACCCCCAGCAGAGGGACCAGCGGGAGGAAAGAGCAGAGAAAAAGTGGCAGCGGGGATGACAGTGCTCAGGGCAGGGACAGGCACAGTGCTAAGCGACTGCCAGACATTGAAGCGGAGATGCCATTAGCACGCCCATTTTACAGGGGAGGAAACAGAAGTGCCAGGAGGCCTCGCCACAACCCCACCTTGACTGAGTGTCTTAGTTACTTTTCTCTTGTTGCTGGAACAAAATACTTGATACCCAGAATTAAGGAAGGAAAGTTTATTGAGCTTACAGCTTGTGGAGGTTTCAGTCCATACTAGGCTGGCTCCAAGGCAGCATGGCACATTGCAGAAGGCAACAGTTCATGGTGGCAGAAGACAGCAAAAGCAGCAAGAGCAAAAAGGGAAGAGCGGCACAATGGATGCAGGCGACTTGCCCCAGGGTGGGTGTAGCACTCACACCCATAATCCTAGCACTGGATCTTGAATCAATCAAAAACTCTAGAAGCCCGCCCCCATGACTCCATGAGGCTTTGGGGGGACATCTAGACACAAACCGTAATGCTGCTCAGGGAGGGGTACTGTTTCTGCCAAGGAAGAAAGCGCATTCTGAGTTAGGTGTGGTGGCACACACCTGTAATCCCAGCACTTGGGAGGCTGAGGCAGGAGGATCGTTGTGAGTTTGAGAGCAGCATGGGCTATAAAGTGAGCTCAAGGCCAACCTGGACTGCATAGCACCTTGTTTCAAAAAGACAAAAGAAAAAAAAAAAAAAAGGAAGTGCTTTCTGGTTATGACCAGGAAGAACCCTGGAGCCTTGGAAAGGGTGAGACTTTTCTAACGAGGCTGCCCTTCCTCACGGGCACACCAGCTGAGGTGGTGTTGCCACCACCGCCTGGAAGAGCATACGAGTCTCCTTCATAAGGAGCTGAACTCCGGAATCCTGACCCCAGATCACTTGTTATTTGCCTACTAGAGGTAATTACACTGCGCACAGCCAGCCTGCACGTCTCAGGAAATGACCCAGACTAAAGTGAAACCTCACTAATTCAGACAAATGGGAGAGAGGTAGGGGAAACCAGGAGGAACTGTGGCTTTCCTTGCAGAAGAAACACATTTTTTACATTTTCAGTACTTACAGTAAATCACACTAAACATTAATAGCAGCCAAGTGGAGTTCTTGCTGAGTTTGTGTGAATGACTAAATAAAACTAATTTAATTAGCATATCCTTTGTATACAAATATCTTCTATTAATACTCTTTGAAAGCTTGTTGTCTGAAGGTTAAACATTCATTCCTACATCTGACAGACATCCCAAGAATCATCACTGATAATGTGCTATGTGTTACTACGCGCTCTGCTAGAAGCGAAGGATAGACATGAACACGAGCGGGTAACACCCCGAAGAGCTGCGCACTAAGAGGAGATGTATAGGTACAAACAAACTGGGGTATGACGTGGGCATTCGTCAGGAATACATTCGGAGCAACAGCTATGGACAGCTGACTGTGAGAGGGGCAGGAAGCTGCTCAGGGAAGGAGACCTTCGGGTCCGCCAGGAAACCAAGGGGAAGGTCAAGCGTGGCCGTCCGACAGGGCGGAGGGTCATTCGGGGACCAATGACGATGCCTTAAGTGAGCTATGCCTGACTTATAAATTATTGGATAAAACTTTTTAATTAGGTGATTTAATGCGGAAACCATATTAAACAAGGAAGTTTTAATACAGAAAAATGGAAAAGATAAGGAACACTTGCCACCAAAATGAACAAATGTTAGCCTTATGTCTTTACCTACCGATTGTTTTTTTAAGAATACAACTTTCTGTCCTGAAGCCACTGACCCTGCTTACGTGGCCTTCTGCCCCCTCTCTGACAGCTCAGTCCCTGGTCCTCTCCAGAGCCGAGACTGCTCCTCCTCACCTCTGCTCAGGCCCCTCACAGCATCTCCCACAGCTCCAGGTCACCATGCTGATTTGTCCCCCACTGGAAGGCTGTCTCCATGAAGAGACACCTGGGATGGCTTACTCTGCCGGACTTGGGTTAGGTGCTCACTGAGCATTTGTAAAAGAAAGGAAGGAAAAGAGTGAGGGAGGAAGGGAGCGCTACAGCTTAGTGTGAACTTGAGACCCCAGATGAAGGGACCTCTGCCCAAGGGGGATCCAGTTGGGTCCCGCAGACACCTCTGACAGTCTCCACATGCCAAGGCCTGCAGGTTCCCACCCTGAGGGGTGACATCTGCCGCCAGCTGCCCCCGAATGGAGGAGTTGGGTGACTTTGGCAGATTTGAGACATACAAGATGGGTTCCCATGGCTGGGTACAAATGGCAAAGCCCCCTACCAGCCAACACAGAGCACAGGTGTCCAGGTTGTAGCAGGTGTGGTGTGGGGCTGGGGCTGCGCCTTGTAACCAAGGAGACACAGCAAGGTGAAAATGTTACAGGCGAATGAAGGAACTGACATTCAGGAAAGGTGACAAGTTACACATTAAACCTTGGAATGGGAAAAGGCAGCACCTCCCCTACAGCATGTCCCAAAAGTCCCGCTTCTGTGTGTTCAGGTAGAAGAGTGTCCCTTCCAGGCAGTCACTTGTCCCTGACTTGCACTTCCGGGAAGAGGCTTTGGAAGAACAGAAGCTACTCTTGCCCCAGGATCCCGACTACCTCCCTTTCCTCTACCATCCCTCTGAGCAAATGTTTACTGAGCACCTACTATGAGCCAGGAGTTGGGCCAAGGACCAGGACCATCACTATTCTTAAGAAGGCAAACATAGAAAGACAAAATATGACACAGCATACTACATGCTGAGGCAGAAGGTAAGATCCAGTGTATTGAGTGATTAGAAGACTGTAACTGCTAGGTTTATGAAAGAATGGGCTATTTGAGTGGGGTTTTGAAAGCTGAAAAAGAGATCGTCAGGCATGGAGGTGGATTAGATAAACAAAAAGCATAAGAGGCTTGAGACATGCAGAAAGGTTGAGGGTGGTGAGAAGTAAGTGGCAGGAACTGGTCCCCAAGCCTAAAATCCTCAGCCCAGCCTGGACCTTGTCTGGGGCTGGCTCTCTCTTGTCAGTTAGAACTTGAGGTCTTCTCATCAGTGAAATCTCACCTGACAGCCACTGTTGGCCTGTGTGCCATTCACCTTGAGGTATTTTGGCATGCAAGTGTGATACCATGTGTGCCACTTAAGTTAAGCTCCAACCCCGGGCCTTCAACTCCAGGACAGCGGTCAGGAATTCCCATCTCAGGAGGAGGGGTGGCCACGTCAGGGGCCCAGAGTCAGAACGCTCCTGTGTGTGTCCGGGTCAGTGAGCCACCCTAGGCTGGCGGCTCCGTCAGTGTCAGGGGTGCATTGGGGCTGGGAGGCAGCGGCCTCTGAACTTTAGGCTCATGTCAGACATGAGTGCTTGTGTGGAAGTTTCCAGATCTACGCAAGAGGGTGCTGGGGACGCCCCACCTACCTCCCTCTCTATGTCTAGGTGCACAAAGTCAGCTGGGTCCTTCCTCTTGTGGCCTGACAGTCCCCCCACAAACCACTTAGCCCTTCCTGAAGTGGTACAGCCAGGAGAACTGTGCACAGTCACTAGGGATGCCCTGGCTTTGGCCCTTTTTGGGAAAAACTCTGAGGTGTGTACCACCTGCTGCCAAGAAGGTCTTTGGTGGGCACTTTCCTGCCTTCTCTCTTCCCTGTTTTGTTTCCCCGACCCCACACTTGAGCTGCCTGATTTGTCTCTCAAGTAAGACAGCTGTACCAAAGCTCTTCTCCCAGCACAATTCCACACAATGTCTGAGGGAAGAGACAGGTCCTGAAAACTCTCTCCTTCTGGGCCTCAGGGAAAAGGTCCAGTGGGGTCTGAAAGCTTGGCCCCCTATGTTGAGGCTTGAAACCAACACTTTTAATGACCAAGCAGTGTGAACTCTGGGAATTCTGTTTGCTGCAGGGTACTAAGAATCCTGTCCCTGGAATCCGGGTGTTTGCCTGAGTGATTCCCTGTAAGTAAGAAGCCCTTGGGACACCCGAAAGCACAGAGATCTGGGGCCTCCTTGAGCCCATAGGACAGGTTGTGTCCAGTGATTCTGATGCCTGTAGAACATTAGTTCATGAGTCTCTATGAGAAAAAACTCAGCCTGCGACATGCTTATCGCATGGTTATAAGGGCTTTGGGGGAGTAGTTACCCCTCACTCTCCTCAAAATGCTTAGCTGTGAGACTTTGGGGCTGGGGCTGTGGTGGGTGATGACATCACGACATTTTCAGTTATGTCCAAAGTTGAGCTACTACTCTCCGCATTCCTGCCTCCCAAGCCTCCTTCCCCTCCTAGTAAAAGGTTTTCCCATCCTTCCAGTTGCTCAGACTTTGGTTTTGACCCCAGGAGTATCTTTGACTCCTCTTTTGCCTCCTATCTGAGCTTTCTGGCTCAGTCTTAGCTTGTGCACTTTTACACCCTGGTCTAAGACCTTTTCTCCCCAGATCGTTGCCTTCCAGTAAGTCTCCTTGCTTCTGCATTGCCCTTCTTCTATCTATCCACTATGTAGTGACTCAAAGCAAAGGCTAAAGTCCTTACAGTGACAGCTAACGTCGCCGTTAACGGCCCCCATTTCTTCCCTGACCTCATCTCCTGCCACCTCTCCTCATGCACTGCCTGCAGCCCTTCCAGCCTCTGTTCTTCCAGCATCCCAGCTGTGTGCGCTTGTTCTCATGGCTTCTGCTCCCCTGTTCACTCTGCTGGAATGCTCTTCCCCACATACATGTGGGATTCTCTTCACCTCCTGCAGATCTTTGGGCAGTAAATGTCAGCTTCCCAGGAAGGCTTCCTCTGGCTATTCTAAGTAAAAGCATGCTTACTCCCTGCAACGTTTGCTATTCCCTTTCTTGATTTATTTTCCCTAACATTTTTCACTATTTGACACACTGTATATTTTGCTAATTATCTATCTCTTCCACTAAATTGAAATATCACATGCACGGTAACTTTTGCTCTTTGCTTGTTGCTACAGCCCCAGCATTTGAAGAGAGCCTGGAACATAGAAGGCATTCAGTGAAAATTGTTCTGAAAATGTATCAATTCTAGTCCTGGATCAGGGCCTAAGCGACAATTCTGGAGATTATAAAAAAGGATATTATCTATTTTCTGCTTCTCATATGATGGAGTAGCTTATATTGGGTTCCCACTGAAAGGAACAGAAAAGCCAGATAAAACACACAGCTGTTGCAGGGCTTTGGAGATCTTCCCACACCGCTCAGCATGGAAGAGGCAGCTCTGAGCATACCGCCTGCTCCCTGTCAGAATCCTAGAGGACTGTATTCAGAGGGAGGGAGATCTTTTGTGTGGTCTTTAGCCACTGAACATGTGGCCATTTGTTACAACATGAAGAAAATAATCAAGCCGTGGCTGGAAGAAAATGTTCTCTTCCCCTCCCCTTCCCTATGAGTTCATGCTCTCTCTCTCTCTCTCTCTCTCTCTCACACACACACACACACACACACACACACACACTATTGTACCATGAATGCATAAAGAAACCTTATAGCTCAATAAGACAAACAACCCAATTAAAGTGTGCAAAAGATTTGAACAGACAAAATAAGATATAAAAATGGCTCATAAACACACAAAAGAAGTGCAATATCATTAATGATTAGAAAAAATCTAATTAAAGTCACAACAAGATACCACCACTTGCTCATCAGAATGGCCAACGCTAAAAAGGTTGCTAATACAAAGTACTGATGAGACTATAAACCTATTGGAACTTGCATACATGGCTGGTGGGAAGGCAAAATAGTCAATCACCCTGGGAAACTGTTCACTAGTTTCTTATAAAGTTAAACTTATATTTAGTATCTAATCCAACAATATTACTTTAATTCACACAGATAAATGGAAATATACATCCATGCAAAGCTTTGTATATAAATATTTATAGTAATTTTACTTGTAATAGCTAAAAAATAGAAACAATTCCAAATGTCCACCGCTCATGAACAGATATGTTATGGCATAACAATATAGTGGAATACCTGCCAGAAATACAAAACACTGCAAGACAGACACGCACAGTGTAGGAAAACATTTTCCTCTTCCTTGTGCTTTTCTTCCTTCTCCTCCTTCTATCCCTCCTTTTCCCCTTCTTTCTCCTCTTTCTTTCAGTACTGGAGGTTGAACCCAGAGCCTTTGCACTGAGTTACATCCCCAGCCTTTTAAAATTTGTTTTTTTTTTTAAATTTTGAGACAAGGTCTTGTTAAGTCACTAAGTTGCCCAGGTTGAGTTTGAACTTGTGATCCTCCTGCTCTAACCTCTCAGAGTGCTGGGATTACAGGCATGCACCACCTTGCCTGGCTAATATTCCATTTCTTGATAGACTAGTGATGGTTAGAAGTTAGAAAATCTTTTCCTACAAAAAGTATTTTTTTTGGTACTGGGAATCGAACTCAGGACCTTGAGCTTGCCAGGGAGGCACTTGTGCCGCTGAGCTATATCCCCAGCCCCCTACAAAAGTCAAATGGTAAATATTTTCAGCTCTGAGGACCATGTGGGCTCTATTGATACTTACCATCTTTGCCATAGTAGTGGGAAAGCAGCAACCATAAACAACTTGCAAACAAATAGGTGTGGCTGGATTTGGCTCAAGGGTTATAGTTTACTGATTTTCCAGTCTAGATCCATCAACCTGTCCTTCAGGTTGGGTGCATTTTATTATATGTAGCTTATACCTTAGCAAAGTTAATAACACAAATCAAAACTAATACATAGCTATTTTTAAAGTTAACTTTTGGGAAACTTACATACATAATATACACAAGTCATATTAAGAAAGCTTAATAAATCTTAATTTCCATCATGCTTGTAGGTGTGGAATAAATGTCATTATGATTAATTTATATTTTCTAGATGACAACTACTATTGAGCATCTTTTTATATGTGTACTACACATTTGCACTTTGTGTGTGTGTATGAAGTGGCAATTTAAATCTCTTGCCCATCTTAAAAATTTGGATGATTATATATTTTCTTACTAATTTCTGTGAGCTCTTGATATACTCTAGATTTGTCTCCATCTGCTATGAATACTACAAATATATTCTTCTAATCTAAAGCTACTTTTTCACTATCTATGGTGTCTTTTGCTGACCAAAGCTCTTCGTATTAATACCAATTTATCAATATTTTCCCTAATGATTAGTGATATTGAACATCTTTTCATGGGTTTACTGGCCATTTGTATATTTTCTCTGAAGAAATGTCTACTCAAACTTTTTGCTCATTTTTAATTGGATCGTTTATTTTTTGTTTTTAATTTTGAAGAGTTTTCCATATATTCTGGATATTAATCCCTTATCAAGTATATACTTTGCATGGATTTTCAATTTGGGCTCCTTTGAAAAGTAAGATTCTGTTTATTAAGGATCTTTATTGTCCATGATCATCTTTAAAATGTTGATAAAAGAAAAACAGTAACAATTCATTGGACCTGGGCATTGTACAGGCACTCTACCTATATTATTTCACTTAATCTCAGCAACTGTATGAGATAGGGATTATTATACCTATTCTTAAAACTTACAGATGAAAACTCTCAATTTATCCGAAGTTAGCAAGTGGTGGAGCTGGGACTTGAACCTAGGGCTTTTCCTGCCCCTGTAACCTCTTTATAATCCCTTTCCTTCAAAAACACCATGGCTACTTTACAGTATGTTCCTTTCTCTCTTCCCTCTCCTGTCCTGACCTCATCTTCCACCTGCTTGACTCCTATATTAACATCTACTCAGTGCCTACGGTGTGCGCCTGGCACCTGACTGGGTGATTTACGCACAGTATCTCATCTGTTGCCTTAGGGAGATACAGCTAGACCCCTCGGTGTACTCTCACATATAAGCATATTTACACCTTTTCACCGCCTCCTCCCAGAAGTCTGGCAGTTAAGGCCGGCTGGGGACTCTGCCCTGAGGACAGGCAAGGGGACCTCCAGGAATGCCCACCCCCTACAACCCACCCGGGGGGGGGTTCTTGCTAACTCAGCTCACCCGCATGGTTGCCGGGTGTAAAGAGATGCAGAGTCCCAGGCAGGGGTGGGACTCTGTTCCTTTCCTCTGGTGAGTGACAAAGAAGCAAATTTGCACAGGAAGCTGCCCAAACAAGCTGCAGAGGACCATCTTCTGCCACGGGAAACCAGCCTGCTATTTGACAAATACCTGTACTTGCAACAGAGTGAATAATTTTAATTGCCTTTTTTATTCTCCATCCTAGAAAAATAAATTTTGTAGGTTTACAAGTTAAAAAAAAAAAGAAAGTTCATTGTACAAAGGGAAATACCTGGTTATAAAGAAAATAAATGAAAACAAACTCAGGTGTTGAGGCAAAAAGGTGATTGGGTTGGTGAGAATTTTATTTATCTTTTCCTTTTCCATTCAGGATAACAAGTGGGATGGGGTAAGTTACCCACAGTTGAAATTTGCATCTGGCTGAAATAACAAATATGTTATTATTCTAGTAATACAAAAGAAAAGAAATAGAGCCATTCCCTGATAAAACAGCAAAAGACCACGTATGATGTATTTCAAATGTATTTGGATGTAATCATGAATTTAAGTTTACACATGTACAGCCTGAATTTGTGCTTACTCACTTTATAGCCAAATGCTTTCAGATAGAACACGATCATGTACCCATACATGTTTAAAGTGCTATAATTTGCAGAGACTCATTCTTCTCAACTTTATTTTTAGGTAAGCCACTTGCTCCTCCAGCTCGCCCCTCTGTGGGGAGGTTTCTCCAGGTCACATAGGACCTGCTCTGCGGAAGCCAGCTATCCAGGACCCTCTTTCATCCCTGCCTCTGGAGCTTCCCCTGCCCTCTCCTGTGCCCAGGCCCTCAGGACTGGATCTGCTTCCAAAGGTCTGTGATCGAGAGCAGCAGTCCTTCTTTCTGATCTTGGTCTGGCAGGAGTGGCACGTGTGTGACATCTCTGCTTTTTTCAAGAGAGAGCCTGGCTGTTCCCAGGATAAGATAGCATCTTGGGAACACTGTCATTTTTCCCTCTAATGCATGGGGTGATTAGATGCCCTGGTCCTTCTAGAGGGTGTCTGGGGCCAGCACTAAAACCAGGAAGACATTTAGAGGCAGGCGAGATGAGAGCCAAAAAGATTTGTTAAGCCTTCACCCTCATTCAGCAATCATTCCTGGGTCATTACTAAAGCCCTGCTACAATTCTAAGTGCAAGAGACTCAGATGGGCAAAAATGCAGTCCTTAGATTCAAGAAATGCACAGGCTCCCAGGGCCACAAAGGGCTACTTTAACAGAAGGATGAGCACTACAAGAGAGAATTTTGAGGTGGAAAACATACACACCACCGAAGAATGGAACTCACCAGAAGGGACACTCACCATGGAGAGAAATGGAGCACACTGTTGTCCAACTCTGCTTTCAAGAACAGGGTAGAGAGAAGAGAATGGACCAACCCTGAGAAAGGACAGCCGAGGGCCATGGTGCACTCCCCAGCTGATTCACCTGCCTGGTCTCTAGCAAGGCCAAAATGTAAAGAAATGGACATATTCCATGTGGCCACAGCAAAGATAACTCAAGAGGTGTTGTCCATGGAAGGAGTGGTCCCATTGTCCTTTGTGGGGTCTCTGCAGTTAGATGGATGCCCATCAGCTTGACCTGGTTCCAGTTCAGTTTCTGGCTAAAGACAAGAAACTAGATGATGGCCTCAAGGTCAATCACTACTGGGCCTCAGAGTCTCAAACCTCAGGGGAAATGGTGGCCTGCAATAGCGTTAAGGTCCCTTTGTGCGGTCTACTGAAGACTACTTCGTGGGAACTTCAGGGAGGATTAGGACACTCAGGCAAAGGAAAAAGAAAGAAGAGACTGTGATTAAGGGCAGATGGGGCTGGTGTCAGGCAGATCTTGGTTCAAAACTGAGCTTCATAACTTCTTACTTGCTGTGTGATATGGATGAATTACTAAACCTCTCTGGGCCCTAATTCCTATATCTATATTAAAGAGCTAAAGTGTCTTCCTTATAGTTGTGAGACTAAATAAGGCAAATGTATAATCTCCTAGCTCCTCTCTCCCTTTTGTTGAATGCCTCACTGACATGCTTAGGAAACTTCCTGACAGATAGTAAACCCCAATAACATCTCCCGTCATCACTTGCACCAGCCAAATTCCTTCTGCATCAAGCCTAGTCCCTCCCAGGCCTCCCAGTGACAGCCTCAGCTGCGCATGCTCTTGGATCACGTGTAGGAAACAATGAAGTACAAGCATGAATGCAGGTGTTGGCACCAGCGTCTCTAACCGGCACACCATTTCTCGTCTGCCATCCCCTCTTTTGGCTTTGGATCCCCTTCCTTCCTAATTCCAGCCAAGGGTTTCCTAAGGCAAGCGGAGAGGAACCCGGTCTGCTCTGTCTCTGCCTCTGTTCCTCTCCCCTCCTCCCCCTTTTATTTTGGTCCGGGAACATGTCCCCAGCATGTCAACAGCAGTGGGAAGTAACCTAATTAGTAGTTATTTGATAGACTGCCCACCCTCGTGTCCCACTGGCAATCCAGCAGCCTTTTTCTGCAGACAGGAAAATATTTCCTTGCTAATTAATCTGAGCACAGGGATTTGAGTTTGGACCGAGGCAGGCAAATCCGTCTCCAGGAGTCTTGCTCAATTGCATCTCTTTCTCCCGCAGTCATTTCCTTCCCCAGAACCCCCTGCTCCAGCTGCCCGCTCCCATCTCGTCCTCTGCCTCTATCAAGACTGTTACCCTGCTGACTCTACGCCCCTTGGCCCTTCCTCAGAAGAGGCTGCCTCCGGGGCTCACGTGGCCCGTTCTCCTCGGGCACCTCAGGTGTCGCCTCAGGTTAGGCAGGATCGGGCTCCTCGCTCGCAGAACCAGTGGCCTTGTCTGCTCTGCTCCCAGGCCACACAACAGCACACACCTCACCGCCATGCCCCCTGCCCTGCACTCCCCGCTCCAAACAAATACAGACATCTCCATGTCAATTTTAAATAAGGTTCAGCTTCTGTCCCTGGGCCCTGCCCTTGTCCCCTGTAGAATCGTCTATTTGCATCCAGACGGGCTCGTAGGAAATGGGCAATTGTACACATCATCCCATGCCGTTTCCTCCCTCTTAGCTTGTCCCCCCCTCCACCTGCTGGTGTCTCCAGGACACGTGTTAGACACAGGTGCCAAACAGGAACCTGGGCGTTGACAGGCATCTGTGAAGGGAGCGAGGGGTGTCCACAGTGAGGTGATGCTGACCTCATTTCTACCAGAGAAGCTTGGGATCAGTGAAAGGAAAACTGCCTTTGTCCAGTATTAATTTATTAAACAAACACAAAGGTGAGAGGAGAGGGAGGTCCAGTGGGAGGAAGGCGTGTGCGGGGTGGGGGTGGGGGTGGGGTGGAACGTAGTAGAAGGCTCATTGTTCTGTTTGCCCAGACTACTCTCTTCCTGGAAAATTCTCTCCAATACTACTACTTTGGGGAGCTGCCCCACACACATTGCTTGCACTTTGCAGGTGGCCCTATCAATCACATGGCAAGCTAGCCCAATCACATGCTGTCTCCTCTGACCATGGGTCTTCTTCTT
>NW_004955438.1:321710-338866 GCF_000276665.1 Chinchilla lanigera | reverse complement strand
TGCCTCAGCCTCCCGAGTGCTGGGATTACAGGTGTGTGCCACCACGCCTAGCTCTTGACCATGAGTCTTGAAATGAGTTCCCAAGGCTTTCCCAAAGCTGGAAACAGCTGAGTGTACCCAGATCTACAGCTGCCCTGGCTACACGCCTTTCTGTGGTGTGGCCCTTCCAGTGAGCCTCTCCCTCCTCCCACCACGATCCAGGTTTGCTGGAGTTAGCTCGGTTGGCTTCTTTTGCTTACAGCTAGACAATGACACAGCTTATGAGGTGATGCCCCATTTAACTTGCCCCTTATATGCCTCTTTCTTCTATCTTCTAGACTGGATTTGTGGGAATTCTTTTTATTCAGGGCTTGGGCTATTTTCAAGTGAAAGCGGAAATGAAGGGCTGAAGGCCCATGCTTTTTCCTTATCATGTCTCCAAGTCTCTTCCTTCTCAGACAGTTCTTCCAAAAGATTCTCCACCTCCCTTGGGAGTCACCCTCGGGAGTCACCTGCAAATCAGGAGGGGCTCCTTCCCCTGGCTCTGGCCTTCCTGTCCTCAGGCAATGCCCCCATTTGAACCAATCATCCTGGAGCAGTAGACTAAGCCTTGAGCAGAGTAAAGCTCAACTCCACCCAAGTTTTAATGGACATCAGGGATGGGAGAGGAACCAGACCCTGGACCAGACATGGGCGCCTGGGTGGAGCTGCTCTGCAGCAGTTAGCTCAGTGTGAGCTGGAGGGAGGCTGCCATGCTACACCCTAGCTCATTGCTCCCAGAAAGATATCAACAGTCTAAACTCATCTTGAAAATGGTAATATTCTCTCGTCTTGGTAAATCAGCCCAGATGGTAAGGTCTAATATTTGTATGCAGCTTTGTCCTCTTATCTGTCTCATCTTCATCCTCTCTGTCAAAAATGCATGACACTGGCCTTCGTGGTGGTGTCCTTTGTTCCTCAAGGACGGGCCCTGGACTGTACTGAATTCCTAGGCTCCACAGCCTTCCTCTGAGGGGATTAGCCAACAATTCCTGAACTGAAGGAAACCATTCATGAAAAAGAAAGAACAATGTCCTAATGACACATTAATGTTGTCCTATCTCCTGAACAACAGCAGAATTCCACTATTTTAAGAGGATGAGAATAAATCCAGATTGGCTCCCTGTATCTCAGTGTTGGTGAAGTAGCTCCTGGGTTGTACAGTGTGGTGGACAAAGTCCTCCCAGTGTCTGAGGTGGGGACAGATTACCCGCCAGGTGAGACCTCCTCAGGTTATGAGCTCTCCTTATAATCCCTTCTGTTGGGGATTTTCCTACCTGCTCTGGGCCCAAGGCACCTTTGATAACACCACATTTTCTACAAAGGAGGGATCTTTCTTCACTCACCAGCCACCTAGGCATGAAGCTCCTCTAGACCTAAAATGCCCCATGTGCCCTGTAGACAAGGTTAAATTAACCCAGTGGGAGAACAGACATTTTTCAGGTGGCATTTGCAAAACTTCTTTCAGCAGGACACGGCTTTAATCTCACCTGGATCTCTGTTTAAGGTGATGAGCTGACAGTCTGCCTAGCTCAGATATGGTTCAAGAACCTGAGTAGCTCCATCCCAGAGGGCTGTCACATGCCATGTAGTGTGGGGGTCAAGAGAAAAGGCTCTGGAGTGCACCTGCCTGGCCTGAGTCCTGGATAGGCTGTTCCTTGCTGTACAGAGATCTACTGCTGCATAACAAGTGAGCCCAAGCTCTGCAGCTTACGCTCTAGGATATCACTGATCTATGAGACTGGGAATCCAGAATTAGCTTAGCTGGGTCCTCTGGCTCAGCATCTCCCATGAGGTCACAATGAAGGTGTCCAGTAGGGCTACCATCCCCTCAAACTTCCATACTCCCCCACTTGGTCCTTGGTGGGGTTCAGGTCCCCATGGCTGCTGACCAGAAGCTGCCTTAGCTCCTTGAGACTCACCAGTGACAGCTGCATTCATCAAAAGAAGCTGCCCAAGAAGAGCCTGGGAGAGAGGACAAGCCAGACCAGCTGTCACAGTCTTTTGTAACCTAATCTCTCAAGTGCTGTCCTGTGCTGTGATCAAATTCTACTCATCATAAGCAAGTCAGTAAGCCCAGTTCACACCCAAAGGGGAAGGAATCATGCCTTAGTGTGAATACCAGAGGCAGGGAGCTTAGAGATCTTGAAGGCATCTTAGGAACTACCTATCTTTAATTATATAGCTTTAGCAATTTATTTAGATATTTGGTGCCTCAGTTTCTCCATCTGTAAAATGGAGATGTTAATAATAGCCTATAGGGATGCTATATACATTAAACATAAATGCAGGTAAGTAATTCACAATGTGCCTGTGTTCAGTACATGTTGGCAATTACAAGTGATAGTGGACAAGAGAAGTAGTGGAGAATGATTTTGAGATCCTACCACATACTTATTAAACTAGGGCCCTACCTGCTTCGTGCTGCAGAAGAGATTCCAGTGCCACAGAGGAGGAGGGGAAGAGGAGGAGGAGGCTTCAGGTGGACAGGTGCTGTGGATGGGGTGCCAGGTGAGGAAAGGAGTCTGTAAGGGACCGGGAGTTCTGGTCTACCTCACCTGTAGCATCCACATGTAAGGAGGCTTTCCTATGTACTAGGAACAGAGCAAGTACACTGTGCATGATCCTGCTTACTCCACACCACCTTTCTGTACAGTCAGTATGATTGCTATCCCCAATCTATAGACCGTGCACATTCCAGCAGAGGACTGTAGATTAGAAATGTACAGATGAAAAACTGAAGTTCAGAGAAGGTGAGAAACTTCCTTGGAGTCATGCAGCCTTGAAGTGGCAGAATAGGGAGTTAATTTGCAGTCTGTCTGTATGCCCTGGGCTAACAGTGGGCTGAGAACAGAAAGTACACACACTTTCACCTCCATTCATCCGCTCTCCAGCCTCCTCAGCCTGAAAAGCTGATCCGCTGGTGTTTTCAGATCCTTCCTGTCTGGCCCTCATTCTCACCCCTACAACCAGAATTCTGGCCTGGGTACAGTCCAGGTTCTGGACCTCCTGACCTGCCCTCCTGTGCCTCTCTGACCAGCTGTCTGCCATGGAGCAAATGTTTGTATCTCTCTAGAATCCAGATGTTGAAACCTCAGTCCACAAGGTGATGACATTTGATGATGTCTTTTGCAGGTTATGAGGTCATGAGGTAGGGCCCTCATGATGAGATTAGTGCCCTTAGAGGAGACACAATAGTCAGTCTCAGCCCCACCCCATGTGAGAATGCAACAAGAAAGCGGACATCTGGAGCCAAGCATGGTGGCACACACCTGTAATCCCAGCATGGTGGAGACTGAAGCACAGGATCACAAGTCTGAACCCTGCCCAGGCAACTTAATGATTTAGCAAGACCCTGTCTCAAAATAAAAATAAGAAGATGGGGGGCTGGGGATTTAGCTCAGCGGCAAAAGCGCCTGCCTGGCAAGCGCAAGGTCGTGAGTTCGGTTCCCGGTACCGGAGAAAAACCAAAACCAAAAACAAAACAAAACAAAAAAAAAAAAATAAGAAGATGTCTGGGGATGCAGCTCAGTTCAACTGCCTTGGGTTCAGTCCCCACTACTGAAAGAAAGAAAAGAAAAAAGACAAAAAAAAGGCAGCCATCTATACACCAGGAAGAGGCCCCTCATAAGAACCCCACCATACTGGGTCCTGGTCCCCAACTTTCAGCTCCTAGAACTGTGAGACATAAATATTTGTGTTGAAGCCCCTGCCTAGGGTATTTGTGACAACAGCCCCAGTCAACCAAAGCAATCTCTTAATGGCAATCTCCAACTACTTATTCGACCCCTCACCTGCTCCGTTAGATATCTTATAGTTGTTGCAGTCTGACTTGTGTGTTCCAAAGTCACCTTCCTCCTCCACCTTCACATTAAAGCTGTCTTCAGATTGTATTCATCTATCTTAAGCTTGGGAGCCGGCCTCGCTGACCCTAATTCCTACAGCACGCCGAGACCCTCCCTCCCACCCAAACCGGCACCATGAGGTCCCAGATCTTACATTCTCGTGCCATCCCGAAGAGACATCCTCTGCCCTGACAGGCAGCACTGTGGGGTGAGAGAAGCTTTTCCTCTGCCCCATCATGAGGAGGGAAGAGAAGCCCAACGATCCCAGGGGTGAGACAAGAGAATGATGGAGACCGAGGCATAGATGCGAAGGGAGACGGTGTGCTCCAGGGGGGCTATAAATTCCCTTCTAATTCCAAATAATTCCGATTACACGGATGAGTAGTTTTCAATCAGGAAGATAATCTCAGAGATAGATGGCAGGATAATTGTTCGTAGCGCCGACGTAAATATTGTGTCGTTTCTATTAATCTCTGCGAATCGGCTGTCAGAGGTGTCACTCATTCATCACAACAAATTAAAAATAAAATTTTAAGAGAGAAGATCATGCCTGGGGGTGGGGTGGGAGAGGCCAGGGTTGCTTTGGAGACTGTGAACGAGAGGGAGAGGTGTTGCCAGCAAGCTGTTTCCAGAAATACATTTGGCTTACCAGTTTCATATATTTATTTATGAAAGCAAACGGTAACATGGGCTGTAGATCTCTATTAACATCCCTGCGGGATTGTGCACACACACACACTAGCAAGGAGTGCATAGACCCTGGTGCAGGGTAAAGTACTAAGCCAAAGGGCACAGGCTGCCACCCCACGGGCACTGTGGGTCATGAAACACCTTCATGCCATGTGGCATGGGCAGACCATGGGCATCCACTGCAGGTCCTCTGTGTTCTGCACACCCCAGGATCTGCCAGCCAGTGACAGGAGATGGTGGAAGGGTCTGAGCAGTGAGACACCTTTGTCATATCAAAGATCTGCCACTGCAGGAAGCAGTAACGATGCTCACTAGTGTTCCTGTAGCTGGCTGGTGACTTTCTGCTCTGTTGTGTCCTTGCAGGGTTCCTTAAGCACCTAGGAGTGTAAATCCAGACCAAATACTCTGAAAGGCTTGCCTGAGTGGTAGTAGGAATAGAAGGAAAAGAATTCCTTTTTCTTGCTCATTGAAATTCCCTGAAGCATGAGGTCTCTCTGTAAGAAGACACACATTTCCCCAAATCCTCCTTTCCACCCAGGGCCTGCCATGCCTGACCATCCGCACAGCAGATGCAAGAAGATACCACTAGAATTATGCCATTTATAAAGTGTATTCTCTAGCATCACACTGGGATTATCAGCTCTATTCTTCATGTGCAGAAATCCTCATTTATCCTTGAGGGATGCGTTCCATGACCTACAGCAGATGCCTGAAACTCCAGATAGTACAGTACCAAGCTCTATATATTGGTAGAAAACTTTCATCTTTTCACTTAAAGGAATCACTTTTTGACTTCTCTCTGGCATACCTGCATGGTCAACATCACATTCCTTAGACTTTGGAACCATTATTAAGTAAAATAAGAATTATATGCAAGCACTGTGATACTGAAGCAGCCAATTTGATAACTGAGATGGCTGTTAAGTAACTATGGGTGGGTAGCATATACAGTGTGGATACACCAAAGGAATGATTCACACCCTAGGCAAAATGAAGCAGGATGGCATGAATTATATCGTGCTGCTCAGGATGTTGAGCAACTTAAAACTTACAAAGTTTTTCATTTCTGGTATTTTCTAATTAATATTTTTAGACTGTGATTGCAGATGTCAGAAACTGTGAAAAGCAAAACCTCAAATAAGAGAGGACTACTGTATTCATTTATTTATTTATTTATAATAATCATACACTCACGCATATTTCCAAAATGGATTTGAGAATACTTACCAAATGCATATAGTGTTGGTAT
Source organism: Chinchilla lanigera (assembly GCF_000276665.1). NCBI lineage: Eukaryota > Metazoa > Chordata > Mammalia > Rodentia > Chinchillidae > Chinchilla > Chinchilla lanigera. The sequence goes on along the minus strand of NW_004955438.1, from coordinate 333,064 downwards.
AAAGGTCTGAGCGAGCTGCTCCTTGCTCCTTTGCACTGGGTACACAAAATACACTCAACTCACCCATATTTCTTGCATGAGTGGCTCAGCAGATGAAATCAAGGTGAAATGTGTAGCATGATAAAGTCGGGAATAGATTTAGGGTTGATCAAAATGTACAGTGAATGTTTATGGGCCTAGCACTCTTCTGCTGCACCACTCTGCTCAGCCTTACAGTGAATGTTTAAACTAAAAAATCTTTATTACTATAAAAACAGATTGGTTCTAGTCCCTTCCAAAATGCCCCTTCTTGCTTAGAACACACTTACCCAATCATTCTTGCCACTTTCTGAAGCAGTTCTAGAAGTCTTCTTTCATGTCTTTATGAGGTGTGATCAAAAGTTTGGTGAATGCTGTTGCTTAGTGCCATCTAATCGGAAGGCAGGGTCATAAAAATGTTATGGTATCTCCTCATCCACCTGATTCACCAGAGCTGGCTCTCCCCTGAAGTAAAAACCACCATGAAAGGTAAACATTTTGAATCAGTTCAGGAGACTGAGGCAGCCACAACAACACAAAGACACTCCTGAAAGAGAACTTTCCAAACTGCTTCAGAAAGTGATAAGAATGATGGGAGAAATGTGTTTGAAGCAAGGAGTATTTTGAGGGTACTCAATTACAATGTGTCTTTTACTGTAATACATTTTTAAAATTTAAAACTTCACCTAGTTTTCGGTCATACCATCTATACGACAGAATTCTCACACAACTGCTTGAAGAGGGCGGAAAATTTGGAGTTAAGTTCCATGGTGATAAAGCAAAGCAGGAATGCTCTTTCTTACATGCGCACATTGTTCCTAAGACTTTGTCCTCAGCTGTCCACCGGGAGCACAGTGACAGTCGGAGAGCGATTTCTCCCCAGGCCTCATCAAGAGGGTAGACGTGGGACATACCAGGTGCCAAGCTCCTGTAGGTCTTTCCTCTTGGGGTCCCTGTTTTCTACCAACTTGAGTGAAGAAAGTTTGGCTGCTGGAGTGCTATGGGCCAGTGGAGATGAGGAGAGAGGCCACCCATGCTTCCGTCCTCAGCGTGGGATCCTCCCCTCAGCTCTCCGGAGAGGAAAACCTAGAGCTTTTCTGCCTTCATTTCTGTAGGATATAAAACTCCATCTATTTGCCTGAGTGGGGAAAATAAATCAATTGTCCATGCTAGGGGCAGAGGAGAGTAAGGGAAAGTCATCTAATGGCCGCTTTTCCAAACCTAAACTAATCTTGTTTCTAGCCCTGTCTGTCTTCCCATTTCTAATGGTACCCGGTGCTTCTGCTAGCTCAGGCTTGCTGAGATTCTGGAACCACATGTGTCCTCTTCCTGGGGTCTTTTCGTCCTAACACCCCCACCTCCACCCCAACACTGGGCTTTGGCTTCTGCCTCCCTGCTCTGCTTCATCCGTGACCACTTGTTCCTTTACTTTCCAGCTTCCCATTATTTAATTTCTGTGATTTTCTTTATCTTCATGGCCTGTACCTTTTGAAAATCCATTTACCATACTTCTGTCTGGGGAAAGGGATGGTAATAAATGCATATGTTTAGGTTCATCCTGTTTAATCTGTCTGTGTATCAACAGCCTTCTTATAACAAATATGCTTGTGGATTTCCTGCCACTAACATGGCAGAGATGATGTCGTGAGTTCACTATCCTGCTGTGTCTTCTTGGGCACTCAGGAGACTACATTTTCCATGTTTTCTTGTATTTAGGTTGGAATCATTGAGCTGGATTCTCATGAATAAATTGTCATTTATTCTCATGAATAAAATTCTGCTCCCTTGCTCTCCAACCCCCTTGCATCACCCAGAATGAAAAAACTCAGAGATGGCTGAGGTGCCAGGCGTAAGCAGCCTGGATCCTCGAGGCCCTGTTAGAGGAGAACCACCTCCCCCACCTTGGGCTGTGAGGTGAATGCAGAATCCTCCTTCATTGTGTTTAGCTCCTGAGAGTTACGGGTTTACTTGTTACTTCATCATGTCCTGGAAGATCCTGACTAATCCAATTGCTTTCTATAGCATACTTCAATTAAAGCCAAGGACACAGTCCCAGAAGATAGTTGCATAGTGGAACCAAAGCCATGTAGCAGTGCATACTGCTCTCTGGTGGTTCCAGCCCAACCACTGTGGATTATCTAGAGGAGCCGGCAGGCTGTAAGTGCTCCACATACTCCTGTTTGGGAATTACATTTAGAAATCAAATTGTTTATGAGTTGGCCAGTTAAATCTTTGGGGTTATGTTCCTTAGCAAGAATTTGTAATACTGATATTATATAGTGTTTTCCATTAAGTATTGAAACATATGCTTTGAAAATGGGCCAGAGAAGAAATAAGATTAACATTCTCTTAGGAAAATGAAGTTTCTAACCACTTCTCTGCTTGAATACCAGGCAGTTGGAGGTCTCTAGAGAACAGAAGACTAAGAGAGTCCATCAGGCAGCTGTGGAATCACTCCAAGACTGCCATGGAGAGGTGGAGGAGCCCAGATGGGTGGTCATGGAGGACACTTGTGATTTATCTGCCCATCAGCGCCTCCCTCGTCCCCTGGTAAAAATCCTGAGGTCCTCCTGAGGGACCGCCCTTTCTTTTCTATCTATGTGGGTTAAGTGTGGCTGACCCCTTACCCGCCCAGGCCTGATGAGTTCAGAGGGAGCAGGGGAGCCAAGTGCCCAATGAGAATAAACCCTGAGGAGTCTTCCTCTGGGGTTGTTGAGCTGAGCAAAGCTGAGCCCGGGCTGCTGAAAGCTCTGGTGTGACCACAGGGGGAGCTGCTTCCTGGGGCTGAAGTGACTGTGCAGGAAAATGGAGCCAAAAGCGGGGTGGGGTGGGGTGGGGGGAGGTGTCTTCCGGCCCTCTATGGTTCACTGTAAATTCTGTGACATCACTGGACCCACTAGTGAGCAATGAAGAGCTGGAATAGGAAGGGAGAAACTAGGAGTACTAGGTGCCGTGTAGACCACGAAGGCTTCCCTCACTTTCTCCTCTGCTGAATTCAACTCCCCTGGGTCTGAGCAGTCATAGGAGACATCACCTCCATTATGCCTCTGGCTGAATTAGGGTTTATTGTTTCTAGGCAGCCTTGTTGGCTTTCAGAAAGAGCATGCAGAGTGTATTCTGGAGCAGACCATTAAGAACACCCACCTGCTATGGGGGAGGTGAAGTCTTGACAGCCTTCAACCCGATCCTGTAATTTCATTGCTAAGATTCTCTCTCTCTCTCTCTCTCTCTCTCTCTCTCTCTCTCTGTGTGTGTGTGTGTGTGTGTGTCTCTGTGTCTGTGTCTGTGTCTGTCTCTGTCTCTCTCTTATTTTTCTTAAATCAGTGGTAGTAACAACTGTCAGCTGCTATCATTTGCATGTATTGAATGCTCACTATGAATTGGGCCCTTGGTTCTCACAATGACCTTGTGAAGCTGTTATTATTCTCCCCATTTTACAGATGAAGAGACAGACTCAGTAGTTAAGTAACTTTCCCAAAGTCTGTCAGCTGATAAGTGACATAATTGGGGCTTCCAGAAAAGCTTTATTAGGGGGTATCATCCATATACCATAAAATGTAGCCATTTTAAGTGTACGATCCAATGATTCTTGATAAAGCTTATGAAGTTGTGCAACTCTTACACCATTCAGTTCTAGAACATTTCCATCTCTTTACAAGGTCATTTTCTACCATTTGTAGTCATCCCTGTCTTCTTTGTCCAGGTTCAGGCAGCCACCACTTTACTTTTCGTATCTACAGATTTCCTTCCCTGGACCAGCCGCATGAATGGAATCAGGCAACATGCAATCTTGCACATCTAGCTCTTGTTGCTTAGCACAGGCATTTCAAGGTTCATCCAGGCTGCAGCATGTATCACTGGCTCATTCCTGTTTATAGTTAAACAGAGTCCGCTGTATGACATGCTACTTTGCTTATCCATTCATCAGTTGAATATTTGTATTGTTTGCACTTTGGACTACTATGAATAATGCTGTTAGGAGTGTTTGCACACGACTTTGTGTGGACAGATGCTTTCATTTCTCTTGTGTATGCCGTTAGCAGTGGATCATAGCCTTGGTCTGTCTGACCGCAAAGCCTAACTCTCACTTGCTTCTTCATCTCTTCAAATCAGTCTCCAGCAGCTCAGCCCTTGGCCAGGACATGCCCACCACTGCAGCCCTACCTAGTAATGTACGGTGTTTTCCACAAGGCAAGACACTGATGAAGCATCCATGGAGAAAAGCATGCTTTTCCAAGGCGTGGGTGGAGAGAAGGGGCAGAGAGAAGAGGTACTGTCGCAGAGGGCTCTGTGCCCATATCCCTTCACCAGCCACTCCACTGTGTTCCTGGGCTATTCCAGCACAGGTATCGCTTGTCCTCACTGGGCAGCCTGATGACTGATTCCTGACATCAGCCTCTCCTCCTCTGTGCTTCCCAAGTGGAGGTGACACCTCGGGGCTGGCAGAAACACTGGGAGCATGATAGGGAAGCCTGGAGGCTGATGGACACCCACTGCCAAGGGCTCTCCAAGCATGGGGACAGTAGCTGCTCTGACCAGGGTCAAGTTCAGGACTGAGCTGCTGCTTTCTGCAATGGTGAGCAGTCTCAATGGAGCCTTTGAGGAGCAACCAGCTCAGGTCATCGTGGCATCTGAACTGCAGGGAGGGTTCCAGGTGTGAGTGTTGGCAGAAAAAAGCATGGTGGTCAGGCAAGTGGGGGCGGGAGCTACAGAAGAGGATGATGCCACCACCCCCAACACACGGACTAGAAGCTTTCTGAGGGCGCAGACTGCCCTTCCCACAGGATCCGGCACAGTGCCTGCCACAGAGCCTAGCAGGTGTTTAGTTAAATTTGTGGGGCAAATAAGTGGGCAAGGGAAAGAATAATTATTTGGAAAACCTCAGCAGAAGCAAGTTCCAGGAGGTTTGGCAGAGGAGGTGGAAATTAGCCAAAGAATACGAACGTCTTCTGGGTCCCTGGGGATGTCCTAGCCTTGGGGCAAGGTGTTGATTCAGAGTACACGGTACACGGGAAAGGTGGGTGGAAGAAACTCCTCCCAGTGTTGCTGCCAGCTCCATGGTGTCCCTTCCACTTGGAAGGTGTGGAGTGGAGGCAGTCATCATCTGCTGCTTCATCTGCTCATAGCCCAAAGGTGAAAACAAGAATGCAGGCTGGAGCACTACAGAAACCCAGCTCTGTCTGCTGCTCCTGCCACTGTGCTGGCTTAAGAACAGCAGAGGTGGTGTGAGGATGACAGTGCTCACCATCCTCCCCACGCTACCTCCCCTGGACCAGCACAGCAAACCCTCTGGGCAGGACCAGCCATCAACATGTGGAGCAGAGTCCGCGTCCTCTTCTGCCATGGGGGAAGATCTGTCATCTGGGGTCACTGGAACTTGTTACTGACCACAATCACTAAAATGCAGAGTGGAAGAGGGTCTTCGATCCCTTGGCTGCCATTGAATTTTAGAGGATCCTTTCCTTCCACTGAGTCAGGGTCTCAAATGTGTGCAGAGTTCTGAGTATTCCTTTGAAGTGTCCAGCCATACAGCCTACATCTGAATCAGAGCACAGTGCAGTTTATATGGCTACCCTGAGCCTCAGTTTCTTCAGGTGTAGGAGTAATACTACTCAGCAGCTGCGATAGGGTGAAGTGTTGGATACCATGCTCCATTATATTAGTACCTGCTCCTCCCCCACCCTACAGAGCTGACCTCCATTCTCCAGAAACTAAGGCCACAGTGTTCATTCATCCTTCCACCCTGCCACACCCTCTTGTGCCTTAGTATCTGTGCTCTTCCAAGAACTGTCATGCTGTGTCATTTGCAGAGTGTCTCTGTCTTCTTTCTGGACCCCACTCCCTCCCCGTGATTAGTATCAAGTGCCTGTGTAGCTTACAACCCCTTAATACCAAGGCCACAAATCCACACTTGAGCTTTCCCCAAGAATACCCTCCAGTCAGCCTCAATGACCACCCTGGTCCTCACTATTCCTGCAGTTTCTCAGGGACATTCACTCTGCTACGCTAACAGCCAAATAATGTGAGGAATAAATTAGCTTGAAGTTGACAGGCAACTCTCTCAGGATTCAAATGGTATCTCTTTGGGTGATGCTCCATTAAAAAAAAAGTGGGTGAGTATTTTTCCAGGTATCAGCATGGAAAAGGCTGCAGCATGGTTCCCGCTGTGAGGGTTTTTGTCCCTCCATCAACTTGAAAAAAGATTTGGCTTGATGGCTCCTGAGCTTTTGAGGCTTTTCTGGCATAAGGCAAAACATCTCCCATTCCTTGAAACTCATTCAAGCAGCGGATTCAGAACTTTGTTGATTCTCAGGCATCTACTCCCCTTTCTGGTACTATTCCAAAGTGGGCAGTCCCTTGGGCACCTTCTAGGGGGTGGGTGTGGCTGCCCATCATGGTGAGGAATCCCCCCATGGAATGATATCTTGGGGAAAAGAGTGTCTGCCCATCACTAAGAAGTTAATGAGTCCATTTTTGACTCTTTCAGTTTCCCTGACAGAGGGCGGGAACATGTCTCTGAACTGAGCAACCAGAAACTCCCTGGAGAGAGTGAGACAGGGTGCAGGTAGTCGGAGGCTGCATTTATTTATTTATTTATTTATTTTTTGGTTTTTCTCCGGTACCAGGAACCGAACTCACGACCTTGCACTTGCCAGGCAGGCGCTTTGCCGCTGAGCTAAATCCCCAGCCCCGGAGGCTGCATTTAACTCAGCAACCATTGCAGGGCATAGAGCATCCACGTTCTGCTTACGTGGATGCTCATCCATTCCTGCTTACGTGGCTTTGGCTGGATTTCTGGTTGTTCAATCCTCAAAAGAGTCCCTCCCCCACCTTGGTTCTGGACATTCCCAGGGCTGACTATCCTGCCTCCTAACAAGTTTGTAAGCCTCAAAGACCTCTTTAGAAACTCCCTCTTATCCATAAGAAAGTCCAATGCAACTTCTGCTGCTTGCAACCAAGAATCTTTCCTGATACAATCTGCATTATAAGGGCTGCACTTTCTGAGTATGAGATACTGTAAATCTGGTAGTATGACTCTAACTGTATTTCTATAAATTACAAAGATTTGGGTGGAAAAGTTTGAAAAAGGCTCCCTCTCTGGAAGACCAACTTACAAGGGACAAACGACCGGCCTTCCTCCCTGTCTCCATGGGCCCACTTGGAGACAGGGCTCAACAACAGAGCATGTGCATGTGCAGGTACCTTCGGGCCTGAGCAACCTGCAGAGGCATGTGTGGCAGCTGCCAAATATTTCCGATACACTATGGTTTAGATCCAGAACGCCCTCCACAAGGCTCGTGTGTTCAGAGACGGGGCTTTTGGAAGGTGATTGGATCATGGGGGTTCTGTACTCAGTGGATTGATCCTCACTGCACTGATAGGAACCGTTTTTCTCCACCCGGCTCTTCCATTTCTCACTCAGAGTTGTCCAGCCGTGCATGGATTGAGTTAGCTGAAACTGTGAGCCAAAACAAGCCCCTCCTCCTTTAAGTTGCAGGTGTTGGATGTTGTGTCATAGTAAGGGGAAAGTGCCTAGGACACTGTAACTACTCTGCAGACGTTTTAAGCTCCCTGAGACCAAAAAGAAGGGTGTAATACCCCCTAAAAGGTAGTTTCTGTTTCTCCCTGCTCTCCTTCTTCCCTCTTTGACAGGTATGGGCCCCCGAGCACCTTACAGCCATGGCCATGGCAGATGCCCCAGGAGACTTTTGCTTTGGCTGCAGTAAACTTTGTTCACTGGACCATACCAAGTGACTCTGCCCCGCAGCTTCTCTGGGTGACTCCACCTTTGTGCAGCTGTCCTCAGTCCCGTTTTCAAGGAGCTCCTTCCCTGCCCATGACAAAACAGGAAGTCTGCTATTTGCTGACAGGACTTCACACACACATGAGCTTACTTTTTCTTATATAAGCAGGCTTCTCATATCTTTATCAAATCAATTTGTACATTTATGTTGCAGCATGGGCCCTAATAAAACTTCTTTCACATGGCATATGTTTGCCTACCCATAATTTTTATCTCAGATAAAGCAGGCTGAGGTGGTAACACTAAGATCTAGTAAAAGCAAAGGCTTCTGTCCTGACACTGAGGACAGCTAGCAACGAGAGAATGATGGGGAGTGGTGAGAGTAACTGAAACCGCCTTCTCCCATACTGGAAATGTTCCAGAGTACTGCTGGTAGCTGCTGACTCTGGCTGCCAGGAGAGCTGCAAGATGGGCCACTAACAGTGAGAACAAAGAGCTACTAGCATTCAGAGCTTAAAGCTGTTAACACACGAATGGAGCTTCACTTTGCCTCTTCATGATTTCTGTACATATTCGGCATAGGACTCTCAGCCAATTGATAACAGGTTTGTGGAAACCAAGTGTTGTAATCTGGGGTTTGCAAGGAAAAAATACAATACAGGACACATAATTTACAGAACTTTTTTATTTTAAAGAAAATAAAAATTAAAAAACATTAAAAAACAATATAGAATTTCAAAACAAGATGACAGGAAATCAACAGTGGTTGTTATATTGCATATTGGCATCTTCAAAGTAGTTGTTCAGATTTGCAGAGCAATTTGTCATAGCTAAATCTTGGAAACAACACAAATGATCATCAACTGAGGAATGGATATAAAAGATGTATTTTCATACAATGGAGTATTACTCAGCCATAAAGAAAGATAAACTCAAGGCCATAAAGGTAAGTGGATGCAACTAGAGACCATATTCATAAGTGAAATAAATCAGACTCACATGTGTAAACAACATATTATCTTCCTATTGTAAGAAACTGAAAGAGCTGGAGAACTAAGAGTAAACAAGGGTACAATAGATATTGTGAAAGGAAAAGAAACTGCTCAAAAAGAAAGAACAATTGGGATGAGGGAAAGGAGAAAAGGAAGAAAGAAAGAAGGGAAAAAAAAATATATATACACACACAAGGTAGCTAAGATAATTATACTATTAATTTCTGTTGATCTATTGAAAGGAATAGTTAATGCTTAATTTTTTTAGTCACCCAAAGAGTCAAGTTAAAAAGAGTGCAGGAAATCTGTCCACACACTAAGAACAAAAAAGAATCCAGTGAGGGCCTGGATCCTACAGCAGTGTCCTGCTTGAGTCCATTTAAGGACCTAGAGCCCATGGCAATGCTGCCCGTGAGTCCAACTGGAGGGTAAGCGCCCACAACAATGTCCCATGTAAGTCTGTTTCACAGATGTGTGCTGGGAAGGCCCGAAGGTCAGCAGTGGAAACTAGAAAGTCTGTGCCAACAGGATGAAGGATCTGGGCTAGCAGGCTGAGGGATCTGCACTGGAATCAGGAAATAACTCTCAGAGTAAGACCAGAGCTCTCCTGAAAAGTACCACAGCTATCCTCAGCGACAGTGAGGTCCCAAGCTCCAACAATGAGAACAACTGAGTCCATATCAGGAAAGCCAACATGACAAACTTCTCCAGGACATCAAACAGTGTACCACCTTTTCCTCCAGAGTCAGGATGCAATGCTCAAAGTAAGGCCCAGAGCTCCCCCAAAGTGAACCGTAGTCACTGTCAGTGACAATAAGGTTATAAGCTCCTTCAACAGTGAGGACAGCCACATTCATCAGGAAAGCCAGCATGACAAGCTCCTTCGGGAGAACCAACAGCACCCAGGAGGACCAACAGCTCCCTAACAGCACCTCTTCTTCTCCAGTTCTTTTTATGATGTTGGCAACAACCTGCAGGTGGGCCATCCATACTTAGCACCATGCTGATTCAGTTCAGCTGGGTGTTACAAGTTGCCCACCAGTTGTCAATCCACCAAAACAAGGCTCAGTGATGATAAGTAACTTAATTATCTTACTTAGTGAGTGGCAGAGCTAGGAGACAAAACCGAATTCACTGACTGCAAAGCTTGTCAATTATACAATACCTCTTTTCTGCAAATAGTGGATGGAGCTTGTGGATATGGCTTAACTGTTGGAGCTGGAGAACTAAGAGTAAACAAGGGTATGAAGCTAAGAGAGTATGATTTTAGAGTGAGAAGCAGCCCTTTCAGGCACCAGCACCCCACTGACCAACATCAACCTGTGTCTAATCAGCACCAGAGTGGGAGTTCAACAGAAACATTTACCAAAGTTTATCATGTAAGACAGATAAAGCTCTGTCTCACTGCTGCATGTCTTTTCAATATAAACTAGAATAACAGTACATAAAACAGCTTCCTTATGACTTAGCAATTCTACTCCTACGTATTTACCAACAAAAAAATGAAAATACACAACTACAAACAGCGTTTAGCACAAATGGTCAGAACAGTCCCAAACTAGAAATTACCCAAATGTTCACCAAGGAAAACTAGATAAGCAAATTGTGGCATATCTATACAATGGATACATTGTATTTAGCAATGAAAAAGAATAAACTGCTGATACACAAAACAAATTGGGTGAATCTCATAAGCATCAGGCGAATGATAGAAGCCAGGCCATCAAAATAAACAGCATGATTCCATTTATGTGAAATACAAAACCATACAAAACGAAGCTATAGTGATAGAAATGATAAAAATGTCAGTGGTGGAATAAGGGAGTGGCTGGAAAGGAGAGCAAGAGAACTTCCTAGAGCTATTGAAATGTTCTGTATCTTGTTTGGAGTGGCAGTTTCACAGGTGTATACATTGCCATCATCCATTGAACTGAATTTATGATCTGTGCATTTTACTATATAATAATCTCCCATTATCCACAGAGGATAGGTTCCAGGACACCCCATGCTTGAGACTGCAGAACTAAGCATATGTGTACTGTCTCTGTATACTGTAAACCCTATGCATGCTGTTTCCTCTCTGTGATATACTTTCACCCACTGACTTAAAGGGAAGCCCTTTACAGCTCCTCTGTGGTGTATTCAGTCACCAGCATCACTACTCTTGTGCTTTGGGGTCATGTTTCAGTAAAATAAGGGCTCCTTGAACACAAGCAGTGTGATACTGTGACAGTGGATCTGATAACTGAGATGGCTACAAAGTGACCAAAGGGCAGGTAACACATACAGCATGGATACACTGGACTAAGAGAAGATTTGGGTCCCCAGTGGGAAAGAGTAGGATAGGTTGAGATTTCACCGTGGTGCTCAGAACATGGCACAACTTGAAACTGATGAAGTTTTCATCTACCTCTAGAATTGCCCATCATATTTTCAGATCACAGTTGACCATAGGTAACTGAAACCAAGGAAAGTGAAAGCATAGATGGCGAGTGATGGGTTTCTCGCCTTAATAAACATTCTGCTAAGTAATCATGGTGGCAAGCCAATATGGTGTGGCACACTGGAGGCCACGTGGCAGGCTCCACCTTCCTCCTCCC
>NW_004955438.1:312680-321315 GCF_000276665.1 Chinchilla lanigera | reverse complement strand
AACACCAGCCAGCTCCGATTTTCACAGGTGAGCCTCCTTCCATTCCGGGAGCTCCTGCCTCATTTTCTCTGATTTTCTGAAAACCGTGGGCCCATGGCAGAACTCTCTCCTCCATCATGTCCTTCAGGACACCCATCTGCCTCCTTGGTGATGACTGCGAAGGCAGATTCGGGTATTTTCTCCTATCTTGCACCCCGGTGAGGGTAATGACTCTTCCCAGGGTTTCAAGACCTGGCTGTTAAGCCTCCAGCTCACCTTTTCATTCAGCCATAAAATGGGAAGTATTAACTCCCACCCCACAAAAAACACTCCACTTGGCTGTCTCTTGGCCAGTGTCACTGCCATGGGGCTCAAGGATGATGTCAAACCCAAACAGTTACTCTTCTATTGCCAAACGGCCTAGGCTCAATATAAACTTGACAATGAGAGCCAATGGCCAAAAAAGGCACTTTTGACATTAATATTCTCAGAGATCTAAATAATTTTTGCTACCACAACAGCAAATAAAAACCTTCCTTATATACAAGCCTTTATTGCTCTCAGGGCAGGTCTTTCTCTCCTTCAGCTTTCTACTTCTCTTTATTTTTTGCTTTCTCTTTCCCACTCTCTTTCTCCCCATTCCCTATCTTCTTCCCATTCTCTATCTCTTTCTCTAGCCCTTTAAATCTAAAAAGATAAAAAACACCTAACAAAAATCTCAACTTGAAACCAGGTCCTTCAGTTTTAAGTCAGTTTAAAGGGACAAAACAGATTATCTTTTCAAAGCAAGCAAGAAACAAAGCAAAATCCAACCTCTCCTCCTGGCTTTGGGAGGCCGAAGGCCAGCCCTTGCCTGATGATGGTCACCAGCCTGACACTCCAGGCAGCTAAAAGACAGAACAACTGCAGCCTGGGATAAATATCCAGTCTTGTCAAACCTAAGGAAGTTTTACTGGAGAAATCAAATTACAAATTTTAACTAACTGGCAATTATTCTTTTGGTTTTCAGTTTGAGCTTAGTGCATAAAGCATTTCTGGTACATTACAAAGTTTTGCATTTGAGGGGTAACTTGTTCTTTACTCTGTTGTTTTAAAATAACAACACTGATTCAAGGTTACTCAGAGGTCTATTGGCAGTCGGTCAAGTTTACTATCTGAGAGGGAAAAAAGGAACACTTTAAAATTCAAGCAGCTACAGTCAAGTTTGTTATAAAAGGTTATAGTAAGTGAGAAAATAAAAAAAATTAAAGAAGGCTATAAAGAGATATACTTTTGACACAAGAGGATTCTGTATGATAAAACTCTTGTCCTGCTAAAGGGATAAAAAAAAAGATAAAGACAAGACTAAAAAGCTTACGTATGTTGGGGAAAGTTTATAGTAGTTTATTAAGGAAAAAATATACATATGGTCACTCGTTCATTTGATGGAGCTTCGATTGTTCCTTCTAAAAAGCCCCACGAAAAAAATGGTCAAATCAACCTGAGATTGCTAATCAAATAATAGCCTTAAAAACTTATTTGATATATATGCTATGTATATGCTGTGTATATGTCACTGCATTTAGAGAGGCTTAAATATTAAACAGCCTAGACAATGTCACAAATTTCTTCAATGATACCCTATTAAAGGACAGAAAATTAGATAAAAGCTTCTTATGTATTAGGTAGGGATAATTGACTAAAAAGGGCTATTCTATTCCAAAATGGAGATTTAAATGTGCTACAAAAATGTCATGATGCCTGTTACGTTACAATACTATGTGTGATTTTTGATTTCAAATTTTCTTTGTAAAACTATGCAACTGTTGTCTGTTAACATTCTACAGAGATTCAACTACTAGATCTTCCATGATTGATGAAAAGTAACAGTTCTCTGCCTATACTTTATATTTCAAGGTGCTTAATACTCAGATAAAATTTTATTAATTAAGTTCACTGCTTCCATCACAATATAATGTCATTCATCTCTTCTGAATGTTCAACAACTGAGTACTTCACCCCCTCCATCTGGAGCTCCTCCTGCTCTTCTCTACCCTCCTCTGCCCCTGGTTCCCACAACCTCTAATCCTTCTCCACCTGCTCTCTCTCCACTGCCTCCATCCTCAGCCCCACATACTTGGCCCCACTTTTCTCTTCCTCCACGGTCAGCCAACTGGTCTCCCACTTCTCGGCCTACAACACCTATTTCATCCAAAGGACAATCTCCCTATTCCTCCTCTCCCCCATTGCCTTTCTCTTCTCTGGCCCACCATTCTCAATTTCATGCTCAGCCCCCAACCAACAGGCCACGAGGTGGAGAGTTGCAAGATGGCAACCAGGAGCCACCTGGTCACCAGCAGCCATCTTGCTGCAGGACACGTGACCCTTCTCCGCCATCTTGTTCTGACTCTTCCCACCCTTCACTATCTTATTCTGACTCCTCCCATTCCCCACCATCTTGTCCCGACTCTACCTGTTCTCTGCCACCTCATTCTGACTCCACCCATTCTCCACATTCTCCTAGTCTGGCTCAGTCCCAACTTGTATGTCTTCTCTGGGAACAAGCAGGCCCTAAAGGGCTAGTCCACAGTCATATTCCTTTTACTCTTTCTGATCTCTCACAAATCTCTCACAAACTGGGTTCTTTCTCTGCTGATCCTCATAACTATATTAAGAAATTTAAATTTATTACTAGTTCCTATGATTTATATTTTAAAGACCTTCATACTATTCTTAACTCCAGTCTCTCCCCACAACAAAAGGAGAAACTATGAGAATCAGCCCCAAAAGGTGGCTGATGAAAAACACTGGGCAAAGCCCAACCATCCTGTTGGGGCCGCTGCAGTGCCATTACAGGACCCCAGTTGGGATTATCAAGGACCAGACGGTTCATGACACATTAATATTATGATTGATTATATAATAACAGGTCTCCATAAGATTTGTTACAAACCTGTTAATTTTAACAAGCTTTTTAAACAAACACAGAGATGATAAAAACCCTGCTGAGTTTCTTACTCACCTTAATGAGACTCTTAGCGAGTTTACCAATGTGAATCCACAATCTACTGAAGGAATAATACTCACCAATACCTATTTCATCTCTCAGTCAGCCCCAGATATCCGGGCTACATTTAAATGATCTGAGCTCTGCTCTCAATCTCCACAAGGAGAGCTTTTAGCCTTGGCTTTTTATGTCTTCAACAATAGAGAACATCAGGAAAAACTAGACAAACAAGATAATGAAACGGCTATTGCTAAAGCACAAGCCAAATGTCAACATGAGCTGGCAGTGGCACTCAGGATTCCTAAGGTAGATAAGCAAGGCAGTGCCAGTAGTAATGCCTGAGCCCCTCCTGGACCGTGCTTCAAGTGCAGCAAAGAAGGACACTGGGCATGAACCTGCCCCTACCTGCAGTCACCGAGGAGACCCTACCCCATCTGCAACCTTGAGGGCCATTGGAAATGTGACTGCCCTGCTCACCAGAGAGTGGGTAAGTCATCCATTTCCCCACCCTCACAGGGTAATCTGCCGGGAGCCACCAGACTCATCACTCGCTGACCTTCTGGGCATCACCTGAAAGGGACTGACACAGCTCGGGGTCCATAGCCCCCACAAAGGTATCCTGCTCGGAGCCCCAAGTCTCACTAGAAGTCTCAGATAAGACACTCTCTTTTCAGGTAAGACACAGGGGCCACATACAGTGTTCTTCCTGAGTTTTTGGGCTGTTATACCCCATCCCTCATCTCTGTAGTAGAGATTGCGGCCTACCCACAAAGCTGCTCCAGACAAGACCTATTCCTTGCAGGCTCCAGATACTCTTTTTCTTTCTCATCATCCCAAACTGCCCTACTCCTCTCATGGGGAGAGACCTTCTCCAAAACTCAACTTTTCCTTCACCTTCTCTCTCCCTATGGCTCTTGTCCTTCAGCCCACATCACTGCATGCTGCCAATCCAGACCCTCCCTTACCTCCTTTGCTGGGCAATCCCATAGTCTGAGATACTTCCAACCCCACTCACATGACCCATGCTGTCCTTGTCTCCATCTGCCTCAGGGACACATCCCACTATCCCTGCATTCCCCAGTACCCAATAGCTCCTAAACACCGACAGGGACTCAAACCCATAATTAAATGTCTCACCACAAATGGATGCCTTAAAGCCTTATAACACCCCCCATTCTTCTGGTAATCAAACCTAATGGCTCCTATCATCTAGTTCAAGCCCTTAGAGTTATTAATAATGCAGTTACACCTATTCACCCTGTAGTGCCAAACCCTTATACTATCCTCTCTCATATTCCTCCATCTACAACCCACTTTACAATGTTAGATCTCAAAGATGCCTCCTTTACTATTCCCTTACGCCAGACTGCCAAAAGCACAGCTCCCAAAACAAGCAGCAGTTACACATTGCAGGAGACATCAAAATTCAACAGATCCTATTGCTCAAGGAAAACATATTTGTAGATACACAGGCCAAGCTAGCTGCTTAACAGCCATATCCTTCCCACCTTCTTCCTCTCATTTCAAAGGCCATGGCCTCACCCCAACACTCATTAGACCAATTGCTCTTGCTCCAAAGACCCAATTTTCACCAAAACACACAGGGTTAAATTTTCCAAGGGTCCAAGCTTGTTCTTCCAGACCAACAGGCACAAACTATCATCGCTAATTTACACAACTGCTTCCATGTTGGCATTCAGGCCTTATATAAGCTCCTAGCTCCCATCATCACTCACCCCTCTTTAAAAACAGTCACATGCCAAGTCACTCAAAACTGTCAATTATGTCCCTCTCCTCAGGGACATGTGCCACCTCCCTCTTTCCCAACCCACCAACTCCGTGGACATACTCCAAGTAAAGACTGGCAGGTTGACTTCACACACATGTGCCTCGCCACAAAACTCACAGTTATCTTCTCGCTTTTGTTGTACTTTCTTAGGATGGATAGCGGCCTTCCCCATTGCTTGAGAAATCACCAATATAGTCTCCAAAACTCTCATACAGGACATCACTCCCAGATTTGGACTGCCTCAGACTATCTGGTCAGATAACGGTTCAGCATTTATCTCCCAGATCACCCAACAGGTCTCCTTCAGTCTCAATATTACCTGACATTTACATATACCATACCATCCACAATCCTCAGGCA
Source organism: Chinchilla lanigera (assembly GCF_000276665.1). Classification (NCBI taxonomy): domain Eukaryota; kingdom Metazoa; phylum Chordata; class Mammalia; order Rodentia; family Chinchillidae; genus Chinchilla; species Chinchilla lanigera. Next base: position 316,201 of record NW_004955438.1, on the reverse strand, counting down.
GAGTAAAAAAGGCAAATGGGTTCCTAAAAACACATCTCACAAAACTTAATTTAGAGCTACACCTGCCATGGCCTCAGCTTTTCCCCCTCACTCTGACTAAACTCCGAGCACTCCCTAGGGCACCTATTTTTTTAGCCCTTCTGAGCTTATGTATGGTAGGCCACTTCTACTTCACGACTTCCTGGCTCCCTATAACCTTGCCTCTATGGCTGATTATATTCCAGTCTTATCCCTCCTCTGACACCCGCTATGGCAGCAACCCACTTACACCATAACGTTTTCCCTCTCTGACCAAGGAGTCATTGGGTCATTCAACTTTACTCCTTCCAGTCCTAAAATAACCCTTGAGGTTCCCTTCTGTCAGACACTTCTCACACTTCTCAAACCTTACATTGTGCTAGCTCTGCATTCCTTACGGCAAGATCTGTATATGGTGCCCCCCACAAACTAAAATGCCTCACATCTGTCCTTTCCACATGCTCCAGCCATAATAGGCCCTTTAGTGCTCCCTCACTCGCAACAGTGGTCAGCCAATCACATCTGCTTAATTTCCCAGGACACAAACTCCTCTTTACAGCTAGATAACTTGCCTCATTGTGCTCATTACATAACACACAGGACAAGGCTGTATGTCTGCCTAAGGGATGGTTTATAGGATGCAAAAGGGGAGCATATCCCTGTCTCCCCCCTAGATGCACAGGTTCATGTACATTGGTCCTCCTGGTCCCAGCCATGACAATTAATTCCCAGGAAACCATGGAAAAGTCAATCCTGTCACAACTCCAGGACACCCATTTTGCTCGCAAACCTAGAGCAGCCCAAGTCCCAATACTCATTGGGGTGAGCATTCTCACAGTCCTTGGAGTTGGCCTGGGAGCAGTGGGAATTGGCATGGGCATCCACACCCATGAACTTGACCATGAGCTCTCCCTCAAACTTCACCAAAGGATAGATGACGTAACACCTGCCATACCTTCACTTCAAAATCAGTTAAATAGCCTAGCTGCAGTCACACTTCAAAACCAACTTGCTCTTGATATGTTGAGGGCTGCAAACAGGGGCACCTGTGCTATGCTGGGGGAAGAATGCTGTTACTTTGTAAATAAATTTGGGATCATCATGGATAAGGTAAAATGTCTCTACACCTGGCTTGAGTGCAAGTGATAGCAACTAAAATATTCATTCCTCCTCCACACCATGGTCGTGGCGAAGTGACACATTTAGATCCTGGGCACCCTTCCTTGTTCCTCTGGTGGGCCCCATAATCATGATAATAACTTGTTTACTCACAGGGCCCTGCCTTTTCGAACTTTTAAAAAAAATTTTGTTCAATCAAGGCTTCACTCCATAACCGCCAACAAGCACATCGCTGTCAGAAAATCCCAACACCAGCTTTTGCATAGCCAACACCCATCATCCCCTCAGCCCCTATCACAATGACACCCCTATCCAACAGGAAGCAGTTTGAGAGAGTTGTTGTCTCCTATAACCAAAAGATGGGAATGATGTGTTTTTCCCCTTAATAAAAATTCAGCTAAGTCATCATGGTGGCAAGCCAATATGGTGCAGCCCACTGGAGGCCGTGTGGCAGGCTCCACTTTCTTCCTCCCTGGTCCTACTCCCTTTTTTTTTTTTTTTTACAACATCCTGTTTCCCTCTTCCTGCCCCCTATCCAATCACTGCCCACCAAGTTGCACAGACCATCCTCTAAGCTCCACCCCCAGCCTGGCCCTATATAGCCTTTGTTGCCCGGGCCAGGCCCTCAGAAGCTCCACATCCTTCCTTTCTCCTGTGGTCTTCTCCATGCTTGCAATAAAGGCATTTTTTACTTTGTTCTATTTTTATCTGTGCTAAAAAACCTAACAGGGAGAACTTCTGTACATAATTATGCCTGAATTTTTTAAAATGTCAGGAATAAAGTCTAGATGTTGCTCTTCTCTGGGCTCAGAATGCCACTGTGTCTCTCCTGCCCCTACTGCTGTCACCACCCCACAGGTGACACCTTGCCTTGCCCAGACTGGCTGTCCACCCTCAGATGAGTCCATTTGTCCTCAGCCTCCATCTCATTGCCCCTTCCACCTCCACAGGCTTCTACCTGAGAAGAAAGGGACCAAGGAGACCTTTCTACATCCCAAGGAACTCTGGGGTTCTGGTCACAGTTGTTGCATGTCAGCCGCCCACTGGTCAGGGCCCTGCATACTGACAGATGCAGCCTCCTATGAGGAGCAAGTAGGCAGCTAAAGTCTTTTGGTCCGATACACGCCTCTGGAAAGGAGAAAGACCCATTTGTCTCAACCTAAACTGAAGAAGGCACCTGAAACTCCAACCAACTGCAGAGAAGCCCTCAGTGAAGCATTTGGAGGTTAAGTGGGGTTTGGGGAAAGGGCTCTTTCCTAAGAGGTCTAGTAGTGCAGAAGAAAGATAACAAGCTTTGAAGCAGAGACCCAGGATCAAATCCCAGCTGTGTTACTTAACCAGGTGTGTGAGTGGGAGTAGATGGCAGTCTCACTGAGTCTCCCTCACCTCCCTGCTAAGATGGAGGGTGTTGGGCAGAGTACATAAAGCAGTGTACCAAGTCCCTAACCGCCACTCTGACCTCCACCCCCGGGTAATCAGATGGTGTACTAAGGATCCTTGCAACTTGCTGCTGCATCTCCGTGATAATATCCACATGTGCAATGACACACATATGTTGCCTTCCACATAGGATGTGCATATATGTTGCCTTTCCACATAGGATGAACAGGCAAAGTCCTTGCCATTTTTTGCATCTCAGGTTAGACATCAGTTCCTAAGAGAAGCCTTCCCAGACCTCTCACAATCAAGTTAAACGGCCCTTCCCATAGTCATAGGCATACACACTGATCCCAAATGACTACTGTGTGTTCAGTGGGAATCATTCATTTTCTGGCCCCCTTCCTTCCCAGGCTACTAATCCCACCAAGTCAGAGAATACCTGCCCTTCTCACCCACTATTGTCAGTACACATGCCATAGTGTGCGACCCATGATGACTTTTCAATAAACGGTTGTGAGTGACCAAATTCATGTCTTTGGTAAAATGATCTGAAGCTCATTCTCCCAGTAGCAGGATTCTCAGATCCCAGGATCTGGAATGGGATTCAACCTGGTGGGTAGTGCTAATGTTGCTAAAGACAGGAAATGTTTCTGCACAAAGACAGGCACCTACAGAGATTACCATTAAAGTGAAACTCACAGAGCTTTATTCCTGGTTGGGATCCAGCAATAAACTTGCACCTGACAAAAGCATTATTTTTCATTCAAATAGCCTGCGTCCATAAGGGGCATGTAAGTGCCTATAACAGGATGTATGCCTTTAAAAAAAGCTCTATAAATCATTCCTGATATCTATAATAGAGACTAAAGTAAATTAACACTATCAGCTTTTATTATTTATGCAGTTCATATTTTCAACATTTATTTTAAAGTAGTTCAAGGTCTGTAAAATTGAGGGATTTGAAATGGTCTGGGGCTTCAGGGTTAATTTCCATATTAATTTAA
>NW_004955438.1:210207-312580 GCF_000276665.1 Chinchilla lanigera | reverse complement strand
TATATATAGGCATTCTCAAATCAAAGGTACATTTGGGATTATCCATGGGTATAGATTTCCATGCCAAAGGAGCCCCCAATTAACATGGGGAATGTAAAATCACTCCATTTTACTAGTTAAGTTTTTGTGGAGGGCAGCTTTTGAAATCATGAACCCTATTAATCAGTAACTTCCTTTTCTTAACATTGCCTCTCTGACTCACTTCTTTTGAGAAATCTATTCTAAGCCCTCTGCAAGGAAAGCAAAGTCACCCCAGGACGCTACACCTCTGAGTCAAATATGCAGAACACCCTGAAAAAGGAGCGCGCCCCTCTGCTCGCTGGGCCTTTGCCTGGGCTGGGCAGCCCCTGCCCTTGGTGCCTCAGTGATAGCCGAGTCATGAACGCTTGCTGTTTTTGTTTCTGGACATATACTGTGTGTAGGGCACTGTTCCGAGAACTTCTGGTAGATTATCTTGGTTCTGTGATGTCAATCTCTTTTATCCTCCATCCTAGCATAAAGAAATTGAAGCCCAGAGAGGTTAAGTTTTGTCCCAGGTCTCACGGCACCTAAGTGGCAGGGCCGGGCAGCCCACTGCTGCTCTGCTAATCATTCTACTCTACAGCCATGAGCAGAGCAATCTCTACATTTTATGATCTTATGTTTGGCATGTGGAAAGGTACCTGCAAACAAGAGGAACACAAAGAAGGATCGGAAAGATCCAGGAAGACTCACCTAAACAGCAAAACCCAAGTGGGACAAAAAATGGGAGACGGCAGGAGAGTCCCAAAGAGAGCCACTGTGCCCCAGGCAAAGCCACGAGAAGTAAACTACACCCTCTACCCTGACGGAACTGCTGTCTGTGCACTCTTCCCGCTTTCCTCCTCCCCAGCCCCTTTGCGGATCCACCTGGGGGTCTTTGTTGGACTGTCTGTTCCCGGCCCTGAGCCTTACCTGCCTGTCCTCAGCACCTGAGGCTTAACACACATTGCAGTATGCCCGAAGGACAACTGACGGTCAACCTTGATCCTCTAGACTTCACTGAGCACCTCTGATTTCTCAGAGTTGTTAAGGAAGCCAACAGCCAAACCCTTCCTGGAAGAAGCTGAGGGAGTCCAGTGGAGGAAAGGATGAGGGTACTTAAATCCAGATCTCCGTTTACCAGCATTTTGATGTAATTTAGCCTCCCTGAGCTGAACCTTCATTTCTTTGTTGTGGAAATCAGAATAATAAAGCCCGCTTCTGGGGTCCATGTGTGGACCAACCTAATACGAGTGGGAAAGCGCAGGACAGACACCTCTGTCTTCCTGGCTCTGCATCCTGCCCCTTTTACAGCTATGCCTTGGTATTTCCGTGGGGAGCCACTGCCTTCTCTACGAGTCCATGTAGTTTCATTGGGCTGACTCTAGCTTTTGTCTAGGGTGGGAAGGTGCCTAAGCCAAGTCAGGCAACTAGAATCACAGTGATTTGTTCGGTGATGGGTTCATGACAGAGTCGAGGCCAGTGGGAACTGGCCCCGGGGCTTTACTTGGTGCCATGGGAGCAGAGACTCTCTGCTCCAGAGCTGCCCAGGGAACAAGCTGAGCACCTGGGCCACCATCTTGCAGCAATGGAAGGAAGCGGAGCCCTGTTGAGAGTGATTCCAACATGAAGATAAGGGTGGAGGGTGAGGCAGAGATCAGGGCTCGAGACAACTTGGGATGTCGACATCTAACTGTAATAATTTGATGAGTTTTTAACATTTCAGATGCTAAAAGTGATAGTTCTCTTTGGCTTTTCCACTGTGAAGGGGCTACTATTAGAGGATAATGAAATATGCCCTCCACCTCAAGTCACATGAGACCCCTGCTCTCAGAATACGGCATGTTTAGGGATAAGGTCTTTAAAGAGAGGGCTAAATTAAGATGAAATCATTAGGGGGGCCCTAATCCAATCTGGCAGTTGTCCCTATATGTAAGAAGAGATAACGGGACACAGACAGATACAGAAGGCTCTGGCGTAGTGTGAGGATTTACAGTGAAAAAGGGGGCCGTCTACAAACTAAGGAAACCAAACCTGCCAACACCTCGCTCTTGGACTTTTAGCCTCCAGAATTATAAGAATATAAAATGTGAATCATAACCATATCTGCCTCGTGGAGCTGTTGTGAGAATTAAATAAATAAATAGGGTCAATACAGCTAGAGCGTACTTTGTACCTACTAAGAATTGATGAATACTTTTGTTAGCTATTAATATTATCACTACCAGTACTCCATCGCTACTAATACCACTCTACTAGTATCATCACTACCACCAGCACCACTAGTAGAACTACAACTACCGTGGGAGCTCATGGAGAGGAACACCAGTCATACAGAAAGTGTAAAGTTTTATCTGTGCTCTCCAGACACCTAGTGTACCTGGGAAGATGGGAGATGGCACCATTTTATTTCTGCCTCTTTTCCTCCCGGGTCCTGGAATCACCCTCAGCAATCGATTCTCAGCCACATTTTCTTCAGAATCAGGCAAAGAAAATGCTACAGCCACAATTAACACTCAAAATATCTTGGCATGCCAGTGCTCTGTACACAGTAGATGCTCAATAAATGCTTACTGGATAAATTACAACCATGGGAGGAGAATAAATAAGAATGTGATGAGCAGAGCAAACTGAAAATCAGGTAGAAAACCCACGTGTCACCAACAACTACACACAAAAACCCAGGCACCAATTGCCCTTTAGCCTCTTCCTCTTCTCTCCTAGTGGCCAGAATCTTGGCTTTTCACTGTTTCTCAACCTGCTCAAACCCTCTGCTTACCAGCCCCAGAGGTCACGCTGTGATTCACTAAGCCACCTACTGCTCAGATGGCAATGCGAGGGAGTCACTATTTATCTTTGTTACTGCTGCAAGTGTCCGAGAAAAAACAGCTTCAAAGATCACGTCTGTTGGGATAACCTATTGATTTGTGTCACATTTCTCCCAATCCCCATTTTATTGTTGTTCAAGACAGGGTCAGGGTAGGTCAAAAATAACTCTTTCCAGTGGAGGCAATGGGCTGAGGAATTCTAACAGGAATTCTAAATTCTCTAAAAGGTGTGGGCTGGGGAAGTAATGGAAGACCAAGTTGTCCCACTGCCAAATCAGAGACTGGAGGGAGGGAGGGTCAGAATAAAATCTGTGATGTGCAAGCTTAGAGAGAAAAGAAAAAAATTAACTGGGAAGTTACAGTGGATTACAACTTAGTATCAACACCTGCAATAAAAACTTTAGGAGATTTTAAAAATTAGTTTTTCATGGTGACCAAACTGGTTTGCTGAATGTGGTCTAAGTGCTAGCTAACTATTCCACAACTGATGAAAAGGTAGGCACATCATATTTATGAGTGCTAGATCATTTGTCAGATATTTCATATATAGCAGAGTTTGGCAAGCTGCAACCAAATACAATCATTGTCTGTTTTTCTTAGTAAAGTTTTGTTGCAACACAGTGGTACACATTCGTTTATGTGTTTGTCTAGGGCTATTTTGCCATGGTGGTGAAAGTGAGTAGTGGTGATAGAGACTATTTGATTTGAAAAGATATATTACAAACAAGTTAGCCAACCCATGATCTGTAGGATCTTAGTTAATTCTCACATCCTCATTGTATGTAAGGAAGATCATAAGGGTAAATAACCTGTTCAGGAACAGATTCAAAGATGGTGGTGGGATTTGAATACAGTTCTTCTTATTGATAAAAATTTTCCCTGAGCAATTTTAGCAATGTTGCTTGCTAAAAGAGAAGAAAAGATAATGTGTACAAGGCAAACATCAATAAAAATCATACTTCTATCTACAAGTAAATTTGGCCCAAGGACTATTCAGATCCCACTGTTTCATTAAAATATTCAATTGGGTAGTTTTGAGGTTAAAAAAGATATCACTATAGGTTTAGAAATCTTTTGGCTCAACTGGGATTTCAGGGTAATGGCATTTGTCATTGTTAAGCATCTACTTCCCCCTTACTCTTTTTTTAAAAAAAATTTTATTTTAAAGGTAAGTTTTAAAAAGTGCTAGGGATATAGCTTGGGGGCACAGTGCTGCCTGGCAAGCAAAAGGTCCTGAGTTCGATTTCTTTTTTTTTTTTTTTTTCAATTTTAAAAATAAAGGAAAACATTGACAGACAGATAACCTTTTACAAAATTGGAAAAGAACAGTATAGACAATACAGAGTTACAAAGTGGTACGAAATTAACAATGCTTCTTGTATTACATATTGATACCTTCAAAGTGGTTTCTCATGAAAACAGATAGAGACGTGCAACTGAGTTCAATTTCTAATACCAAAAAAAAAAAAAAAGTTAAAATAATACAGAATTTCAAAACAAGATGGTAGGAAACTAACAATGGTTGTTATATTGCACTGTTATCCTCTAAGTAGTTGCTCAGATTACCACATATAGGTATGTAAGATTGATAAAACAATATAAATACTATCTGTTCTTTTCAATGAACTACTAGAAATTAATAGTACAATTATCTTAGCTATCATATATATATCCATATATATCCATATATATACCCATATATACATATATCATATATCTTGATATATATGTATCCCTTCCTTCATTTCTCTTTTCCCCATCCTGGTTGTTCTTTCTTTTTTGAGCAGTTTCTTTCCCTTTCATAATATCTATTGTACCTTTTGTATCTTATTTACTCTTTTAGTTTCTTACACTAGGGAGACAGGATGTTTACACCTGTAAGTCTGATTTTTTCACTTATGAGTATGGTCTCTAGTTGCATCCATTTATCTATAAAAGCCTTGAGTTTATCTCTCTTTATAGCTGAGTAATACTCCACTGTATAAGAATATCACATCCTTTTTAGCCATTCCTCAGTCGATGGGCATTTGGGTTGTTTCCAAGATTTAGCTATTACAAATTGTGCTGCTATAAACATGGGTGCACATGTATCGCTGTGGTATGATGTTTTTAATTCTTTTGGGAAGATACCCAGAAGGGGAATAACTGGGTCGAATGGGACCTCTAATCCTAGTGTTTCGAGGAATCTTCACACTGATTTCCACAGTGGTTGTACCAGTCTACACTCCCACCAACAGTGGAGAAGGCTTCTTTTTCTGCACAGCCACACCAGCATTCGCTATTGGTTGATTTCTTGATAACAGCCATTCTTTCTGGGGTGAGATGGAATCTCAGTGTTGTTTTAATTTGCATTTCTTGGATGACTGATGATGTTGAACATTTCTCCTTAGTCTTGACCAACACTGGCCAACTGGATGGGGAGACAACATGAGCCTTCTGTGACAGGAGGCCAAGTAGAATCCTGAAAAAACAATGCCATGCACTATGGTTTGAATATGTCCCCCAAGTTTCATGTGTTGGAAACTTAATCCCCACATAAGATACATATGTTGATGCTATTTGGAGCTGGGGCTTTTGGGAGGTAATTAGGATTAGATAAGGTCATCAGGATGGGGATGGGACTGGTGACTGTATAAGAAGAGCAAGAGCACTGAATTGAAGCATGCTGGCTCTGGCTCCACCATGTGTGACACAGCCAAAGCCCCTCACTAGATGCTGACTGACACATGTGCCATGCTCCAAGCTTCCAGAACCATGTTCTAAATAATTTTTATTTTTTGTTATGGTAACAGAAAAGAGATTAAAGCATCAAGGTATAATCTGTGGTGATTTGGGGGTAAAACCAAGCCATCTATGTCTTCCTCTTTCATCTTCACTCCATGTCCTGGTGACCGTCATTCCCTAAGACACTGGGCACGGCTGATACATGTTCAGGTTGAGGGAGGTGGAAAGTGGTGGAAATATTCAGAACACAATGTTTTCCAAAGAACCTCTGATTTTCTCCACAATTCAGGGGTGAAAACTCCCCCTGTGGTCAAAAGGAAGAGAGGAGATAGGTTATTGCTTACTTTCAGGAGAAAATACTAGGTGGGATGGGGGAGGTGAAGCCAAAGGGACTCACAAAGGACACAACATTACATCCGCATCTTGAGCGCGATTGTTTAAGAAGCCTCAGAGGGACAATTCCCAAATGTGATTTCTGAAGAGCTGCTAGTTCCAGAGGACTAGGGCAGGGCCCTGTTCCCAGGTGCTCTGCAGCTCTGTAAGTGTGCAGCTCTGTTGTGAGCAGTCTGACTGCAGCACTGGACAGCAGTGTGCCTGGGAAATGTGAGGATTTCAAGAGGCAGAGAAAGAACATCCACAACGACATTTCTTTGCATAACATGGAATAAAATTCACCCAAACAAATGATGCCAGACTCCCCATCACCGACCCTGTTCTGAAGCAAAATAGCTTCCATAATGTAACCCTGTTCAGAGTCGATCTGGGGACCTTAAGAGACACCAACCTCACCTATGCTGGAAGTAAGACGTCCCAGGTTAAACCAGCGCTCTCTCAGTTGACCCAAACTTCCTGTCTCCCTTTCCACCATTTGATCCTCCCGCTCAGAAGATCCTGGAACTGGGCTTCCGGTTCCATTTTCTCCGTAGCTTGTGGGCGTGGCCACGCGACCTTGTGCACCTTCTTTCACCTAGGACCTCCTGCTGCAGGGCAGCTGCGGTTGCAGTTGAGGTCGGATCCCAGGTCCACTCCGCCCTTCCTGGAGACCCCGAGAAAGTCTGTTAGCAGCGATGGGAAACCCTGGAACACTCGGCCATGCACGAAGCCCTGAAACTGATAAACACAGGAGAGAGGACAAAGGGATGGGAGAGTGAAACCACGACTGGAGAAGGGAATCCCAGTTTACTTTGTTTCTTCAACTTCCAACTTTACTACTAAAAGGAAACCAACCGATGTTAAAGATGGAAAATGCTGTGCATCTAACCCTGTTTTCCTTCCACCTTGAGATAGCCATTTCCCAGGGAAGATATTAAATCCTGGGAGCCTCTAAAGGCTGCTGGGGTGCGCACTGTGGGTCAGAAGCAGCGGGCATTAACGGGGTGTTTATTTACAGGTTAAAGAGGCAAGCCAGGGGCTGGGGTGACGCTGAGCCTGCGCTAACAAGACCTCCCTCCAAGCCGCCTTCTGGGTGATTACCCCCAAGCACCCAGCCATACCCAAATCAATAAACAATTTCAGCGCGGCCCAGGGAGCTTTGCCACACTTAATAAACGTCTCCAGCTGCAGTTATGGCTTCATTTCACCTTAACGTCTTCTTTAACTGCCCCTTCTTTTCAAGATCAATTAGAGGTACATGCAAAGAGAATAAAGAAATACGCAGGCACCAATGCCATACACCAACACAGACAATGTGAGCAAACAAGGTCAAGGCTAGTTACCTGCGCCCCAGGATTTCCACCTCAGGATGAGCCGCAGGGAGAGAGTCTGGGGACAGGGCAGGGAGTGCCACTGGGTATAGCAGGGAAGGAGAGGGCCGGGTGAGGGCTTGGCCGGTAGATTCTGAGTGCGTAGAATGAATCTTAGAGTGAAACGCACCCTTACTGTACCTATAGGTTTCCAAGGAGATCCTTCCTCCTGAAAATCACCTGTAAAATTTTGCTTTTGATGATTTCTCTGCTTCCCAGAATATTCACTGAAGCATAGATAGAAAAAGACAGAGGACATGAAGGCAGACTGTCTTAATGTTATCATGAGTGGCATCAGTGAAAGGATAGACAGATGGTGCCGAGGTAGGCAGGCTGGAGGGAGGGGGAGAGGAGCGTCAGGTGTGCTCGCTAGCACATGTGTGTGGCGGGATGTTTGTGTGTTTCTGTGTCCTGTGCTCGCTAGAGGCCCCTGAACAGTGGCTCTGGAGTTCGGATGAGCGCTTGCCTAACTGCCCAGTGTCTCAGTCACTTTCCAGGCTTGCTTAGATATGTGATAAAAAACAAATGAAAATCTGTTTAATTTTTCAGAACGGTGTGTTACACTTTGTACATCTTTGAAAGTTCATGATGCATGTGCATCTGTGATCATATGAGGTGAACTGCTCACCCTTTCAGGAAGTCAATAACACTAAGTAATTCATCATCTTTCTTGGATTCTTGGCCACTAACATGCAGTTAGAAACAAGTAGAAAATTCTACCTGCAAGGAGCATAAAGATAAAGACATTTTGTGAATACTCTATGAAAAAAGAAAGTGAGGTATGGTGGCACATCTGTAATCCAGGAACTCTGGGAGGCTGAGGCAGGAGGATCACAAGTTCAAGCTCAGTCTGGGTAAATTAGTGACTTAGTGAGATCCTGTCTCAAGATAAAAAGTAGAAAGGACTGGGGATGTAGCTCAGTGCAAAGGCCCTGTGTTTAGTACCACAAAAACTAACAACAGAAGGAGTCACTCTGATAACAGGGAATAGTGATGCAATTAGAACATTCTCGTGACTATGGAGATGGTGATGACCACTCGCCTTCCTTCCTTTTCTTCTAACCATAACCAACTCTGGGGCACTGAGCTCTGAGAACAAATCAAGTCGGCACCTTCTCCACATAGAAAAAGTCTTTTGGAGGAAAATATGTGGCTGATTGCTTGTCTCTTGTTTTTATTAGATATAATCTTTTTACACCTTCACAGGGTATAATAATTTGACCCATGTATACAACATGTAATGACCTAGTCAGGCTACTAAGTGCTTCCATCTCTTCAAACACTAATCATTTTCATGCGCTGGGCACTGTCACACTCTTCGAGTTATTCTGAAACATTACAGGTTGTGATAACTAATAGCTGCTCTACTGCACTATGGGAAACTAGAATGTCGGCGTGGTGGAGCACGCCTATAACCTCAGCTACTTAGAGGTCGAGACAGGAGGGTTTCAAGTTCAACATCAGCCTGAGAACTTACTGAGACTTTGTCTCAAAATAAAAAGGGGAGAGAGGAGAGGTTGTAGGTCAGTGGAAGAGCATTTGCATGAGGCCCTGGGTTCAATTTCCAGTACTGCAAAATAAAAAAGAAAAAGAATACCAGAACTAATTCTTCCTTTCTGTTCGGAGGCCTCTTACCTTCTTTCTGTGGTCCTTCCCCATGCTTAGCTGTTGATCTCTCCTTTCCCGGAGCACAAAGGTTCCTTGCTATTGTGAGTGTGAGCTGTGTGCATGGACAGGAAGGAGAAGGCTTTATGAGGCCCGGGTCCCAGAGTCCTCGCTGCTGTCCATCTGTGTGCATCCTCTGAACAACTGTCCTGCTCCAGCTTTCCTAAGGACTTGAGTCTGTCATTGCCTCATTCTCCACACAATCCTCTGTCCAATTTCTCTGGCTCCAAAGACTCTTTCCCACCTGTCTTCTTAGACTCTCTCACCTCCCCTGGTGGATTTTTGATCAAGCTTTGGGAGAACACAGGGCATTTGGGGAGAGGAGAAGACATTAGAGTAGTAATTACAAGATCACACTTCCACTTCCAGGTTAGAATGTGGCTCTGTGTAAAAGATCTGTTTATATGGAAAAGCAAGAATAATTATGAGGGTTTTGGCAACTTTTAATGCCACTACAATAAAAGGGAATGCTAAAGGTTAAGGTTTTTAAAAAAATGTTAGGTTTTGATAGAACAGTGGAAGTTGAAAGAATAAAGACATACCAGCCACAGAAATAAAGCAGATAATTGTCTTAAAAATAATCGTTTATTTGGGAATGGATTTGTAGCTAAAGTCAGTTTCTAAATTTGCCCATGTTTGTTCAAAGATAAAACTCCATATGTCAAGTCAATCATAGAGCTGACCCTGTGCTAGGCATTTCTTCAGGTTCCAGTGGGCTTATTTTGCTTATGGGGTGTGACAGGTTCGTGACACCTAGTTAACACATCGGGCAGAAAATCCTAAACCTATTGGCGGTTACCACAGAATAAGCCACAGGTGCACCTACCTTTCTAAAACTCTGTCAATAAACACATTTGTAAAAATATTCCATAAAATGAAGACCAATCTGCAGGATCCAGTGGAAAAACACAACTACAAAGGTGTATGTTCTTGTGCCTTCCTCGTCTCTCTATTCCTATTTAATATTTTCATGGTGAGCACAGAGGGAGAGGCTCATGTCTAATTCTGTCTTTTGATATACTGCAGGAGCTCAGGATGTGCAACTGTCTTCACAAGCAACCTGCACAAGCGAAATAATCAATTGGGAATCTGGTTAGAGTAATGCTTAGCTATTGAGGACCAAGCAAAGAAAAGAGGATATTAATGCAAAATGTTAGGAGGCTGAAGATGAGAGACAATCAGACACCTGTGTGTCTGAAGGCCTCTTTTATTTTGAGAAATATATTAGGCTTGCAGGACAATAAACCTTCAAGTGGTGATTCAAATGGTGTAGTTCAACAAATTCACAAATGACAAGATCTGTTCTTTGTATATTTTCTGATCTCTCTATGATTCTATATGTCATGCAGAGCTTTGAATATATATATTTGGAACCAAGCAACATATCTAGAAACTGACTTCAGCTACAAATCAATTCCCAAATAAGTGATTATTTTTAGGACAACTATCTGGATATGGAGATATATATATTTTTAATAGTTGCCATATATATATATATATATATATATATATATATATACACACACACACACACATACACACATATATATACATACATATATATACACACATACATACACACACACACACACACACACACACATACCATAAGTGATCAAAAGTCGTTCTGTAATAAAATAGACTAGAAAATAGACAACATACTAAATAACCTGGTTCCTCCAAACCCAGGCCACCTCTAACAGCTGCCCTCACCCTACACACATACACCCACACCCACACCCACACCCACACCCACACCCACACTCACCCTGGAGTATATGGTAATTGATCACCCCACAGCCTAATCTCAACCAAATACATTCATCTGCAACTACTCTGTGCTCTGCACAGCTAGCGCTCTGCACTAGCACTTCACTCTGTGGTTTCTCCTTTAGGATGTGCCCTTTTAATTCATCCCATGTAGCCCAAGTCCTGCAGGAAGACATAAACACATCTGCACAGCACACGGGGACTTCTACTCCTATCTCACTCTATTAGTATAGAACTCTGATTCCCAGTGTCCCACTGTTGAGCTGTGCAGCTTCTCCTATTGAGTCTAGAACTAAGACTCTTTCTTGCATTTTCAGGGCAAAGGATGAGCAACCACAAAGACATCTTCTGCCATTTTACTAGGGGGTTCATACTAGCCAGCTCCTGTGGAGGTTATTAAGGACTAGAGAATTCCATATCCATTAACTTGCATGAGCACATTTCAAAGTTCACTGGAGACTTTGAGCCCAGGGTTGGCTGAGGTATCTGGCCCTGGCCACATGCACAGCAATCTTGAGATGCTTGCACATAGGATCCTACAGCTTTGGAAAAGGACAGTCATTATCAGTGTCCATCTTAGTGTTGCCAGGAGTTGCTCAGGGTTTTCAATAGTTGCCAGGAGTTGCTCAGGGTTTTCAGTAGTTGCCATCTTTGCCTTTAAATTATTAATTACTGCTGGTTTGGCTTAAAAAATATCAAGTTAGTCTGTTATGAATCCTGTAGTGTTACTCATGTGTGGCTCTACTTGGAGTCTAGTTTTTCCAACTACCTGACTTAAAGACTTGTATTTTTGACAACCAAATGATAGTCATCCATACATTTTATGATAAAAGATATATTTGAAAACCATCCACACAGTTTCTTCCAGGGACCCTGGATTGCAATCACTAAGTTCTTCTTTTTTCCATTAGAAACTGGGAATAGACAAGTGGTTGGCCAAAGTCTCAGACCTTTCCCTGAGCACAAGGAGCTCCCGGATACTAGAATAGATTTAGCATCTGTTGGGAATTATATATTTCTGAACAGCATCAAATTCTCTCATGAGGCCAATCAAGATTGAAGTAAATTTCAGTGCACAGTTTAGAGTCTTGCTAAAGGACCAATATGATAATGTTTTCTTTTATAGAAATTCTAAAAAAGTTGTTCTTGGTTTTTCAAGACAGTTCACACAAGACCTGTGTTAATATCACTTTACAACCCAAGTTCTTTCTAAAGGTTGGATGGGGAGAAAGCATGAAGAAACAGGTAGTTTGTTAGAAACAAAAATGATTTTAAGAAAATCAATACCACATCTCAGACCTTGGCCTGGCAACTGTTACTGTACTGTTCTCACTGAAAATCTTGTTCTCTGCTCCAAACAGAGTAACATGGCTCATCTTCCTCCCTCTCCAGCACAACAGGAGAGTATCCCTTTATTCATGAATGCCCCATCCTTACAAAGGTCTGCTTATTTTTGTCAAATGCCATAAGAGAGCTATAAGTTGTAGAAGCTTTCAGAATTCAGACCAAAGGCAATTGAAAGGCTCCTGTAAATGAATCCACTGTTGAACCAAATTTCAGATGGGGATGGGGTCCCTGGCCAACACCAAGCCAACCGTACACCTTCTGGGACTCCAGCATAGCTGACTTGCTAGGGTTGTCAATATATTTGTATTTAGCATGGAAATTTTATACACATATTGTCTTAGTTACTTTCCTCTCAATGCTGTGACAAAATACCCAATGCCCACAATGAAGGAAGGAAGGTTTATTTAGTTTACAGTTTGTGGAGGTTTCAGTCCATACTTGGCTGGCTCGGAGGCAGAAGACAGCAAGGCAACAAGAGCAAAGTGGGGAATGGCAGCTGAACAGCAAACAGCCAGAGCAAAAGGGAGGAATGGTGGCAAGCAGCTTCTTTTCCCTGCTTTACATTGTAAACAGGTTACCCCCACCTAAGGGGCATGTAGCTCTCACATAATCTCCATGCTCTCCTCTTCCACAGGCTCAGGATGTATACAAAGTAAGCACCCTGGCTTCCTGCTGAGTCACTTAGCCAAACCTCTAGACTCCCCAAGTTGACACAATGTATCAACCATAACACATATGCATGCATAAAATACAAATATAATGGTGTATACATATGTATGCATGTATGCACATGTACATATAATTATAAATGTATATATGAGATGATATTGTGATTATTTGTTATGTACTCATTATGTGCAAGGTAAGTTCTCTGAGTGGAGAGGGAGGAGAGAGTAAGGAATATGAGTGTGTGAATAAGAAAACAAAGGTGAATTAAAAGAAAGTGCCTGTAAAACCATTTGGCAACACACATACCAAAAGTAATTATGTACCTGCCTCGTAACCCATCAGTCTAGTCCCTTCCTATGTGTACATATACTCACCAAAACAATGCATAGGAATGTTCACAGCAGCACCATCTGTAATAGCCACAAACTGGAACAAACAGTCCATCGGCAATAGACTGAATATAAATTGCAGTATATTTATATAATGGAGTACTCTATTTCAAGGAGAATGAACAAAGTACTGATCCACACAGTAGATGGGATGAATCCTACAGACATAATAAACAAAAGAAGTCAACCTGAAAGACTGTGTTCTGTGTGGTTCCATTTGCATGAAGGCTAAAACAGGTTGCACTGACCCATTTTCTTAGAAGTAAGGGTAGAGGTTACCCTTGGCAGGGGCTGGCAACAGGAACGGAGGAAGGTAGAAGAATGGTTGCTGGGTGCTGGTGATGTTGTGTCTTGGGGTGCTACTTGGCAAGCATTTATCAAGTTAGAACTTGAACTTTATGTATTTTTGTAAATGTATATTTTATTCAGCAAAATACAATCACGGTCCTACAGATTGTAACAAGATATAAGAAAATGAATACAAGAATCATTTTAATATAAATCTAAAAACTATGACCAGAGTTTCTGTGCTAGTTAGGATGTTTTTACCTGTAACAACAAAGTTAATCTAACCAATTTACTCTAGAATGTCTAGAAAAAGACTTCACATAATATGTGATCCAGTGGTAGGGCAGTAACAAGACTGGTTAATTCACGGCCCGACAAAATCATAAAGGACCCTCGTTCTTCCCATCTTCTGCTCACCCACCCATCCATCTGTGGGATGTTCTCTATGTTTATAAGGTGATAGCCATGATTCTAGAAATCATGTCCACGTAAGTAATATCAAGCAGAATCATTTCTTCCACATGATCTTTTCAAAAGTTTTTCCCAGAATGCTATGCTTTTTATCCAGCAGATATTTCCTCAGAATTTGTTAGCCAGAACTGTATCACATGGCCACTCCTAAAACAGTCATTGTCAAGGGGACTGGGGCCAGTATGAATGATTTCATCTAATCAGGACTTGCCCTATATAAAAATAATGGGTGACTACTGAAACTAAACCAGATGACTACTGGTTTACTACTGTCACTACTGGTGACTACTGAAACTAAACCTTTGCCAGCAGGAGCGAAGGAGAATGGTTGTTGGATTGGCAGTCAAAGGAAGCAAAACACAGGAGAGGTGTCAATGAACAGGGGAACATCTGATCAAAAGACTCCAGGGATAATTTCATGAAGAATGTGGCTTTGGGTACTGGGCCTAGAGGATGCAAGGATTTTAAAAGGTAGAACTGGGAGCCAGTATCAGGGAAACAATTTCAAACTTGTAGACAGAGATGTGAAAGTCTGAGAGGTGTTTAGGGTACAGCAAGTAGTCGTTAGATCTGTTTAGGGAAGCTGTGGGAGATGATGTAGGATGTTCGTGGTCACCTAACTGAGCAGTGAGCACTTGAACTGAGGTAAGAAAAGGTCATGGAAAGGTTCTTAGAGAGAATGTCACTTGATCAGAGTCTTGGCAGCAGTGCTATAAAGGTTTATCTGAATGTAATATATTGATTTTCTATTATTGTGTAACCAATCACCCCCAAGTTTAAACAAACTTTCACTATCTCACAGTTTCTGTGGTTCATGAATTTGGGAGTGGCTTACCTGGCAGTTCCATCTCATGGTTTTTGTTGATGTCAGAGTCACGATCTTTTCTATGTCACAGTCCCAATCTTTTCTAAGGTTGAAGGTGTGACTAGTGCTGGAGAGCCCACACTGGAGGTGCATTATTCACAGGACTGTTGAGAGCAGCCCGCAGTGTCTCATTACCATCACTCCAGAGGGCTCCTGGAGCATCCTCACAGGATGGTGCCAATTTCCCCCAGAGCAGGTGATCCTAGGAAGCTGGGCAGGAGGGAACTGCAGTGCCTGTCATGACCTCCCTGGAGAAGAGTTTCAGGTAAAATATTATACCTGCTACAGAGAATCACAAAGTAAAGACTATACTCGGGATAGGAATTAAAGTCCACCTAAGAAAGGGAGGAGAATCAAAGAATTTGTGGATATACTTTCAATCAAGTCGGTTCTGATCCCCTGCTCTTCACTTACCTTGTCCCTGGAGTAGGGCCAGAAGACAGACCAGCAAAAGTGACAAAGCTGTCCTGGGAATGTGAGGTGTTATGCAGCTAGGAACTTTCATCCTGACTTGTTCCTTGTCATCCCTAAGCCCTCCTTGGTTGGTGGCGGTGGCTCTGTGAATGCTTACAAGCAAAAACTTTGTTTTAGATGACAGTGCTGGGAAAGATGTGATCCAGCAAATTAACTCTTTGGTCGGTCTATATTAACATGCCTATATTTGCTACAAATAGTGTTTCTCTCAACTTTTCAGAGAGGCAACACTTTGTTGATCTCAACACTTAATGTGTGGCCCAAGTGAGAACTGTGAGAAAATCCAGTACTAGTCAGTATAGAAAGTGCACACCCACAAAGTCTAAATATCTGCTTCCTCGGGACTGCAATGTGAGTTGCTTTAAACCTTGTTCAGACAGACTCCTGGTTTGGGTTCAGAATAAAGCTAAAAGCCAAAACCATTTTTGACTGGCTCAGCATGAGAACATAAGATGGAAAAATTCTCAAATGGACCACATTGGTGTCCAACCCAAGACGGCTTAGCAGAATTGCAAAGAACACTTCTCTAGAACAGTTATTCTCAATGTGATCCCCAGACCAACAGCACCAGCAGCACCTAGGCACCTGTTAGAAATGATCCCTAAGGTGTACCCCAAACCTACACAAAAATATGCATCTTATTAGCCTTTTAAAGAGATTCTGCTATGTGCCTAAGCTTGAGAACCATTGCTTTAGGAAAATCCTCCCCATAACTTACTGTATGTCACTTAATACCAGCTTGATAAAGTAGCTGGGCTAGACACTTTCATTTGTTCTTGTTCATGCGAAACTCACCACCAAAGAAGTCACACTGAGACATCACGACACAAAGTACACAGCGACACAGACAACTGCCTACAGAGCCAGCACCAGAGCTCAGGTTCCCTGGCTCCAGGAAGCACAAAATATCCAGTGTCCTTTCAAGAGGAAGGATGGGGAGAAGAGAGAAAAAGAAAAGGAAGAGAGGAGAGAAGACACTATTTGAAAATAGTGCCACCTGAAACTTGGTTTACTAGACATCAGTTCCATCTAATCACAGAATTCAAACACCAGTGATCTTCACAGTAGACTTAATAAGAAAGTTAAATTTTTAAAATAATTTTATGCCCCACAAAACTCATCATTACTGAGGGTGTTTTTCACATCTTTAAAAGAACAAACATCCTAACAGAGATGTGTTTGGTCCTTCAGAGCTTTCTTCCACACAACTAGTTTGCTTTTATCTCATGGACACTGTGAAGGGAATTGCTGATTATATTTCCTTCTTCCAGAAAACTTAGAACAAAATTAGCAAGTGGACATCAATCAGCCTTTGGTATAAGAGCTTCTTGTGGCTTTGTCTGATGTTTCTTGCCTTTATTTCTCATGCCTGATTTTCCTTTCTGTCTACCTCCTTATATTTTTGTCAGACATTTCAAATCCTTTTAAGAATAAGGCTGGCAGTATGTAGATACATTAAAAGGGTGGTGGGGTGTGTCGGGGGAATGATTCTTTCCTCAAGCAAACTGAGAAAACCTAGGAGGAGAACCTATAATCTCACCTACTTGGAAAGCTGGGGCAGGAGGATGGTAAGTTCAAGGCCAGCCTGGGCAACTTAGTGAGGCCCTTTCTCAAAATAAAATAAAATAAAGATGAGTATGTACCTCAGTGGTAGAGCACTTGTCTTGTCTTGCATGTGGATACCCAGGGCTCAATCTGCAGCAGTGAAAAAAAAAAAAAAGAGGAAGGAAGGAAGGAAGGAAGGAAGAAAAAAAGGAAGGAAGGAAGGGAGGAAGGAAAGAAGAAAAAGAAAGAAAGAAAGAAAGAAAGAAAGAAAGAAAGAAAGAAAGAGAAAGAAAGAAAAGTAAAAGATCCATTAGTCAAGTGGGGCAGAGGGTTCCTCCCAGAGCCTCCCGTGAAGTCCTGAGCATAGCAATCAGGTTGCTCTGTCTCTGGCCCAGAGAAGGGGAGAACGGCTATTAGCAGCAGAAAAACTCTTAGTACAGGTTGTTTCTTAAGAGTTGGGAAAGGGAATAGAGAGAAAAAACCCTACAGATTAGCTTCTGGGCTTTATGAGATGGGCGAATTCTAACTCTCTAACTTTGAGACGATGTCAGTATCCACATAGGATGGGCAAGCCTAGTGCAGGTGCCCTAGGACAAAGCATACCTCCCTGTTGGGGTCATGTTCCAGCCCTAGGAGTAGGCAACATAGCAAGGCCCCCGGTTTTTTTTTTTTTTTTTTTTTTTTTTTTTTTTACCAGGAATCAAACTCTAGACCTCACGCTTGTCAGGCAGGTGCTGTTCTGCTGAGCTAGGTCCCTAAGCCTAGCCGAGGACTAGCCCACCTTGACTCTGTTCTCCTCAGAGTTCTGGGCAGTTGGGACAGCAGCATCAGGGTAGGAAAGTAGAGCCAACCAGAAGTGTCTAGTTCAGGCTTACTGTAGAAACTGAGAGAATGCTTGCTCTGATATCTGGTTTATCTGGTTTGGAACAGGTATATTTTCCTTGGGGTGCTACCATAAGGGGGACTTACTTCAGCCCCAAGGCTGTCTGACTGGAAAGGAAGTGCGGCTGTTTGGAGCACCCACTCACCAGCCAGCAGCAACACCTGCAGGATCAACCTTGACCAGTTACTTCTGAGCCCAGTTACATCCATAATGACACTTCAGCGTCCCCTTCCCCCTCAGAGAATGACAGATGAGGGGCTTCATGAAACACATCTCTGAGCTGTGATGGGAATCTGTCTCGCTCCACTGCAGAAAAAATATATATCCCTGAACAGCTGTGAGGAATTCTTTCATTATTCACCTGCAATCTTACTGCTAGTCTTTGCCTCCACTTTTAAAAGTAAAAAATGAAAACCAATTAAATGGAATATTCTGACAATGATTGTTTGCAAATATCCAGGCTGGGCTAGGAGAAGTGGCAGAGGGAACACTAGAAAGAGAACAGAGGGTGTGAGAAGCCCTGGGTCTCAGGAACAAAGACGAGCAATGCTCCTGCAGGGTGGCAGAGCCAGGAGGCCTCCCCGAGGGGCGTGGTCTGCATTGTGACCACCAGGGTCAACTCAAGGCTGGACGCTTCTGTTACAAGGCTTTCTTCTAGGAGCAAGTTACAACCATCTAGGAATCAGACTGAAGAAACTGCATGCAAAGAAGAAGGTAAATTATCTCAAAGGCAGAAATGTTCACAGGGTGAAGAAAGTGCAAACAGACCCCAAAGATCATATGCACAGTGTATCCACATTTAAAAGAGACTTGCAGGTCTACTGAGAAGGTGCACACCCTTGGGCAGGGATCTTATGAAGGTGCTCGTCTCTCTGAAAACTCATTCAAAGGTGAATGGAAGCAAACAGAAGGGAGCATTAGAAATGGAGAAGGAGGGTTAATGGTTGCATAGGCCACATTCAGCCTGGCTGGAAGGGGCCTGGCTAATTCAGTCAGTTCTGATGTGGGTCATATAACCACTTCAGAAGCAAGGGGTAGCAGAGTTCAAACATCAGTTGGAAGACACAGCTAAAAGCACAGAGTCTAACTAATTCTTAATGTCTTGTTTATTCTTGCAATCAATTCAGCACAGGCTTAGGAAATATCTACTGTATTCATTTGCTAGCCTGCTTTACCACCCCAAACCTAACAGCTTCAGGCAACACATACCTATTATTTCAGTTTCTGCAGGACACAGCTTGGCTGGCTTCTCTGCTTCAGGGCCTCTCCAGCCTGCTATCCAGCTGTCTGCTGGGGCTGCAGTCTCATCAGAGGCTCAAATGAGGAAAGATCTACTTGTAGGCTGCCTCAGGTTTCTGGGAACTGTATTTCCTTGAAGTTACCAAACTGAGGATTTCAGTGTCTTGCTTGAGACTACCCTTAGCCCTGGAGACTGCTCGAAGCTCCTGACCACACGGGCTTCTCCAACAAGGGCACTTCCTTCCTGGCACTTCGCTCTTTCAAACCCAATAACAGAAAGAGAGTGAGGCTACCAGTGAGATGGACTCTTAGGTATCAGTCATGGGTGTGATGTTCCATCATCTTTGACAGAGAAAGAGAACAACCACAGATTAAAGAGTTAAAGGACATATGTTAAACTAAAAGATATTATCTATGAATCTGAGTGAATCTGAAGATCTGAACCTTACTTGATGAGTTGTTTTTTGTTTTGTTTTGTTTTGGTACCAGGAATGAAACTCAGGACCTTGCACTTGCCAAGCAAGGTGCTGTGCCGCTGAGCTATATCCCTGGCCCCTTGTGATAGGGTTTTTTTTTTTAACCTTTTTTTTTTTTTTTTTTTTGCTCTGAACCTCATTTGGATCTTACTTTTTTACATAAAAAACCCCAGATATGTATGAAATAATTGGAATATATGATGGATATATGACATTAAGGATTTATTTTTAATTTTTAAAATATAATTATATTTGTGGACTTCTATTAGAGTCCTTGTCTTTTAGAAATAGTGAAGATAAAATTCTTTAGAAAACACAGGAGCTAGGAGAAGATGGGGCTGGGGATGAGGTAGGGTTCTGGCTTTCATTGTGGGGCTAAACGGTGGGCATGTGTGGAAATTCACTAAGGGATTCTGTTAACTTTTGGGATTGTTCAAAATTCTATATCATAAAGCCTTTAAAACACAGGGAAGTATTAGCTCTCATTAGTAATCGGAAATGCAAATGAGAACTATGTGAAACCGCTTTGTATCTATCCAGTTTCCAGAAAAAAAAATTAAAATGACCATGCCCATTGAACTGAAGGTAAGACAGAACACTCTGAGGTCAGGTGGGCCATGGAGGGGAGGAGAATAAGTTGGTACACTCCTTGGAAAACGTTTTAGTAATAAATACCAGATTCTTAATGGTTTTCATATCTTTTGGTATAATAATTCAATTCCCAGGAATTTACCCTTAAAAGTACCTTCAAAATGGACAGTGCTTATGCACAAAGATCTTCATTACAGGATAGTAAAAAATTCACCTTACCCATATTGCAGGATGATCTTTGATCTCAACAACAGGAAGTGATCTTTAGGCCTTGGACATCTTACCTAATAAGACTGTCATTGTGTACCTGGGGCCTGGGTCAATGGGCAGTGTAACACTGTGATTGATGATGGGGATGTTGGGCCATGTGTCTGCTCTGCCCCTGGTGGGGGTAGAGTCTAAAAATACCCATGTGGGTGGGCAACATTAGAGGCCCAGGAAAACCTCTGGACACTGAGGCTCAAGTGAGCTTCCCTGTGGGCAATACTCTGTGAAGACTGTGACATGCTAGTGAAGGAACAAAGGACAGGTGGAAGCTCCACATCTGGAACTTTCCTGAATTCTGCCCCATACAACTTTTCCCTTGGCTGATTTTAATCTATGTCCTTTGGTAGTAATAAACCATAACCTTAAGTGTAACAGCTGTCAGTAAGTTCTGAGAGTCCTGCTAGTGAATTATCAAACTTCAGTGTGTTCTTTGGAACCCCACTAGACTTGTAATTGGTGTCACAAGTAAGGGAAGTGTTGGGGACTGTTCCCTAACTTCATAGCTGGTGTCCAAGGTGAGAGCGGTCTTATGCATTGTGCTCCCTCTAATCTTGCATAGAGCTATTTATAAAAGGAAAAAAAGGCCTGAGAGCACCTTCAATGTTCTGTAATAGGAGCATTATATGTTTCAAATACTCAGCATCATGTAGCTACTAAATGTAGCACTTATAGAGACTGAGTGTAGTTTGTCTTGTATGCATGAGGCCCCGTGTTCAACCTCCAGAAATATAGATAGATAGATAAATAATAGGTAAATATAATTTATATTAAATTCTTATAAAGAATGGAAAATTATATATCATATCAAACATAAAAATTTCAATGCATAATATAATTCCTACTTGCATGTAGATTTTAAATATATGTAGAATAATTTCTAGATTAATTATATCAAAATGCCAAGGAGAAGCTGTTTTGAGGTATCAATAATGTGATTTTATTTTTGTATTTTCTACTTCTTTCGAAATTTCAAATGGCCTACAATATGCTGACATGTATTATTTACTTTGATAGTCAGAAGTGTGTATGTTTAGTGTCTAATTTTACCCACATTAGGGATAATTCTATAGCAGAGAAAAGTGGCTCAGGACTGATATCTTACTTTGTTTTGCATTGCTATAGGAATATACCTGAGACTGGATACTTTATAAAGAAAAGAGATCTATTTAGCTTGTAGTTCTGGAGGTCCAAAAGCCTGGTGTCATTACTGGCTTCTACTTAGGGCCTTGGGGCAGAAAGGTGATGCTTTCTGGTGAGAGTTCATGCAAAACAGAGAGGTCAGTGGCAAGACAGGAAGCAAGAGAAAAAACACTGAGAAAGCTGAGCTTGCTTTGTAACAACCTGCTCTCATGATAACCAATCTAGTGAAAACCTAATCCATCCTCTGTAGCGTTAATCCCTTCTTAGGAGAACACTCTCATGATCCAATGATCTGTGGTATGGTTTATATCTAGATGTGCCCCCAAAGCCTCATGTGCTCATAGTTGGGGCTTTTAGGAAGTGGATGGGTCATGGGTGTGTGATACTGGACTAAGGAGGTGATAACTGGATTGGTTCACTGATTGGTTCAGCATGAACCTGGGTGTGGATAACAGGAAGGCCCAGCCTGGGTGCTGGTGGGACCACCCAATAGGCATGTAGCCTGAATGGAATAAAAAGGGAAAGGGAAGCTCACTGCTTGGTTCTGTCTGCCCTGCCATAGACTGTTTCTCCTCTGCCATGCCCCTCTGTCATGCTGGCATGCAGTCCTGCATTGGAGCCCGCTGACAATAGACTGAAACTTCTACAAACTGTGAGATAAAATAAGCCTTTCCTCCTTTAACTTGTGTGTGTTGTGTACTTTGTCTCAGCAATAAGGAAGTAACTAACATGACCTCCCAGCAGCTCCCACCTCATAAGGATTCCACCATCCATCAATACTGTTACACTGGAGTCCAAGCTCCCAGTGTATGAGCTTTTGGGGAACCAACCACATCTAAACCTTAGTACCTGGGAGCCCTCAAAATCTCAAATGTGGCCATGTAACTAAAGATGTCACTAAAAGGAAAATGAAATATAAGAAAATCTCAGCAGCTGCAGAAGGAGTTCTGAGAAGTGCAATGTTTTTTCAGACAGGCTCTCACTATATAGTTCAGGCTGGAAGTGAACTCAATATGTAGTCCAGGCTAGCCTCAGACTTGTGGTAATCCTCCTGCCTCAGCCTCCCAAGTGCTAGGGTTACAGGCGTATGCACTATGCCAGGCTTGACAAGCACAATTTAAAAGAGCAGTAAGGTAAATATAAAGGATAGAAAGAAAAAAAAATACAAAATCAATGGCCTGTGAAGTACTGAGAACAATGCCAGGAAGGGCTGCAGAACATAACTTCTGATTAGTCTGTATGGCACTTTGACCTGGGAAACATTTTTTGGTCATTGCTATAGTTTGGGTCTGAAATATCCCCAAAGGTCCATGTGTTAAAGTCTTGAGCCCAGCCCACAGTGCTACTGGGAGTGGTGGAACCTTTCAGAGGTGGGCCTAGTAGGATGAACTCAAGTCATTGAGAGTGTGTCCTTGAGAGGGACAATGGGACCCCTGCCCTTCCCTCTCTGTTTTCCAGCCACCATGGAATGAAAAGTTCTACATGCTGCACTCCCACTGGGATGTCCTGCATGGTGCCATAGGCCCGCAGTCACAGAGATGAATGACTATGGATAAAACCTCTGAAACCATGACCCCAGATAAGTCTTTCCTCCTGTAAATTGTTTACATTAGATATTTTGTCACAGTTCAGAGGCTGATTAACACAGTAACTTCAGGGACTTTTTTATAAAATACCAACAACAAATGCTTCATTTCTTAAGTGAGGCAAAGGGGCCTGGAATGGATAGCATGCTCAAAACACTATCCTATACATTGCCTCTATTCTCATGGGCTTGGATTACTTAGACTTTGGTAGAGCAGAATGTGAAAGCTTGGCTATAATTTGAGGCCCAAAGTGTGCTGAAGGCTTAGTTCCAGCTTGGGGTTATTGGGAAGTGATGGAAACACAAAGAGGCAGAGTCTGGTGGGAGGTCTCAGGTCACTGGGAGAGGGCATGCCCTAGAAGGGAGTTTTGGACCTCAGTCTCCTGTCTCTCCCTCCTGCCTTCCCTTCCTCTGTCCTTCCTTTCCTTCCTTCCTTCTTTTTCTCTTTATAAGTTTGTTAGCTCAGGTATTTATTGTAGTGATAGAAGGTTAACACAAACTCTGATAAAGAAGATGGTAATTAGTTTAAAAATATCAGAAATCTGGAGGTCATAATAAGTTGAAACTTGCAAAAAGAGCCCAGGTATCAAAAATGGCTTTTTAAAGTTAAGTTGAGAGCAAATAGAAAAAAGATGACAAAGGCCATTGTTTAGGAACACTAGTGATTTTTATCAGAAAGAAGGCAGAACCTCTACATCCCTAATTTGCTTTCATCTTTACTGGCAAATAAAATCTTTTACCATGAAATGGGTAACAGCAATGTTGATAAGAGGGAATTAAAGCTCCAAGTGAAGAGATTACAAAAAGTGCCCCTTTCCTCTAGCTAGCTAATGAATTAAAGTCACTTACCTCTATGAATT
Source organism: Chinchilla lanigera (assembly GCF_000276665.1). NCBI lineage: Eukaryota > Metazoa > Chordata > Mammalia > Rodentia > Chinchillidae > Chinchilla > Chinchilla lanigera. Next base: position 288,762 of record NW_004955438.1, on the reverse strand, counting down.
GTTTTCTAGGATGCTGATAACCCTCAAAAATGGGACTGCTAAATTGTTGTTAGGGATCTTGGAGGCAACCAGGAGAATGAGGAGATTCTAGAAGATGAGGATTGGTGCTTTTATAACAAAACAAAACAAAACAAACTACAGCCTGGAAATTATACATTAGATTTCACTGAGTATTTTCACACCAGTTCTTGTGAGTTTTTCCAACAAGTGAGTTGAATACAATGAAAGACTAAATCGGACCCTAAAATGGTAGTGCTCCATGCAGAGGGCAGCAATTCTGATCAGAGGGATGGATATAAATTATTCTGTTCATCTTACGGTTGAGGAAGTGGAGGTTCAAGCAGACTTGCCCTCAGTCCCACTGAGCACCTTGAAGACAAAGGCTCAGACTCATTTACAACACACACACACATAATAGAAGACTGACGGCATTTCTCCCTTTGCTGTAATGATTAGACTTTTGGATGTGATGTATCTGCATTTCAACAAATGCTTTCCTAAACCCCTGTCCCTCCTTTGTCAGGCACAAAGCTGGCTCTTCCTTCACAGACAGGGGGAGCTGGAAATGCCAGTCAGGAAACCTGGACAATTGTGTTGTGAAGCTGGATGCTGGATCAGGAGGTAGGCTGGGATCAGAGCCCGGATACCTTCAAAACCTATTGCTGTAAGCAGTTGACTGCAATACTGAAATGTCTGTGGTAAACAAGGACTTTCCTGGGGAAACACTGCAGCACCGACAGACCCGATAGGAAGAATGGACTTGGAGAGGTGGGAAGGACTCCTTTGGCCAAGAGAACCTTCTGGTCGAGGCTGTCTTGCTGCAATGCACAGTCCAGGTCAGGTTGTTTCAGTACGGGATCAGGAAGTTTAGTTTTATTAAATCTGCTCACTTCCTGTACTTGGAGATTTCATTGAAAGTGTATGAAGGGGGCTGGGGATTTAGCTCAGCGGCAAAAGTGCCTGCCTTGCAAGCGCAAGGTCGTGAGTTCGGTTCCCGGTACTGGAGAAAAACCAAAAAAAACCCAAAAAAAAACAAAAAAAAAAAAAGAAAGAAAGTGTATGAAGGAGGAGGAGGACAGAACCCAAAAGAAAATCAGGGTTTCAGGGGAAATGATGTGAATGGACCACCTTATGGGCCCTTTTGCAGGGGCCCAAACAAGGCAGTTTATCGGGAGAAGCTCTGCTTCTAGAGTTCAAGTTAACACATGGGAACTTCAGGAAGAAAAAGCACTCCTCCTCCAACAAAACAAGCAAAATAGGACTGGCCCAGAGAATGAGTAGGAAGTGCTTTGTAATGGGAAAGTAGTATAGGATGCTTACTGTCTCTATGGATAGGATGGAAGATGAGATAAGTTCTCTGACTGGTTCATTTCCAGAAGGAACAGAGCACACTCTGCCCAGCCCTCTGCCCTCTCTTTTGAAGCTTATCTGTTGATAGCAATGTGTGCTCCCTGCTCTCTGCTTTGTAGTTACTTAGTAGGGTGGGCTCTGTCCCTGCAGCAAGGACAGGAATGCAATTTAGCTCTTGGTTTGATGAATCTAAAGCCCTGTCAGTTACGTAACTGACATCTGGGTCTCCCAGACCCTACCCTCCCATTTCTGCCAGTGATCAAGACCAAGATAGAAAAGGAATGCTTGCAAAATCTGCAGATTAAGCAAGGCTATGAATACCAGTGAATGCTTTGAATGACAGAACCTGATTTAAAAAGAACACAGCTAGCTGTGTTGGTACACACCTATAATCCCAGCACTAAGGAGGCTGAAACAGGAGGATTGCTATGAATTTGAGGCCAGCCTAGGCTCTACAGTAAGTTCAAGTCCAGCCTGGAACAGACCCTTTCTCAAAAAAGAAAATTAAAAACAGCTCCAGGAGTATATGGATCAACAAACCAATCTACAAGATACGTTGTAATTGTGTGGTTTTTCATGCAGGTCCAAATAAAACCAAATCACGTGCCTGCCTGGCAAGGCTGAAGTCCTGAGTTTGATTTCTGGTACCCACACATACACAAAAATCATACAAGTACAGGAAAGAAAAGCATGGCTTCATCTGGAACAGGCATCAAAATGCAAAGAGACTATATACTAGAACTATGTCAAAACAAATCCAAAGCAGGTCTTCCAAAGCCAGCTAAGTGGGCCTTAAACTACATGAATATGGGAAACTGAAGGAGATGCTTTTCGCCTCTGGGCTGGATGAAGGGTGGGGGATTAGGCAGGAGCAGGGAGGCTACCAAGGTGTTGAAGGAAGAAGAGTCTTTACCATGCTTCCCAGCCAGGGGTTTGGCTGGATGACCAGAGATAATATGTAAATCAAAAGGACTTTCAGGATTGTGAATAGGAGAGTGCGGTAGGAGCCAAGTAGAAATGGATCCAGGAGGAACATACGGATAGGTTACTGATGTGTCAGCTAGGACCACCAGAATGTAGACTTTAGTCAAGTGTGAAAAATACTGTCTGAGTTGAGCTGACAAAAGACAAACAACAATAGGAGGCAGTAGTGGTGCTTAAGCAACCAGGAAAGTTGCAGCAAATTCACATATCAGATGTGGTGTAAGGCTGGACCACAGATTTAAATCCCTGCCAATTGCACATTTCTGTGATCTTGTCGTAAAACAACGAATGCATGGCCTTGTTTTAACTGCATGCACAGCGTGGTGCATATTAGGAAACATCAATCCATGAGGAAACTCAAAAATCAAAGTCCACTAAAGCCACTCCTAAGCTGCCATGTTTGATAGCTAGCCAAGCTCCTGACACAAGAGTTCAAAGAAATTGAAGTCTTGTTTTTCCGGATGCCCATGGAGAGCTTTCGGTCACCTGGCTGTGGGCTGCAGCCCTCTGGGTGGAAAGCATGTCTGAGTCAGTGCCTCTGTCGGGAGACAGATGGAAATGGCCACATGACCCCTGGTCCCACATCCATTCCACCAAATGGAGAGACATGACAAGCCTTTTATTTTCAGGACGGAGCATCATTGATTATTCCCTGTTAATGCTTCCCTGTCGATGGCAGGCAGGGACAGGAGGGAAATGGAAGGATGTGATATCCGGGCCCCCCAGAGGGAAAATCAATGTTGTATGGTTTGATATTTCATCCTAGGATAACCTCTTTCTCCAAGCTGCAGCCCACAGGCCACTGCTTCCCTCTCCACCAACTCCACCAGACACTGTCACATCCTTTCATCCTCACCAAAGGACAGGAGGGAGGAGAGAGAAGTGGGTACCTAGGAACGATGAAGGGTGCCTTCATTTTCTTTCAGGAATATATAGCAACTAAACAGGTTACAGACTACACTCAGACTTCCTCCACAGCTTCAGATCAGAGGGGAAGAGCCTGCGAAGTCAGCCTAAGAACGCTTGTCTGACTTATTACACATGCACCCAGCAGTCCGCTCACCTCAAAGGATGACCTTGGAAAACAGACAGCCCAGAAACTGCATGCCCCCGGCACAGTGCTGACAGCTACAAGTTCAGAGCAAGAGGCAAAGACTTGTAATGCAGAGAGGTGAGAGGGAAGCAGCAACCTCTTCCTTTGTGTACACACCACACAGGCCCGCACGCACACACACATCAAAAATGTTTATGTTTCTCCCTCCCCAAAAGGAGCTCAACATTCAAAACAAAACTCTTGAGAATCTTGGATGTGACAGAAAGGGGAAATTTTGTTCCTTCTGGGGTCTCAGGGTGAAAAGGAAGCAATGCTCCTTGATGATTTTTTAAATGGGGATACTCACAGTAAAGTCTGGGTACCTAAAGCGGCACTTACTCTTTGGTTCCAAGCAGGGCGTCCCATTAGCGTTTGACCTCATCAGGGCTGCAGCCACGTGGAGACACAGAGCAGCGCTGCTTTGTAAAGCTCTTCCCTAGCTGCTGGGGCCAGGAATCCTCTGCTTGGGAAAGGCTGAGCCAGGTGACCTCCAATGGGCTTTCAAAGCTGACTCTGCAGGATTCACAAGGTGCACACCAAAATATCTGAGCCCATGAGGCAATTTACTGCTTTTTGAGGAAATGAAGCAATTCATGCTTTACTCATGTACTCGCTATGGTTTGAACATGTTTAGAGTGTCTCCCAAGGGTTCAAGTATTGAAATGTAATCCCCATTGTGAAGTAATAAGAGGATGAAAACTTACTTCGACTATGACCTTAAGAGGTGAGGGTACTGGGGGAGTACAAGGGTTCGATAATGTTACGACTTCTATCTGGATGTCCCCCAAAGCCTCATGTGCTCCTAGGTGGGCTTTTGGGAGGTGACTGGATCATGGGTGTGTGGTACTGGAATCCACTGATGGATTTACAGCTGGGTCCTGGGAGATGGAGCCTGGTGCAAACAGGTGGGTCACTGTGGGTGTGCCATGGATATACACAAACACCTTCTGCCTCGAGCGCTTGCTGTTTCCTGTTCGCCCTGCCCTGACTCGCTCTCTTCTGCCGTGCTGCCTTGTCTTGGAGCCAGCTGACCATGGACTGAAACCTCTACAAACTGTGAGCTAAAATAAACCTTTCCTCCTTTAAATTGTAGGTGCTGGGTATTTTGTCCAGCAAGGAGAAAGTAACTAATACAGACAATGGCATTACGGTGGAGCCTCCATGACTGAAGAAGAGCAAGACCAGAAGAGGCACACACACCTGTGCACACACACATGATTCTCTGTTTTACCAAGTTAAGCCCTATGCTGCCTCAGGACTCTGCTAGGAAAAAGTCTCTTACCAGATGTGGTCCCTTGACCTTGCAGCTCCAGAACTGTGAGCCAAAACAGACTTTTTTCTGTATAAAATTACCCTGTTTCAGATAGTTCATTATTGTAATAAAAACACACTCACTACCCAGTGTGGATATTTCTTCTGCTAGAGTTTTTACAAGTGGTACTTTTCCAGTGCATTTCTAAATGTATAGGATTGCATCTGTGTTATAAATATGAGCTTGTTTTTATTTTATTGTTTTCTTCAGTTTTTATTTTCTGTTAGTACATATTTCCAATACATAATGACATTCCTTATGGGGAGTTGGTACACGTACATGACACAGCCTAACTTTTTTTTCAACCCCCTTCCCATTCCCCTTCCCCTCTTTATTTCTTAATCCCCTTCCCATGTGAAAAAGCTCTGTCTCCCTATGTCTTATTCTCTATTCTTTATTTACTTTTATTTATAATTTGGGTTTCTCATGTAAGAGAAATCATGCAATATTTAAGTTCTTGTGTCTAATTTATTTCACTTAATATTATGGTCTCAAGGTTCAACCATTTTGTCTTTTATGAAAGAGTGGTACTCCATTGTGAATAAACACAAATGGCCTGACTTCTCAACTTGGAGAGCAGGACCCCCACGTCCTTCCCAGCCTGGGTTTAAACTTCTCGGGGGTGTATGCCTTGCCTGCACCCCTTCCTCTGCTCTGTAGTTGTTAATGCTTTCCCAAAGTGTTCCTGATTAAACACTCTCAAGTATGGTAGGCACTGCACTGGATTTCTTCTCCAACTCCAGCCTGCCATGTGGCAGCAGTCACTTTAGAGGAAAACCTCATGCTGTCATGCAGTTTAGAGTACCAGTGGACTTTTCTTGGGACTAGCATTGCTAGGGCAATTTATTGTTTCTCCCTGGTGCTGCTGGTCCTCTCCAGGCTTATCTTGTGTTAGTGAAAATGGTTTTCCCTCCCTGTGAGCCGGGGTTAGTGCTTCGAACCGCAATTTTCTTTTCTCTGCTTTGTGCTCTGTTTCTTCAGCTTTTCTATAGTTTCTAATATTCCTGCCTTCTCCCTCCCAAGTCCCAGAGATTTATTTTTTTTCTTCAAGTTGTTTTCTAGGTGTCTTACTTAATTCCAGGTCCTGAAGAAGCTGTATTTTGCAGCTGGCCTTTACTCGGCCATTTTTAATCCTCTGTATCATGACTTTGGCCTTGCTAAATTTACTTATTCATAAATTAATAGATTATTGTAGATTCTTTTTAATATTTTTACATAAATAGACATACCATCTGTCTGTCTTCATACTATCTGTGAATAAAGGCAGTATTATTTCTTACTTTACAATCTGTAAATTCTTTTTTTTTTTAATATTGCAATGGTTAGGATCTCTAGTACAATATTGAATAGAAGCAGCATTAGGTGGACTTCCTAATTGCAGTGAGAAGCTTTTGATATCTCATATTAGCTATGATATATTCTGTAAGATTTTTATCAGTGATCTTTACCAGCTTAGGGAAATTTCCATCTATTCTTCTTCACATTTATTATGAATTAAGTATTTGGTTCAATGAATCCTTTTTCTGCATTGTTCTAGAGAAGAGATTCTTATCCTTTATCATCTTCATTTAGTGAAATACACTAATTTTATGTTAGGATATAATTTAGGTGTCAGAAAATTTGTCTTTTCAATGTACAATTCAGTGGTTTTTAATATATTGACAAAATTATACAACCATCACTGTTACATAATTCTGGAACATTTTTATCACAGAATAAACTTCATACTCATTAGCATTCACACTTCCCATTATTACTTACTCCTTGTCCCTAGGAAGTACTAACCTATGAGTCTCTATGGATTTGGCTATTCTAGACATTTCATATAAGAGGAATCACATAACACATGGGCCTTGTGCATTACTTAGTATAAATATTCTGTATATCTGCATTGTTGCATGAACCAGTGCTTCATTCCTTTTTGTAACTAAATAATGATCTATTAAGTGGATATGCTACATTTGTTTATCTGTTTACCAGCTGACAGATATTTGGGCTCTATTCACTTTTGACAATGATGAATAATGTTATGAACATTTGTATATAAGGTTCTGCGGGGACAGAGGTTTTTAATTCTCTTGGGTATATACCTAAGCATGGGTATGATGTGGTATCTTATAATTTTCATTTGCATTTCCCTAATGACTAATGATACTAAACTTCTTATGCACTTGTTGATCATTTGTACATCTTCTTTGGAGAAAAGTTTACTCAGGTCCTTTGCCTCTTTTTAAACTGGGTTGTTCACCTTCTTGTTGATGAGTTCTAAGTCTTCCTTATGTAATTTTGACACTAGACCCTTATCAACTATATAACTTGCTAAAAATTTCTCCCGTTCTGTGAGTTGTCATTTTCTTTTCCTGTTTCTTCCCTGGCACTGAAGATCAAACCCAAGGCCTCAGGCATGTTAGGCAAACATGCTATCACTAAGTCATATGTTTAGCTCTAGTTTTCTTGAATCTTGATACTCTTTTTATTAAGCATAAAAGTTTTAAATTTTAATGAAGTTCAACTTTATCTTTGGTTGCTTGTGCTTTTGGTGTCATATTTGAGAAACCTGTTTAATTCAAAGTCATAAAGATTTATACCTATGTTTTAATCTAAGAGTTTTATAAGTTTAGCTCTTACATGTAGGCCTTTGAATGGTTTTGAGTTAATTTTATATATTGTGTCAGGAGAAAGCCAACATCATTATTTACACAAGGATATCCAGTTGTCTTGATAGATTTGCTGAAACACTGATTTCATAATATTAAACCAACCTTGCATTCCTAATATAAGTAATTGGACCCCACTTGCTAGTATTTGTTCTGAGTATTTATAGGAATGTTTATGAGAGATATAAACATTAATATATAATTTCATTTTCTTGTAGTAGATTTACTACCCTTTGGTATTAAAGTTATGGTGGCTTTGACATGAGTTGGGAATTGTTTTTCAGTTATTTGGAGGAGTCTTATAAAATTAGTGCCATTGCCTAAATGTTTAAAAGAATTCACTAGTGAAGAAATATGGATCTTGAAATTTGTTTGTGGGAAAGTTTTAGTTAAACCTGCAATTTCAATTTCTTAAGGATATAAACCATTCAAATTTTCTATTTACTTTTGAATTGGTAAAGAGCATTTTGCTAGAAATCCCATTTCATTAGGATTTTCCAATTTATTGGCATGTAAGTGTATTTACCATCTTATGATATTAATTTGTGTCTTTCTTATTAACAGATTTTACTTTTCTAGAATAGTTTTAGGCTACACTGAACAGAAAGTACAGTTACCCAACTCATGCACAGCCTCCTCTGCTCTAGATATCACCCAGAAGAAGGGTGCATTTGTTACAATTGATGAACCTATATTGATACATCATTATCAAAATTCATAGTTTACATTAGGGTTCATTTTTGGTGGTATACATACTATAGATTTTGGGCAAATGTATAATTACATTTATCTACCATTATATAATCATATGGGGGTATTTTCACTGCCCTAAAAATTATTTGTGCTCTCCCTATTCATCTTTCCCTTTCTCCTAACCCCTGATAACCCCTTATCTCTTCACTGTCTCTACAGTTTTGCCCTTTCTTTTTTTTTTTTTTCCCGGGATTCAACTTCGGGGCTTCCCTTTTGCCGGCAGGCACTGTGCCATTGAGCCACATTCCCGGCCCTCTGACTGGCTTTTTATACTAATATGCATTTCAGTCTCCTTTATGTCTTTTCATGACTTGATAACTCACTTCTTCCACTGTCTGGATGCACTTCAGTTTATTCATCCATTCTCTACTAAGGGTATCTTCATTGCTTCCAGTTTTTGGCAATTATTAATAAAGCTGCTATAAATACACTTAGGCATGTTTTTGGGTGGACTAAGTTTTCAGCTGGGTAAACACCAAGGACTGAAACTGCCTGACTGACCAAGCAGTATACTTCATTTTGTCAGAGATTGCCAGGCTGCCTTCCAAAGTGCCTAGCAGTTCTCATCCCAACAAGCAATGAATGAGAGGTTTCCCACTGCTCCACATCCTCACCAGCATTTGATGTTGTCAGTGTTTTTGTTATCAACATTGTAAATCGTGTACAGTGCTATCTACTGTTTTTATTTTCAATTTTCATATATAATTAAATATAGAAATTTATTGTTTAATCCACAAGCTTCATATAGCTTTAGTCTAAAAAACAAAAACAAAAACAAAAACAAAACAAAACTAAAACAGTGAAACCAAGACACTATTTCAAAGTCTGGGCCCTTCCAAGCTTCCAAATACAAGAGCTCTGAACATTATATAATCCCAATTGGAAGAATAAGAGCCATGACATTTCAGAAAGGAAAGATTTCATGTAACGGAAGGCTCAATCCTTCCTGGGACAAGCAACTGCTTTTACAAGAAGGGCGAGAGGAGGGAAGGGAGCTGGTGAAGAGGGAGGGAAAAGGAAAAAGAAACCCAGAATAGAGCAAAATCCAATTCGTGTTCAGTTTTTTTTTGTTTGTTTGTTTGTTTTTTGGTTTTTCTCCGGTACCAGGAACCGAACTCACGACCTTGCGCTTGCCAGGCAGACACTTTGCCGCTGAGCTAAATCCCCAGCCCACCAACTCATGTTCAGAATCAACTTGTCACACATCCTTATAAACCTAGTGTCCTAGAAAACATGCTTCCATTTTTCTGTCCTAACCTGGAGCTCGAATCCCGATTCATTTCAGCATCTAATGATATATAGTGATGTTATCACATGCTTACTTGCCATCTGTATGTGTTTTTAGGGAGGTATCTGTTCAGCTCGCTTGCTCATTTAAATGTTTACTATGTTTTTTATTGAGTTTCAAGAGTTTTTGTGTGTTTTCTTTTGGCTTGTGTTTTGAGATAAGGTCTTGTTATGTTGCTCTTGCTGACCTCAAACTAGTGATTATTCTGCCTCAATTTCCTGAGTAGCTTGGACTACAAGTGTCAGTGTGTCAAGCTAAGAATTCTTTTTATAGTTTAGATGGTGGAACTTTATTGGATGCTTTTTTGCAAATACTTTTTTCCAGTCTGCGGCTTAAATTCTCATTTTATTCACTGACAGTCTTGTTGGAAATTTATCTATTTTATTAGTCTTCTCAAAGAACCAACTATAGGGTTTACTACTATTCTCTTTCTAGTTTTTGGGGTTTTTTTTTTTTTTGGTACCGGGAATCAAACACAGGACCTTGCACTTGCCAGCCCTTGCTGTGCCGCTGAGCTATGTCCCAGCCCCTTCTTTTTCTACTTTTTCAATGTACACCTAGGCTGATTTGTAGCCATTTTTATTTTACAAATTTTGCTATGTCATTTTAAAAAATTGTCATTAATTCAAAATATTGTAATTTCTTTTCAAACATCAGTTATTTAGAAGTAGAATTTCCAAATATTTGAGAAATTTCTACTTTTAAAAAATAATTGATTTCTATTATCCTATTTTAGTCAGGGAACATGTTTTAGACTACTTTATTCTTTGAAATTTGTTGAGACTTTAAGGACCTGCACATAGTAAATTTTGTTAAGTACCTATGGGTATTTGGAAAGAATTTGGAAAGAATACATCTTCCAACAGTGTTAGCTGTAGTGTTCTACATATTAATTAGGTTCAGTTGATTATTCCTTTTGCCATAATCTTCCTTACTCTTGATTGATTATACTATCAGGTCTTTATTATTTAATAATTTTGCTTTCCATTATTTTCAAGCTATATACGTACATCACAATACAGACTGGATCTTCCTAATAGATTTGTTTTATACTTTTTGGTATGTTCCTTTGGATTTTTAGGAATGCTTCCTACATTTGCCATGACCGATAGTTGCATAGCTATATTAGTCTTATTTTGGTTGGTCTTTGCTTAGTTTATCTTTTTTCCATCTTTTTATTTCAATCTTTGCTTCTATTTATACAGAATGTGCCTTTTGAAAGCAATATTTGTATTTAGGTTTTAAAAATATTTACCTGAGAAGTAGGAAGCCTCTTTAAGATGACTCTAAATTATCTCCACCTCCTGAAGGTAAAGCCTTATGTAATCCTCTTCCTTTGGGTAAGGACTGCAATTAATTCTTCTCTAGTGAATTCCACTGATTAGTCGTACTCATAAGTCACTTCACACATAGATTTAAATGTATGTATCTGTAGGACAAATTCCTGGTTTTGCTAGATGCACCTTCATCATTTTGATAGATCCTACCAACCTCATAGTTTGTACTAATTTATATGTGAAAGTGCCTATTTAACCACACACTTGCCATTGTAGTGTACTATCCATTTTATTACTTTTGATAGGTGAACAATTTCTCTTATTAAGCATTTTCATATGCATGAATCAATTTTATTATCTCTTCCATGAAATGTCACTGTTAATTTCCTTAGCTCAGTTTTACATTGCATTATTAATTTCTTTCTTTTATATTTGTAGGGGCTCTTCTACTTTAACTCCTCACCACTGTGAAGTTACCAACATCTTGCTTAAAATCTTATTTGCATTTGCTTAGGGTACTACAGTCATGAAGTAACTTTTTTTTTTTTTTTTGGTTTTTCTCCGGTACCGGGAACCGAACTCATGACCTTGCGCTTGCCAGGCAGGCGCTTTTGCCGCTGAGCTAAATCCCCAGCCCATGAAGTAACTTTTTATCTCTATGAAATGTAAGCTAGCAATCTTTCCTTCTATGGGTCTTGAGTTTTGTGTTATACTTAGGCCTTCTTTACTCTCAGATAATAAAAGAACTTCCTTTTTTCAATTTTCCTAGTATTTTCAGAATTTGATTTTTTATGCTTAAATCTTCAAGTGTTATGTAATTTGTCTTGGTATAAAGTGTGAAGTATGGATCTTTTTTTAGAAGACTACACAGTGGTCCTCACTCTATACTGAATAATCATCTTCCTACTGATTGAAAAGCCACTCTGTCATAGCCTCAATTCCCATATGCATTTAGATCTATTTCTGAACTGTTCTATGCATCTGTTCATAAATTATTACCACACTTTTAATTTCTGTAGATTTACAAATTTTAATATCTAGTAGTTAGTCTCCCTCTTTTACTCTCACTTTCTATCCAGTTATTTTTCCATATGAACTAAAAAATCAGCTTATATAAATGTTTTAAAAGTCCTATTGGTGTTCTTACTGGAGATCATGTCAAATCTATAGATGAAGGGGAAGCGATCTCTTTAGGAAACTGACCATTCCTATGTAAGAACATGGTATGTTGCTAACATTTGTTTGGATCTTGTTTTGTGTACCTCTAATATTAGTATTTTAAAGATTTTACAAATAATATAACTTTTTAATGTAACTTTATTCCTAAGTATTTTTTTGTTTTAAAAGCTATTGTAAAAATATTTTCTCCCCTTATAGTATGAAATTTGTTTATACAAAGACCGTCCATTTCTGAAAATTAATTTACTAAATTCTTACTTTATTTGTGAGTTTTTGGTTAGCACTCAAGTTTCTAAGTAAACAATCCAGTCAAATCATCTGAAAATTATAATTTTATCCTCCTTTCTCTTCTGCTGTTTCTTTTTTTTCTTTCTCTTCTGTATCTTTTCTTTCTCTTGTCTAATTGTTTTGTCTGAGTCTTGCAGAACAATTTTAAGTAATAGTGATGATTAGCAGACATCTCTGTCTTGTTCCTGGCTTTAATGCAATTGCTTCTGGTCTTCTCAATTAAGCATGACACTGGCTTTGAATTGAGATAAATATATTTTATATTAAGGAAACAACCAGCTATTCCTAATATTAAATGATCCTTGCATTCCTGAAATAAGGTTCACTTGATCGTGGTGAATTACTCTTTTATCTAGAGCTGTCTGACTGGGTTCAAATCCTAGCATCACCATTGTTAGTTATTTGCCTGCAGGCATAATTCCTCTTTATTGCTGTTTTCTTATCTTTTAAAAATAAAGATGATAAGAATATTCACCAATTAGGTTGCTGTTCAAATCAACTAACTATATAGAAAAGCTAAGCCCCCTTTTATGTTTGAGAGATTTGCATTTTATATGGGCAGTCTGCTCTTATCTTTCCCCCATTATTCTCTAGAATATTCTCTATTTTTAGAAATTCTCCACAAATTAGGGCGATGAGTTCTTAATCTACGATGCAAAGTACAATCATATTTCTCAATTATCACTTGTATTTTACTTTTCTTACAGTATATTTGCATGCAGAAGTTGTTAGGTTTTTGTATTGTTATTAACAAAGTCAAATATGTCCCTGACTGCATCTGGGCTACTTTAAGAGTATTTGGTGGGGAGAATTACATTATTGGCCCCAAAATGTCTCCCTTCCCTGTATCCCCTTTCTTTTTTGTCATATGAATTTACAATCTGCTCTACCAGAAAGCTGGAATATATTTTCTAACTGGTCCAAAGAGAAGAGGGCACTAGAGGGAGAGCTGTCCCGGCAGAACTGGGTGGCATTATTATGCAATACAGTTGGAAAAGCTTGCCCACCCTGGGCTACAGAACAGGGGCAACATTTTTAAAAAAATAATGGTCAGATAGGATTTGCAACCATACAACGTCTCTGTCTCATGTCTCCTCCCCCTTTTTTAACTGAATCCTTCAAACTGCAAAAAGCACTCTTCAGTCAGGCCTGGTGGCACATGCCTGTAATCCCAGCGCTCGGGAAGCTGAGGGAGGATCTTTGTGAGTTGGAGATCAGCCTGGGCTACAAAGTGAGCTGAATGCCAACCTGAATTGCATAGCGAGACCCTGTCTCAAAAAGACAAAAAACAAAACAAAACAAAACAAAAAAACACTCTTAGCTCACAGCAGCTCTCAAATGGGCTTTGGGACACATTTGGCCCATAGGCCAGAGCTTGCTGACCCATTGTACAGGAATTCACCCTGGTTTTTCTTCCTAGTAATTGTACAGTTAATTCTGTATAATGACATCTCTTATCAATTAAAAAATTATCTGACATATGTGTGAGAAACATGATTTTCTTTTTCTGACTTACATAATTATAGAACTATATCCAGTTGTCCCAACATTGTTCATTCCTTAACAAAGGGTCCACCTTTTCCCCCACTGACTTAGGACAGCACTTCATCGTATCCTAAATTTTAATATGCAGTTGGGCCTATTTCTGCAATTGTCTCTTCTATTTCACTGGTCTGTCTACTTGTGCGCCTGCAGCACACTTTCAGAGTGAGAGGCCTTGCATTTGTAGTAGGATAAGCCTTCCACTTGCAGGTGTATGCTGAGGCATTTCTTAGGCTAGTTTTGCTCTTCTGAATGAACCTGTCATCAGAATGTTTGGTGCCAGAAAAAAGAACTGATGGTATTTTTTGGAGGATCACAAAAAAATACCTCAAAAAGGAAAAGTTTTTTTGGATTTTAAACTACTGATCAGATTTGCTTAATGTTACAGGACTAAGCAAGCTTTTTATTTCTCCTGATTGAATTTTGGTAAATTTTTTTCTTGGAACTTATCCCTTAAGCCTGAGTTTTCAAACATAACTGGTTAAAGCTGTTCAAAGCACTCTCATTAACCTTTTAACATCTGCTGTATCTATAATTCCTTCTTTCTTTGGTAAGTCTTAGTTACTAATATTGGTGAGAGTTCTTTGACACCTGGATTGGAACTTCATTCTTCCAGAGACTTTGTGGCTGCTTTTGCTGGTTGGCTGGGCCATAAACCTCTAAAGGGACACCTTTTAAACCTTTCTAGGTAAAACAAAACAAGACAAACACTTTTCTGGCACCAGGGCCAAAATCACAAAAGGCAAGTTTCCTTGCTGCTATTGCTGCTTAGTGGTTTATTTAGCATTTACCTCACACTGAGAGCAGTGCTTTGAGGTTTCCTGGTTGTGGGCCTCTCAGACGAAAGGCTCTGCCTTGAGCAGACCTTGCCTGACCTCCAGTATTCATCCTGGTCTTCAGGATCGAGATTAGCATGCACCTGCAAGGTGAAAGATGGCTTCTCACTTGCCTCCTGAGATTCATGCTTTCAAATAATTTTTATATTGATAGATTCTTTGATTTCTTTTTATTACACTGTGCATTTAGAAGAAGTGTGTGTGTGTCTACTCTAGAGGATCAATGACAAAACTAACCACCAAAAGTAGCAGGGTAGAAAATTAGCATTCAAAGTCAAGCCTGATATCCCAGTGCTCAGGAGGCTGAGGCAGGAAGATTGCTCCAAGTTCGAAGCTAGCCTGGACTACATAGTGAGTTGAAGGCCAGCTTGGACTACATAGTGAGAACCTGTCCCAAAAAGAATTAGCATTCAAATATTAATACCTTCATTTATAGAACAATAACTAGAAGAAACAATGACAGAGAAAACCTCATTTACTAGCAACAAAGAGGTTAAATACTCAAATAAACTTTATCAGAAATGCACAAAATCTATACAAGGAGAGTTTTTAAATACTTTAAAGGCACATACAAAAAAGATTTGAACAAAGGGAAATATATCCTCTGAATGCAGGCTTCTCTCTTCTGTAGTCATTTTTGGCAAATTAGACTTTTCAAAAATTATTCATTAGCCCAAGGTTTTAGATTATTTGCAGAGTTGAGTAAAACACAAATCTTATTCATGATATGGTAATTCTATCTTATTTCATCTGTCTGGCTATTATGTTAGCTCAAATGTATATTTTACCACATATTGTAAAACTCAGCTCTTAATAAACCTATTTTCCCATTTTTCTAACTAATCAGTTTCTCATCTCTACTCTTTTTGTCTGCTTTTTAAAGATTTGTTTTGCTGTCCTTTTCCTTACACCCTAAATTGTATATTTAACATTTATTTTTCCTAAGTTTCACTACACAAATTTTGGGCCTATAAATTTTCCTCTGAGCATTTATTTGAGCTTCATAGGAGCAAATGTGTTTTTTTTAAAACTTATATATATATATATATATATATATGCATATGTATATATATATATACACACACACATATATATGTTGCCTTTGTACTTTCTTTTTCTTCTTTCCCTCATCCCAATTGTTCCTTCCTTTGGGCAATTTCTTTCCCTTCCTTATTACCTATTGTACATTCTGGGTTTTATTTACTTTTTCATGTTCTTACACCAGGGAGACACTGTAATGTTTACACATGTGGGTCCGATTTATTTCACTTGTGAGTATGGTCTCTAGTTGCATCTATTTACTTATAAAAGCCTGGAGTTTATCTTTTTTTATAGCTGAGTAATACTCTATTGTATAGAAATACCACATTTTTTTTATCCCTTCCTTAGTTGATGGGCATTTGGGTTGTTTCCAAGATTTAGCTATGACAGATTGCACTGCTATAAACATGGGTGCACATATATTGCTGTGGTATGACGTTTTTAATTCTTCTGGAAATATACCCAGAAGGGGAATAGCTGGGTTAAGTGGGACTTCTAATCCTAGTTTTGTGAGGAATCTCCAGACTGATTTCCACAGTGGTTTCACCAATCAACACTCCCACAAGCAGTGCAGAAGTGTTCCGTTTCCCCCACAGCCTGTCCAGCACTTGTCATTGGTTGATTTCTTAATGATAGCCATTCTTTGTGGGGTGAGATGAAATCTCAGTGCTGTTTTAATTTGCATTTCTCGAATGACTACTGGTGTTGAACATTTTTTCATCTATTTATTTGCCATTAGTATTTCTTCCTCTGAGAAGCGTATGTTCACCTCAGATGCTCATTTTGGGTTGGGCCTTTGAATTTTTGGGTCCTGATTTTTTTTAATTCTTTATATGTTCTAGATAGGAGTCCTTTGTCTGTGGGGCAGTTGGCTAAAATATTTTCCCAATGAGTGGGTTTTCTTTTTACTCTGTTGGTGATTTCTTTTGATGTGCAGAAACTTTTCAGTAAGGTGAGATCCCAGTTGTTGGTTCTTTGAAGTATTTCCTGTGCAATTTGGTTTTTGTTCATGAACTCTCTGCCTACCTCATGTCTTTGAGAGTTTTACCTACTTTCTCTTCCAGTAGATTTAGTGTTTCTGTTTTGATATTTAGATCTTTGATCCATTTTGACTTTAGTTTAGTGCATAGTGATAGACATGGGTCTAGTTTTAGTCTTGGGCATGTGGAAAGCCAATTTTTCCAGCACCATTTGTTAAAGAGGTTATCTTTCTTCCAGTGAACGTTTGCTCCGTTTGTCAAAAATAAGGTGGCTGAGTGTGTTTGTAGCTGTGTCTGCACATTCTCACAAATGTGTTTTTAGAAATAAAAGAATTTTTTTTAGTTTTTGGTTTTCCGGTACCGGGAACCGAACTCACGACCTTGTGCTTGCCAGGCAGGCGCTTTTGCCGCTGAGCTAAATCCCCAGCCCCAAAGAATTTTTTTAAATGTCCTATTCAACCTGAGAATAGTTGAAAAGCTAGAAAAATTTTAGACTGCAGAAAAACATTGTTTTCTGGTCTTATTTGGTGGGATTTTTAGCACCAAATGTCATCTGTACTATTTCTCCTTTGTGGAATTTATGGATGCTTTCTGTGTGCTCCAATATAGGCAGTAGAAGAAATGTTTCATGGGTATTTGAAAATAAAGTGTAGTCGCCATTCTGGAATTAACGTCTCAAGATTTTAATCTTTTTTCATATGATATATATGTTTGGTCTTATTCTATAACTTCAAAAATCTGTCATTTTTTTGTAGTTTGGTTGTTTTATATACATTTGGTTTTTTCCCCTCACAATTAACAGTGTGAATTTTTGTCCTACGGATTCTTGCTATATCATAGGATTCCCTAAATACTTTTTCTTTGGCCACTACATCTTAATTACCTACTATAAGCAATGATGAAATTAGCATATTTACTTGTTCTCCCTATTACAATATTTTAGTAGAACATAAAAGTCATTTTCTGGCTTTTATGTACAAAAAAGCCAGTCAAAAGATGTCCTCAAAAAATATTGGCCAAGGGGCTGGGGATTTAGCTCACCAGCAAAGCGCCTGCCTGGCAAGCGCAAGGTCGTGAGTTCGGTTCCCGGTACCGGAGAAAAACAAAACAAAACAAAAAATATTGGCCAAAATCACCCATTTCACTTTTACACAACTTCAGCGGGTTTAGCAAACTTTACAGTATGGTATTAATGAGACCAGAACCATGAGATCAAAGCCTACTAGTCAGCTGGATTAGTTTTACCTTCTGGTACTTCTCTGTAGGCTTAAAATATCAAAGATGGCAACAGTGCCCAGTCCAAAAGTTATGAATGGGACAACACAAATTTATTGTGACTACTGAAAACAAAACACACAATGCTTCACTAGAAGTTGGTAGCAACAGCTCTGTGGCTGAAAAACAGTACTAGCAACCAGGACTGTCACACTGTGCATTAAACTCCAGTTCAAGAGAAATAACCTCAGACTGGTATCATGCCAGAACACAGCAGAGATTACATCTTCAGCCATGGGATAAACTTATTTCCAATTCCATTTAATCTACTCATAAGCATGTCAGTTACATTTCCCAGGGAAGACGACTGAGGGAATATAAATGTGTTCACATGCCAGTCTCTGCTTTTTGTACAATGGGCCAGCTGGAGCAGCACTCCTGTGGCTACACTTGAGCTCAGCAGAGGACCTACACAGCGCTCCAAATCAACAAGCAAGCCAGTGTACACCGGCCCTGCACTTTCCATTTCCTACCCGCCTCTCTCTGCTACTCCGTATGCTTTTGTTGATTGTACCAAAATACTTGCTGTGCTCAGAACAAATCATGTTCTTTACCCTTTAATGATTTCAACTGCTTCTCACTTAACTCCTGCTCATCCTTCAAAACTGGCATCAGTTTTACTCCTTTTTGCCCAGTTGGAATTAAAGTACCCTCTCCTCACTACCCAAAGGCCCTTGACTCTCAGCCAGAACTTACCTTCCACGTTGTAATGCTTTTCTTGTCCCCTCCTCAGAAAACTATGTACTTTAAGACAGAAGGAGGCTGGGTGAAGTGGCACATGTCTGTAATCCCAGCACTCCTGAAGCTGAGGAAGGAGGATTGCTTTGAGTTTGAGGCCAGCCTGGGCAACATAGTAAGTTCAAGATCAGCCTGAACAATATAGTGAGACCCTGTCTCAAAAATACAAAAACAAAAAGCAGGAATCTCTTTTCTGTCCTAGCACTGCTGGGCATAAAACATGAACTACACACATCTACTGAAATGTGGAATTTCTGAAAGCCAAGACATAAGAACAATTTTGCTAGCAGAAACAACCTAGGGGTTGTTTTGCAATATATTCAAAATAGTACCACTATCAACAACACAAAACATGTCCCCCCGGCTGAGGGACTAGTTGTGCCTTGGTACACAAAGGCCAATACCGTTTTACTGTCATAGGTTTGAAAGATTTTTATTGACTTTCTTTTGTCCTGGTCACTTTCAAAAACAAAACTGGCTTATTAGAAGAGGATGTCACAGAAACTATTTCCTTTCACTGGTGTAGGCAGAGGGGATAAGCCCAGTTAGCTGCTGGACAGAGGAACAGCCCACCAGGAGCACCAGGCCAGTGGTTAAATGGACCTTGCCAGACACCTGGCCCTGGGCCCAGAAACTCAGTTATTTCTTAGGTGCATGCCCTTCAACAGCTCGTTTATATTGTGCGAAGAGGCAGCAGAGGTACTGGTTATGATCAGTTATGCTACCATCAAACAGACTTAAGTTTGAATCTTGGAAGGCCCTTACTAACTATATGACTTTCAGCACGCTAAGTAACTATAAGCATATCTTCTTGTTTTATAATGGAGATAAAAGTACCTAACTTGGAGTTGTTAAGGAGATGCTGTTTATAATTGGTATGCAATAACTTGCTAAATATTCACCATTATTGTTGGGTATAGTATTATCCCTAGCAACACACAGGTCTAGTGGTTTCAAAGGAGAGTCTATGGGACCCTGGAATATCCTGAACCAGAGAGGCCAGCTACTCTTCTTCCTAAGAGGTTTCTGAAGATGGGTTTGGTGTCAGTGCTCAGTGATTGCTTGCTGAATCAGTCACCAGAGGCAATGCCTCCATTGGATCTATCTTTATTGGCCATTCAGCCATTGGCCATTCCTCTATTTGAGGAATTCGTCCATCCCCAATAGAAGTCAAACATTCCAGAAAACCTCATCCTCACTTCCTACAGCTAGGATAGGACTACTCATCAGATCCATCTACCCTAGACTTCGAATTAGCAACCAGTGATTTACAGAAGTTGGGACTACACAGGGTCCCTTCTAAGTGGAGCTCCCACATATGCAGATCCCGGGCAGCACAGTGATGGCCGTGAAATGGAAATCAAGTTCTGCTTTATTAATAGTAGGGCCTTAATCTCTCCCTTCTCTGCTAAAGCAGGACCCAGCATGGTGGCTGAAACCAAAAAGGGCTAAGGAACTGGGTCTGTCTCACCACCAAACCCAAACTCATCAGCAGTATAATGTGAAGACAGAAGACAGCACTGAAAGGGGAGCCTTTTGCTACATAGAAGTGTGCTCAGGATGCCTTGCCAGCCTGAGACCCTGGAAAGGAGAAAGCAGAAGAGGGACACGGTCTAACCCTGACTTGTCATGAATCGCCGCTCCATCCACTCCAGGGCACTCCACCGTGGATTCTAATCTGACTAGTAACTCCTCCTACTTTAGTACAAGGATTTGGAGCAGGAACAATGGAGACAAGTGAAGCAGGAGAGACAATGAGCATGCTTTCCTCAAAGTTCACAGTAAGTAATAAACCTAAGTGCTTCACTGTGACTCTCTGCTTTAAGTTGCAGCATTAACTGCAAAGAAATTCATAGCATGTAGGTGTTAATTGACGTAATGCAGGTGAAGGCAGAGACAGACATCTAAGCTATGCTAGACTAGCAATCCATCTTCTTACCCCTTGAAATGGAGAAACAGCAAACCACTTCTTTTGAACTTCTCCCACTTCTAACCTGCTCTCTTGAGAAAAGTAGTAGTTATAAACACCAATACCATAAAGATTAACCTGAGGACTAAATTTTGGCAGCTAAAGTCACCACTGAACGAAGCAAGAATAAATTTAACAATGGTGAGGACAGTGGTCAGGTATTGGCCTAGTGGCTTTCAGTCCCTGCTGCTGTTTTCAAAAGACTGAAGGACACCCCACCCCACTCTGTTCTGATGTAACCTGTCATTCAGCTGGGGAATTTCAATTTTTTTTAAAGCACCCCAGGTGATCTTAATGCACAGCCAGAGTTAAAACCACTGTTTCAGTGGACTGTAGAACAGACTCAAGAGAGCACATGAGAGCAGATACTTCAGTGGTAGGCAGAGTGAAGAAGGTTCTCTGAACACCTTAGTGTAAAAGTGCACGCAGCTAGACTGAGCAAGGTACTGATGGAAGGACAGCGCAAGTGCACAGCGGTGATTCTTCCTGGGCAGGACAGGTGCTTGCAAAGAAGGCAAAGAGGTACGGAGGTATGTGAGGGTGAAGCGAAGTTCTGCAGAGTGCTACTATCTGGTGGGAGAGGATAAGATTAGCCTCTGAGGTGGATAGAGGCAGTGAGGATTTCGAATGGCCAGTCTGTACAAGCTGCTGACAGTTGGAGGGGACTTGAGATGTACACTGAGCCTTAAACTGTTGGCATCGGTTTACTCTGTGGTAAGGTTTTTTCCCTTGGTCTACAGGGAGGAACAAGATGTAGAATCTATCCACAGTGAAATGGCATGATTTTAACTTAAAGCTACCACAGCAATTTTTGAGTTCTCTGATACTGTATTTTCATTAATGTAAAATATTTCAGGGCATTTACAAAAGGCAGAAGTAACTTTCAAAGAAACACTAAAAGGCTTCTTGATAAGTAATAACACTGACTTTTTGGCCACCAGTAGTTTTAACTGGTCTTCAAGATGGGAGAGAAAAATTGTAAACTGTTTTAAAAAAGAAAACCATAGGAATTTATATGATGGCTCAACGGCTTCACACAAGCACCCAAGGAAACACTGCTGGAGAACACTGCACATCCACTGCAAATACACGAACTCCTGAGCCCGTACAGTCTCTGAGAGGCCACGGGTGTGTGGGCTTTGGCAACATGCCAGGACCCAGTCTAAATACAAAAACAGTCATGATTTCTTCCCAAAATTTTAAGATTAGGATATGATATTCTGAAACACTTAATCTGAGTCAGACAGCAATATCAGCATATTGTTATTGGTTCCTAACCCCTGCAGACTCAACTAGCTGAAATGTACAACAAAGCCAATGAAGTAGAAGTGGGAATGCAGAAAACTGCATGCTCTGAAGTACTGAGATTAAGTCCTAGCATATTATAATAAACTCAACAGGTATTTATTACACACCTGCTGTTTACTCAAATTTTCTTCCAATTATTTTTTTTCATTTTATGAGCCATACATTAAAGAAGTCATTACAATGACGCTGGAAAATACTTTGCCCTGGAAGTAAGATACAACAAATACAGCAAACTCAAGAGTGGCAGTGTTTTAAACAAATACTGTTTTTACTGTCAATTATGAACAAGGACCATCACTCAAACACTAAAAATTCTTTGCTACATTTTTGCCGATTTTTAAAAAGTTATTTCCATCCATTTAAATAGGGACTTGATGGCATTTTCTTCCACATGAGCCTTTCTCAAAATTTCCATTTTTTTCAAGAACTTACGGGGGAAAATGTGGGAGATAAAGACATGAACAATTTCTGCAAAGAATCATACACAAAACATCTCTTTACTTACAGAGAAAAACAAAACAACAGCTTGGAGCTTAGCCAAGATACTAACACATTAAAAGCAATTCTTTTTAACCGTGACAAACCCATGGTTCTCAAACTTCAGCACCGCAAGGCTCCTGTGGGGCTTCGTTTAAAGCCCTGCTTCTGACTCAGGAGGACTGGTTGGGGGAGAAGGCTGCTGGCCTAGGGATCAAGCTGCAGAAGCCCTGCTCCGTGCACCTCCCCTTTGCCTTCCCACCTCTCCACTCCCCAAGATGGATTCATTCCTTGGTAAACAGCTTCAGGGTCTGCCCCCTTCTTCAACACTTTAAGTATTGGAAAAAATTTTACTCTCCACATCTGGCAATTTTGCTAAATGATTTTGTCTACTTACAGAAAAATTTGTTTTGGTCATACATAATTTTGTTGGGCTTACAATGCACACTCTTCAGAAACAATGCTAATCTTATTTATTGTCTGTGTTGCTGTTTCCAGGCACTGGACATTCATCTTGTTCTCACCTGAACCAAGGAGACGGCATCTCTGGGCATGTGTGTTTAGTGCCTGGTGGTGGAGCTTACCATTTTCCTCACCTCTGCCTTCTGCTGCAGTTCTCTGATGGATCAGAACAAGCTCTGGTTGTTGCCAGCAGCAGTACCTCTGTTCTCTCAATAGGAGCAAGCAAGAGGGAAATAACTGACAAGCACAAGTGGCGGCTCAAGCACTAGCAAAGGAAGCAGCTGACAAGAACAAAGTGCTTCTACCATCGCTCCCACCATCCACAAACATGGCACAGGCTCTAAAGCTAAGTTTCACCTAGATTGCACCCACGGCTGCTACAGCAAGTCTGCACATGCTCAGATAAGGTCTAGAAGATTTGCAGGTTACTGACTACAGCATCAAATGCTGAGATTTTTGCACAGTCTCCTAGGGGGTAGAGTGGAAGTGTGTCGTGCAGAATCATAGTAATGAAGTGAAAATTAAGCAAAAACCTGAAATGAATCACATACCACAAGGAACCTTCCCCTGGAGACTAAGTAAAGAACCCATCCCACTACCAAAGCCTGGGCCAGCCAACCTCCTTTGTGTCAATACTGTTGTAACTTTTCAACTCCAAGTGGCTTTCACGGTAACATGGCACTGTTAGCCAGGCATGGTGGCGCACACATGTAATCCTAGCACTCAGGAGGCTGAGGCAGGAGGATCATTGTGAGTTCGAGGCCAGCCTGAGCTACAAAGTGAGTTCAAGACCACCCTGAACTGCATAGTGAGACCCTGTCTCAAAAAGATAAAAACAAAAAACAACATGGCACCATTAGAACTTCCCAGGCTGTGGAAGGAATATGTATGGTCTCTAATTCCAAAATGAAGATAAGTCAGATTAATCTACTCGGGATTTCTATTTTAATTACTTGTCCTAGGTGTTTAGCTTTTCTTAAAAAGGGGCCATCTGCAGCTAACAGTATAAGATGCTCCATTTCCACTTTGCATCATTTAGCTTTAAGCTGATTTCACAGCCCAGCAACACAATGTTAGCTGAAATGTTTAACTGCAAGTGATTTCTAAAGAATTAAATACTAAGTGTGGCCTATTTCCCAACCATTCCTCAGTAAAATTGTATTCTGCCCCCTCCAGATCTGGAACCACAGAAACAACTACTAATTTCTTTTCATTAATTCTTACCAAAAAGCAACAAGAGTTTTGTTACAAATGAGGTTGTTCCTTTAAAATACTCCACCTGAAAACTAATCTCAAGTTCTCTTATATTCATAAGTAAAACCCTATATGAATAATTTCAAATTCTCTTCTATTCATAAGTAAAACTAACATTTAATGAACGGTTCTCATGCAAGTAGGAAAGGTATCTTGACTTTTGCCACTGTGGAAAACTAGTAGGATTCAGAGAGTTTGTGCAGTAAACTGGGATAAATCAGAATTAGAAATAAAAACTGGAACACACCCTCAGCCAGGCTTTTCAGCAGATCAAACATATATGTTCAATGACTATCATTAATTTGTTTGTTTTGTCTTTTGTCTCTTTGAGACAGGGTCCCGCTATGCAGTTCAGGCTGGCCGTGAGCTCACTTTGTAATCCAGGTTAGTCTCAAACTTGCAATGATCCTCCTGCCTCAGCCTCCCAAGTGCTGGGATTACAGGCATGCGCCACCATGCCCAGCTTGACTATCATCAAATATGTCTTTTTCAACACTGATTACAAAATCTAATTTTGAAACTACCTTGAAATGTAAGAGTCTTACATTATATACTGTGCCATATAAAAAAGAAATTTAAGATTTAGGATTTAAAATACACTTGATTCTAAAGTTAGCCTTTGGAACTACTTAATTAAAAAAAACCAAGCAGAATAAATTGATTAAGAATTCCTTAACCATGCACATTCAGCACCTTAAAATGAGAGCAATTTACAACCCTGTATTGGAAAGTATTTGTGAGCTTAATATTCACTCAGGCAACTAATTTTCTTCCCATTTATTATAGGTAGATGTTGCATTCTTGGGTGATCCCTGTCGAAAGTATTCAGAAGATATAGAAAACCATGCCCAAGAGAAATGATAAGCATTCATGGCAAACTACTTCATAAACGTTGGTCTCAGACTGCTCAGGTCTACCAGCGCAACAAGAGTATAACCCAAGGCAAAAAAATCTTCAGTCTAGGATTTTAGTCCAGGCTTGGTCATGTGATTTTGGGCAAGTCATTCAATTCTATGACTGTTTTCAACTCTGTAAAATGGCATGACTTCATAGAAATGTTTAAAATGTAAATAAGGTTGCATATATAAATCATATTAAGGTATAGGTTAAAAAAGGGGACTCGTATACAACAGGTCATGAAGATGCTGGATTTCCCTCTGCATCTGAGGCCTTAACAGGTCATGATCACAGGACTCATCTCTGCCTGAGCCACAGAGCTCACTCAGCACAAAGACGAAGAGTTGTATTCATAAAACTGTTCCTTAAATCCTACCAAGCATGTTAGAAGTATGTGCCAAAAGACCACTGTGAGGACTAGGTGACACTGCACATGACAATAAAATGTACTTTTATCACCAAGTCAGTAGTGCTCATTTATCCAATAGACAAGACATTTTCAGTACTTCTGTGGGTGCAGCCCATAGGGAAAGGAAGTGCGGCCTCGACACCCTGTCAGTATACCCATTCCTACGTGAGAACCAAGGGTGATTCCAGGATGCTGGGCTGGCACCTGTCTACCTCCCTCCCACCCACAATCTCCATTCCCCTCTCCTTCCACCAACTCCTGGTTATGGTCGACTGACATGTTCCTGGTTTTACATAAAGTGTTAATCCCCCATTCCAACCAGATTCACACCCACGCATCTGCCCATTCCTTGATAAAGCAATTCCAGAGCTTCTGATAAGAACAGTAATTTTTTAAAGGGAACATGATAGATCAACCCATCATGAATTGCATTTTGAGGGAGGAAGGGACCATCACACTCTGAGAAGAAAAGGTGTATCCCTCTCAGCACCTATAACCAACAACACATCCACGTGCAGGGTGAATGTTCCTTTCCATGTGACCAGAACAGAAAGCATTTAGCGAACAGCTCCAAGTATTTCAGAGTAAAAGCACTCAAGTCATACAAAAAACAAAACAAAACAAAAAAAAACCCCTTCTGTCGACCAGGCTCCTCAGTGACAGACACTCTTGGTAATACTTTTTAGAAAGTGTGGCTTTTCTCCAGCAGCTCCAGGCAGTCACTGATTCCTCATTTTGACAAAGTAGTGTCTGACTTCCGGCACTACTGTAGAGATGTGTAGCTGAGTCATCATAAACACGCCAAGTATAAAGGCGTGTCAAAAAGACATTTTTCCTCCCCCAAGCATGGCCCCAAGCAGCCATTATTATAATAGAGTATCAAGTTCTGCTGCAGGTTATTGACTATATATAACACCAACAATAAAGTCCCACTCAGGACACAAAGGCTTACACGGTGACACGGAACAGTAAGACATAATCTGCTGACTACTGAAGTTTCTGTGGTGGTGAACCTACGGCACACGTGCTGCAGCAGGGTGTCTGCATCACCGAGACAGTCACTGATGTAAACCATCTTCTTCATTACACCTATCTGTGCGTGTAGATGTGCCCTCTTTCCACAGAACACAAACACACTGAAGATGAGGTATAGTGCAGCTGCTGGTGACCCCATCAGACCACCACAGAAAAGCCGAAGAAGTTCCCTAGGCCTGTGCGCCAAACTGCGAACTCAGACACTTATCTTAATGGTACTCTGAGTGAATCAAGACCTGGCTCTAGGCAGGCCTCTTCTGCTGCAGACACGATTCCACGCAGAAATTTGTTTGGATTGGCTGCAAATTTGGGCCTTCCTTAAATGGCACCAAAGGCTGTACACAAGAGGGGTGCAAAAGTAGTTCTAGTTTTTCAAGAAAAAAGACATACCTACAAAAATGAACGGCTCTATAAAGAGCTGTAGGTGAAAGTAGGATAGCAATAAGGTAACACACACAGCACAGGATGACCTTTAAAATAAGAAAACTGCTGCCTCAACACTTTACTTATTAAAAAGAAATAAAAAGGTTCCCACAACATGACTTTCAAAGAGAGCTGGCAGCTGTGAGTGCAGAGGTGTCGGTCCTGGAGGTGAAAGGATGGGAATGTCCACTAGGAGCTGCAAGACTGGATAACACTTGCAGCCAGCTCCCAGGGGAGGGAACCCAAACTCTAGCTGCATCCAGGGCTCTTCTCCTGTGGCGTTTTAAAAAATGTTGCTGTAGTTGAGTCAGCGGCTTTGTCTGCTGCAGAGGTCCGGACCAACCACTCAGAATTCGGAGATTTCTGGTCTTGCGTTGCTGGTGTGGTCAGTTCTACTGCATTCATGTGAACTGGCTCAACAATAAAAGTATGGATGAAAGCAATCAAGGGGAGACAAAGCAGAAGAAATGAGAATGAGAGACATTTGGAAATAAACATTTTTTAATCCTTATATTTCATGTCAATTAACCCAACATTTCTCTTTTTATCTTTATGAAAAAGTAAAGGCCAGGTTTAAATAAGAAAATATCTCTGCATCTGAGAAAATGGGTTTAACTGAACAAATGGGTAAATTCTGTAGTACAACTCATAATATAGGAAGAAGTACTTACGTACCAGGCACCATACCACTACACATCAAACACTCAAAACCTGATTTTCTTCATGTAAATCCTTAGAAGTAGGTATTATTACCTCCATTTTCTGCATCAGGGAACTGACTGTGGCAAGATCAGACAACATGTCCAGGGATGCAACCAAGCCAGTCAAGTAGCAAGACTCAAACTTGGATACTGGACTTCCAGCCCTGTGCTCTTTCTGCCATACCCCAGGCCCCTGGTATAACATCACCAGTAAATAACAGACAAAAAAGGAAATGGTAGAAAAATACTTTCAGGCACAGTATTTCCCAATGAAGTTACTGAACACATTCTGGACAGAACAATCATGGCTTGTGCAGTGCTATGGTCTATGTTTTAGAAAACTTAGTATTCCAGCTCCTGTCTATTGAATGGCAATAGCATTTCTCTATCACTATGACAACCATTTTTTTTCACTTTTCCACGTGCCCAAGCGGAGTCCTACAAAGCAGCATCAACCCTCATCACTCCATTGAAGAATAAATATACATTAAAATATAGCAAATACAATAAAGTTTAGATTTTACCCTGTTACTCAGTATTTCTTCTCCCAGGAATGCAACCTAGGACAGTAATTTTCAAATGGCAGGTCACAAAATCAACTTAATGAGTCATGACCAGTACTTCTTTATTCCACAATAAAAGGCAGAAAATATCTGAGCCTACCCAGGGTTTACTTCATATTTACATTTGCATCCACAAATATATTCAAATATGAATGCATCACTATGGGCTAACATTAAAAAAATCTTGAAAGTTATTAACTCTATAACACAGACACAAGAATTTCTGGACAGCAATGGCTTTTAAATGTTTTGGAGTATCAATCACATCAGCAAGAAATACTCTGGACAACTCAAATCTCTCTCATACACACACACAAACTCATAAACACATATTCGTATTTAACTGAAAACAAGCTTCACAAAACTGTATGTATCCTTACTACATTGTTACCAAACCATAGTGATAAACTCTACCTTTGAAAAATCAGTGTGCTCGCACAATGTGCATTACATGCTACTTTTATTATAGTAACATACACACTGTACATAAAATTTATTATTTTTAAGTGTATAGTTCAGTAGCATTAAGCACATTCATACTGTTCTTAAACTATCACTACCACCTATCACCAGAAATTTTTCATTATCTCAAAAAGAAACTCTGTACCCACTAAGCATTAACTGTCCACACTGTCTTCCTCCAAATCATGATAACCACCCTTCTACTTTGTTTTTGTTAATTTGACTATTCCAGATAGCTCACGAAAGTACAATCATGCTATTTGTCTTTTTGTGCTTGGCTTTTTTCACTTACGTCTTTTTTTTGTTGTTGTTTTTTTCCGGTACTGGGAACCAAACTCATGATGTCGCGCTTGCCAGGCAGGTGCTGTGCCGCTGCGCTAGATCCCCAGCCCTCACTTATGTCTTTATCCATGTTGTAGCATGTTTCTGTATAGTGAAGGTTTTCAGGCTAAATAATATTCCATTATGTGTAAATACCACATTTTGTTTATCTATTCATCTGGCAAGGGACCCCTCAGTTGTTTCTACTTTGGACAGTTGGGAGAATGATTCTGGGAATTGAACCCTGGTCATTCTCCCTGAGCTATATCCCCAGCCCTTTTTTATATTTTATTTTGAGACAGGGTTTTATTAAGTCACTAAGTTGCACAGGCTGGGCTCAAGCTTGTGATCCTCCTGCCTCAGCCTCCCATAGTGCTGGGATTATGGGCTACCCACCTTTTGACTACTATGAATAATCTACTGCTATTGAACATGGGTATAAAAAGTGTATTTAAATCTTTGCTTTTAATTCTTTGGAGTATATACCTAGAAGCAGAATTGCTAGAGCACATAACAGTCTGATATTTAATTTTTCAAGGAAGCATCACATAGTTTTCTATAGTGACGTAGTTTTACATTCTCATAAGAAAAGCACAAGGGTCCAATCACATCTTTGCTGACACCTGATGTCCTGTTTTTTGACACAGACATCCTAACAAATGTGATGGCCTAGAATATTTGCACTTGTTCTCTAAGAGAACAATGTAGTATTTCTCACAACAGCATAAAGCAGGATACAATCCTAATGCTCCTCAAGAATATTTGATTGTAGTGTATGTATCACCTTCACACAATGGAGTACAGTATATATGGTAGATAAAATGAATGAATTTTGGCAGAAAAAACAGGAATGGATCTCAAGAACAGAACTCAGTGAAACTTGTAACTTATAAAGTATGACACACAATTTGAGTCTTTTACACAAGGTTCAGAAACATACGAAACTAGATAATATACTGCCTAGAGATATGTCTGTTAAAGTACTTGAAAAACCAAAAAAATGATAAATGATAAAATCATCAGGATAACTATTACTTCTTAGAAGAAGCGAGAGAAAAGTTTTAAAGTTAATGTGCTTTTTCTTAAAGTGGGTAATGAGTACATGGGTATTAGCTCTATTGTCTCCTCTACACTTCTTAGATCTGCTATAAACATTCTTTTACAAACATTCAATACTTACCATGGGGCTAGAATAGTATCAAAACAACTATTTCAACTTTAAGATACTACTAATTTATTCATACAAATCTACTGAGGCTTTTTATGAGCTATGTATTCTTTTAGATGTTGGGGGAATGAGAGGGAGCAAAAGATAAAAATTCCAGCCCTTCTGAATGTAGCCCTATCACTGGCTGCATGTTTGGAATCTGATATAACTAGTTAACCAGTGAACTGCTAAACACCCTTTTGAATAAAGTTTGCAGGCACATACCCTATTTCCAGGGAGAGGAAGGTTAGAAGAGGCTTTTGGAATAGCCAAAACAGCCTAAGCTCAGAACAGAACCTCTGATCAACCCAATTCTCCTTCACTAAAGCCCTGTGTTTACTTTTTAAGGTCTGGAATTTGCATGGCAATGGCTCTGATCTATCACTCTAAGAAAATCATTTCAAGGAAATGAAATTTGGTTTTCATCTGAATTCTTTAGGTTTCTTATGGCTAGTTAGTCTCAAATTTTAGAAAAAAATAATCATTTTTTTCTTTTCTAAGTAGATTCTTTAAGAGCATATACACCTAGTTCACGTCAACATGAAGTAGACATGCTAGGAAATTCCTACCCTGGGTATCATCTCAGAAGCAGATCTGCACACTTACCCACTAAGATCCAGGCTGTGGCACTGTACACAAGACACCTATGTTCTATAAAGTCATAAAAACAAGTGTCACTTAGTAACTCTATGAAAGGATTCTTTCCCTTTACTATTAGAACAAAAAGACAAGGAAGACACGCCGCTCCTTGCTCTTCACCTCTCTAGCCTTATTAATATCTTTAAATTCAGTCAATTTCAACTAAAAACTTTCTGCCAGTGGGGGAGGGGGGAAAGGGAAAAGATTTGTGGCTGCATGCTTAAGAAAGAAGCTGAATTCATCACAGTGACAGGGGAGAGTGTTGGCAGAGATCTGAGCTATTTATTCTTTTAGGAAAATCCTATAAAGAATGACACAAGGAAGCCTCTATCTGCAGTCTTGTTCATCACACTGGTGAAGAGTCCGATAACAGATGTATGCAGTAGCGTGATTTAGTGCCAGGAGCTGGCCCTTGATGTGTATTAATACAGCAGCAAAGTGGAACGCACCTCTCTTCATCACTCATTTCTATAAAAGAGGTGGAATCTGCGATGGCCCGACGTGAGGCCGAGCAAGCCCATTTGTTCTACTGAGTGATGGCGCAGGCTTGGGCTATGTCCTTCACCTCCACGGGGCACTCAGGTTGTGGGCAGAAAACAAAAATGCTCAGTGAAGCAGGGCCTAGTCAACAAGTGAGAGCAGAGGAACTGGGCTAGGGGAAATGAGTAGGGGAAATGTTTAATAATAGTCTTTTTTTTATGCCTAGTGTTCCACTTTTGGAATAGCAAATAACAACAGAATACAATGAAATTTTTCTCTTCAAATTCTTATTCCTTCAATTTTTCTATGTAACATTCATGAATTTCATGCAAAAATTCAAAACGTTGTAACCTTCAGCATAAATGGGTTAATCTGCCAATTTCCCTATGTGAATATGGGATAAATAATCTAAACTCTTCCAAATAGCTCTTCTGTTACAAAGAAGTACAAGTTAAAAGCAGAAACCAGATATTAAGAGAGGGGATAGCTGAAAAAGAGGAGAGATTGGTTTAATGCTTCAAATCCCACAGACTGGATGAGGACCTGAGTTTTCACACAGAGTGCCGGTTTGGAACCAGTTCCATTGTCTACAAAGACAAAAGATCTGCAGGATCTAAGAGGGCAGCTCTGGAGTCATAGAGAAACTGGTCTGAGCTTGACTCTTGACCCTCTGCAATTTTCAACATGTAATCATAGGAAGTGATTTAAGCTTCAGTTTCCTCATGCAGCTATAGGAATAGAAATGGCACTTATAGGGGCTGGGGATTTAGCTCAGTGGCACAGCGCCTGCGTGGCAAGCGCAAGGTCGTGAGTTGGGCTCCCGGTACCAGAAAAAAACAAAACAAAACAAACAAACAAAGAAACAGCACTTATAAAGCTGTTGCAAAGATTAAATGAAATAACGCAAAGTATTCAGCTCAGGGCCAAGCCATGTGGAAAGCACCATAAAAATTATGATAATCCTTAGGCCTGTGATTAAGACTATCCAGTACGAACCATAATCAAGCAGAAGCGAAGCTCAAAGAGGTTGATTTCTGAGAATGCGGAAACTTAGTAAAGGTAAGGGGGCAGAGTTCCATATCTGCCTGACATTTTACTTTTTGCTCAGCTATCAACTGTTCTGACCTACATAATATATAGAACAGCCCGAGTTTCCAAAAAATACTTGGGACTGGACGTGTTTCAAACTTTGGATTTTTTTTTTATAACATGTTCATACACATATGTTAGGGATGGAACCCAAGTTTAAACAAATTTCACTTGTGTTTCATAAACATGGTGTTTCATAAACACCATTAGTTAATGGTCATTTTATACAAAATTTTTACTGTGCCTATGTTTTAATGCAACCCATCTTGTGCAGTAAGGTATGGAAGTTTTTAAAAGTTTCAGATTTTCCACATTTCACATTTTAGGTTTTCAGATTAGGTACACTCAACCAGCATTGTCTAAGGGGAAAGAATCTATATTCTATGTCCAATGTTCTTGATAGCACACATGCAGTAAAGTACGTAAGTCTGAAGTGTGCAGCTAAAGAACCTGTATACATATAAACACACATGTAACCCCTGCCTGGTTCCTGACACATGTTTCCACTACCCCAGGTTTTTTGTATCCTTTCTTGGTCACTCCCTCCTACCAAAGATAACCACTAATTTAGCTAATTAATACCAACTGGTATTCATTTTTCACAGAAGGATAGTTTTAATTTAAAAAAAAAAATATTAGGGGCTGGGGATTTAGCTCAGCGGCAAAAGCGCCTGCCTGGCAAGCGCAACGTCGTGAGTTCGGTTCCCGGTACCGGAGAAAAAAACCAAAAAAAAAAAAAATATTTATTTGTGATTTCTGAGACAGTGTCTCACTAGATAATTCAAGCTAGCTTTGAACTCATTATGTAGCCCCGTCTCCCAAGTGCTAGAATTATAGGTGTATCCCACCACCCTAAGCTAAAAAATTGTTTTTAATCAGAAATTTCACAACCACTCCCCTATACATATACTACTACTGTCCTGCACATAAACCCAGTGTACCCCAAACCCAAGTGAAAAACCAAATGAGTCCATGCGATTCCTTGACTTCTGACCAAACTGCCAAATTGCTGATGGTGGAATAGAAGGTTTTAAATTCTAGTAAAAAACTAGAGACAGAGTAAAAATACATAGACTTCAGGATCAGAGTGCTGGGCAAACTGCTACTCACTGTCTTGGTTTTTCTACATAAAATGGAACTAAAATGATCTAACTTACCACCAAGAACACACAGAAAGGTATTTAATAATGTAGTGCCTGACACACACACTAGGTGCTCAATAAATCGCAGCAGATATAATCACCTGCAGTGGGGCTGGACTGTATTTAATAATGTAGTGCCTGACACACACACTAGGTGCTCAATAAATCGCAGTGGATATAATCACCTGCACTGGGGCTGGACACAGATGCTGTGGCCACCGGCTTCCGTTTCCTCTTGATGTCACGTGAGCATGGGGCTCCCCAGTGTGCATTTGCCTGTCTGTACAAACGAGAAGAGACAAGATGTTTCATATTCATGCTATTATATGTACAGCACTATGTTCAGTACAGATGATCTCCTTGACCCACTACAAAGACTTACGAACAAAATGGGCACCATCCTCTGCCACTCAGTTTTGGCACAAGATTATCCAGAATTAACCCTAACTCACTCTATCCATAACACACCCTCTGAAAACTTTTTACCTGATCTCAAAGTAGCAGACATTTAAGATTAACTTCAAAAAATACATGTTTCATCACATGCTGATTTTTGTACAATCATTCTTCATGAAAACTATAACTGTATTGTTCTAAGCTCACTAATGAAATACTTACTCCCAAGTGATAATATATTGAAAAGTTTAATGCTGCATGAACAGATGTATTTGCATAGAATTTTAATAGGTAGTTTAACCCTTCTTCTATTATATATCTGGATTTTAACACTGTCTAACTCACAAGTTGAGTCGATTTGGGTTTTGTGACTTTTAGAAATATAAAATATGTGCCACCAATGCTTCCTTATCTAACATACAACTTCAAAAGTTAAAAACACATACCATAGTCTCTGAAAGACAATGGACTTAATACTAAAATAGTTGGTCTGCTATTTTAGTTCCCCACTTCCTTCTCTGTCACAAAGGACAGACTCTACCCTGATTGAAGACCAAGCCGAATCTCACCTTACATAAAGCTTTTCTTGGACACTGGGCCCTTATCTAGCATGGATCATTCTTTAAGTGTATAAAGTATGATAAAAAAATACAGTGAATGACACTGCTATGAATGTCTTGATGTCCTGAATCCATTTAAAAATGTTTACCTTTCATGGTCATTTTGACTTTGGGGATGAGCCACAAGTTGCATCATGCCAGATCCAGTAACTAAGGTGGTTGAGGACACACTGTAATGTTTTTATGAATCTGCCTTTCTTTCAAATGGCACTCGGCAGTAACATTCACAATGTTTGATCACAACTCAGACACTCACAAAAGAGGACTTCCAGAACTGAATCAGAGTATTGAGAATGATTGGATAAGTATGCTCAGAGTGATAGGGAATATTCTGAGGGAGATTAATGGCAATGTGTCTTTTACTGTAATATTTCTTAAAATTTAAACACACACCATATTTTTCAATCACCCCCATACATGTTTCTTTGATAAGGCGTAATCTCCTTGAGATTAAGAACAGAGATCCTAAGAACAGGAGCCATATTTATACTTCCTCAGCATTTTCCAATTATCTATCAACCTCGGCACAGGGCACACAGCTGTTACCCAGCATGTACATGTTGACTAGAACTGGCAGAAATGAAAAATTTGAAAAACCAAGCGGCCAAGCCAGGGGTGGTGGCACATGCCTGTAATCCCCAACACTTGGAAGGCTGAGGCAAGAGTTGCTGTGAGTTCGGGGCCAGCCTGGGCAACATAGTGGGTTCAAGGCTAGTCTGAAATATAGAGTGAGACCCTGTCTTAAAAAAAGAAACAAAAAATCAAAATCAAATGGCCAGCTGAACACTTCAAGTAGTTAAAATGGTAAATTCTGCTATGTTTATTTTACCGCAATTGAAAAAGCAGCCAGTACATAACATAAAAAGGAATTTAAAAACTATAAAATCAACTCCTAACTGATAGTACCAGCTAGGGATCAAGTCTCATGGATTAATAGTCTAAAAAAATCTAGGCAGAAAGGCAATAAAACATATAGTAAAATGGACAAATGTTCTTATTTAGAGGGCCCTCAGTCTGATAACTTCCATAGCACACACACGTGCATTCACTGAGTAACGAAAGTTGAAGTCAATTAATTTATAAACAGGAAAAATTTGACTGTAATCCTAAGAAGTATTTTTACAACACAAAGGATACTAGAGGGGAGATTTGCAATATAATACAAGGTCAGTGGTTTAGAATATTCCATCCAAATCACCTTTAATTGATCATCCTTTCCTGTATGGAAAGAGTTAACTTTAAATTGTATATTCCATGAAAAGTTAATTCCAAAGGCCAAAATAATTAATTCTGAAAAAAATGTGTAAAGCAAGGAAAATAGTTCATTTCTCATACCTAAAGTGAATCCAGGGGAGTAGGTGTAAAGAACCTAGACAGAACAATGAAGTTATATAGGACTTCCCGCTGAATGGAAAGGTGGTCCCTCTGAAGACAGGACACAGAAAAGGGGCACTACAAAACTGCTTTCCTCATCATAACAGAGACACATACAAGACATACAGCTTCGACACTTTTCCTTTGGTACTGCAGTACACGGGCACCCAAACTCAAACTGCCCAAGCGCTTTGATGTTACTTAATCACGTCTAGCCACAAGTACTTCAGAAAGGTAAACAAACAGTCAGTGGTTTGTGTTTGTGATTCTTTCCTCTTTACCTTAAAGTCACTAAAGGAACCTTTAGCGAGTTTAAGTTTTCAGAGAAGTGGTCACACTATATTATTGGATTGTCGGCATGGTGAGGCGCATGGCTTTGAAAAGGGCCCATGATTAGAAGAGACGCAGGGATTCTGTGGTTCTTTCTGGTAATGTTCATTTTCTTGATCTAGATGCTGATAACTTGGCTGACTCTGTGATGATTCCATAGTGTACATTTCTTGGTGTGCCTATTATCCTTCAATAAAGAATTTAGTAAAAAATACTGTTTCAAGATCAAAGTTTAAACACGCTAAGTTTTACGAGGCAAATGCAAAATGAGAAGTGGAACGAAAGTACCCAAAGCGTGTTAAAATATGCATTTCCAGGGTATCACCTCGGGCTGACCCAAAGTAAGTGCTGCCTTATACTTATGCCGCACCCTTCATTTCCACAGCCCTGTATGTTTGAGTAATGTCAGTAACACAGTCAGGGTCCCATACGACCAACTTCTTTATGGATGTAGTCACTAACACTTATCTCAAACTTTCAAGGAATG
Organism: Chinchilla lanigera; assembly: GCF_000276665.1. Classification (NCBI taxonomy): domain Eukaryota; kingdom Metazoa; phylum Chordata; class Mammalia; order Rodentia; family Chinchillidae; genus Chinchilla; species Chinchilla lanigera. The sequence continues at coordinate 252,124 of NW_004955438.1, read as the reverse complement.
ACACATTTTGAGTAAAACGATGAAATTGTTAATGTACCAAAATGTTTAAATTTTAGCCATTTTTAATGGAAATGGTATTTTTTAGAAATACACATTTATTTTACTAAAATGAAGCAAGTGTTACCTTCTGTCATGCACACAGGTCCTCATACTGCACCACACTGGGCAGCATTCTTGAGGGGCATTGTGGACTCGATGGCTCAGGTGGCCCCCACGCTTCCTTGCCATCGCTCTAGGTGATGGCTTTCAGTCCCTGTCCCTTCCTGAGCAGTAACAGTAAGCACTTCAGGGTCAACTTTCCTTACACTAAATGATCCCTGACTGCCAGCTTCCAGCCTGTGACTTCCCTCTAAAGTGAACGGTCCACTTGCACCACACCATTCCCCCTTCTGTTACCTTAAATAGTCAGGATCCCTGAAATTTTGTAAGTTCCTCTAGTTATAGGAGAAAACTACTGGCTTCCTAAGGAAACCAAGTCAGATGGCTATAAAAGAATGTTACTCTTGTGTATACTGCTTCCCTTCTACTCAGCAGTTTGTTCATTTTTCATTACTCAGTAAGTTTTTACTGAGCACCCACTCTGTGGCAAACACTGTCCTAGACACTGAGGACACAGGAACGAGCAAATGAATGGACCATCTCCGCCTCGATGATCTAACCTAGCCCCATCTGTAGCAGCATAGCTTTTCTGGTTACAAAATACAAATAACGGAGAAGCTGAGTCGGCAATAAAGGGATGGCATGTTTATTTTTAAAACTCAGTTAAACGTGCCTTCCCCCTCAAAACACTTCTCTTCAGACCCATCTTCAGGTTGGAGAGCTATTTCACAGGAGGCAGAATAGTATGTACCTTCAGGCTCAATACACAGGGATACTTTTCTCTATGTCTCACCTAGTCAATATGTTATGAGGAAAGAAAAACAAACTTAACCAAGCACAGTAAGACATTTTTCTTCTTTTATAGTTTTAAGTGAACACTACAGACCAGGGATATAGCTCAGTGTCATAAGCGCCTGCCTGGCAAGCACAAGGTCCTGAGTTCAATTTCCAGTCCCACTTCCCCCCAAAAAGAGGGGGGACACTATTATTGGTAGAGTTTACAGCTTGGAAAAAATCTACTTTTCAATGTGGGGGTATCCACCTGCTTGGAAAGAACCTTAGAGAACAAAGAAGGAAGAGGACCTAGAACAAGGCTTTGGGAAATAAGGAGGAAGCTGGGGTGCTTGGAGCAAGAGGGTGTAGAGGAGATCAGAGGGAAGCGGCATGCAGAGCACACTGAGAGCATTAGGATGAGCCTGGCTGGGAGTGAAGAACAGCGACTGGGGCTGTGAGGCCCAGGGCTCTCCGGAGAAAGTCAGCATGTGCGTGGGCAGCTGCTGTGGCTCCCACTTCTACCGTGAGATAGCTCCAGTTTTGTTTATCCTCAAATAATCCCATTTCATCACCACATACATACAAAATGAAGAAAGGGAGAGAAAAAGAGGTTGATTTCCTTCCCACTTTTCACTTAGGTGCATTCAACCACCCGGCTCCCTTCCTTTTTAATGTTACTTATTTAATGTGGGTTACTTTACTGTGCATTCTTGGTACCTACTCTCATAAAATGGCACTGAAAAGGGACAACACACAAGTGAGGAGACAAAGGACAGGGAAAGAGTCAAGGCTTCTTCAACATGGGGCCCCTTCCTGTCATGAAAAAGGAGATTTAACCAGACTATCAGAATGCTCTTGCAAGAGCAGCAGCTGTTCTTGTTGCAAACCATGTGCCTTTCAAGAACCTTTCAGTTACTCAGAGTACAGCAGGGGCTAAGTAGAAGTTAAGCTAACACTGCTACCAAATCAAAACTTTACTCTCCCCTAGAGTACAAATGATGACCAGAATCATAAAAGGTGCTTTTTACAAAATACCCACGCTCCACCAAGTCCCTGATTTAGTAGACTGGGAGTGGGAGCAGAATCTGTAATGTGTTTGTTTTGAAATTTGTCCCCACATACTTTAAGTGGCAGTTACTGTGGAAATTACTGAGTTAAACAATCTACCAAATTCCCAAAGCCAACCTCTTTAACAGCAGAGATCCACATACTTAGTCTAAAGAGTAAAATGACTACACGATATAAACAGGTAAAAATTGATACATAAACAATTAACCTAAAGAAAAAATGGGCTCTGCTTGTTCCATTTCATCCGACAGAGGCCTCAGGAAAACCTGCATTCTTAAGCCAGCAATTGCTTGGGGCATGCGCTGCTTTGGTAGCAGGAGAGCCAGGATCAGCACTCCCCTGCAGGGGTCATGTTCTCCCACTGTGGCAGTGCTTGCCAGAAAGGAGGGGGGGTAGAAGAAGGAGTGAACATTAAAAGCAATACTCTTTTTTAAAAATTCTTATAGAAACAGTCCCTAAATTCTTGTCATTAAGTATGAAGGTGAATGCTGAAGATTAACCATTAATTAAAAGAGTATTTTCTATAATTAACTGAGAGTGTATTTTTTATAATTACACATAAACACGGCATTTCTACTTCATTTTATTGGAGGGAACTGAAAGATCAGGTGAGTTGTTCAAATGGCAGTGTTACTTAGGAAACTGGGCAGATCACCATGTCCGTGGGGCAGGAATGTACTTTTAGGGGGAAAAAAAATTACTTAGAGAAACACGTGTGTGTTAATAGAATCAATGTTGGCAAAAAGTAACTGAAATGACTGCTTTCAGTTCAGAACAAAGATGGTAAGAAACACTCTTAAAGAGCTAAAGCAGTCTTCATCTGCCAATGGTGAGCTAAGGAATACTTTACCTTCAAAATCACTGATTTTTAAAAGTCATGGAAAAGTTCATTTTTTTGTATGAAATAAAAATAAATTTTGATGTAACAAAGGTATTTCTTTGCTGTACATTTTCTTGAACACACACATATAAGTAATATCAGAGGAAAAATTAATGTTTCTAAGGACCAAAGATCATTTGTATCATATATTCCAATTATTCTCATTAATTACTAATCTATTCACTTCAATTATTTTTAACAAAAATTTATGGAACACTGTGCTGGATGTGGAGAGGGCAGACACATGATGGCCGAGCCAAGGCCCCGCTCCTAGGAGCTCAAGATTACCAGCGAGGCACTGCGCTGTAATCAAAGAACAGGTCAAGTGCGGGGGCAAAAGAAGGGGAAGGAGGATAAAATCTAGGGAAGCAGAGAGACCACCTCACTCATTTTATCTTCAGGGTTAACTGACATTTATTAAACACCCAGTAGGGGAAAGCTTTCACAGACTTGCATGTGGGAAAAGACCCCTGCCTGTGACACGAGGAGCAACCAGGGAGAGAAAACCACTTCACAATTACCATAGGGAAAAGAGGTGGCTTATCTAATAGGAAAGGATCCTCACACATTCTCTAATGGCTTTCACTCAGATCTAACCCTCAGCAGTCTGTGATAAACTGCTCACCAGCACCTGAAAATCTTCCCTCATCTACTACCCTCTGCCAGGCCACGGTAGGACATCATGAATTGGTTCATGACACCCAGGAGTAGAATCATTCCCCATCAGGTGGAAAGATGGGCATGTTACAATGGAAAAAAGAGAAGAATGCTTTTATCACTCCATGTAGGCAATAAGGTGCCAGCCAGCTGAGAGCTGCAGTAAACGAGACCCTCCAAGAGAGGACAAAAGACTCAAGGACTGCGTGCTATACAATAGGAAGTTTCAAGAGGCATGGGCAGCCTTATGGACATCATAGCAGAAAAACTTCCTCACACACAGCTGAAACTAAGACTTAAAGGGGTGAGCAAGAGCCACTGCAATTGTAATATTGCATCCCCAGCAGAGAGGACTAATAAAAGGTTCCTTCCCCCAAGCCCTGGGGTAAAACCTGAGGCTGTTTATTATGGCTCCAAAGGTCAAAATTAATAGCACGAATTGAGTCTTCTTCTTGCTCTTTGAAATTCCTTGTCAAATGGCACCGCCAGCTGGGCACACAACTCTGATATGCAGATCATAACGCTTGTGAACAGATAAAATGAATTACAATGAGCTTGGCCTACCTTACTTCAGCTCTCTAATGGGCAGGAAGGGCTCTTTCTTCTTCACCTAAGCACTGTCCAAAAGCCTCCTCTTCTAATATTTTGAGGCCATATAAGGACCCCAAGAATCTATATTGCCACTTATCAGCAAATGACTCTCCAAGCCAACTCAAAAGTTCTTAAATTTGCAATTTATCCTAAGAAAGTAACTATATAAGAAAAGTAATATTAGCTATTAGGATGTTAAATATTTATGTATACTACTTCATCTTGATCCCCACTAGTCCAATAAGAAAAGTACTAGTATTTCCACTTCAAACACGAAGAAAGAGACAGGAATAGAGAGGTCTGGTCGTCTGCCCAGGAAAAGCAAGACTCTACATTGGTCAGTCTCACATTAATGCCATGCTCTTAATCTCAGATTGCCTCTGCCACTATCTTGTGAAAAATGAAGAAAAGAGTAGAAGCTGAGATTTTTCATTAGTTACAGAGCATGTGTAATAATTACATACCAGTCTGGTGTCTGGTGTCTGCTGTCCTTACTGGAACAGAAAATAAAATTTCTCAAATGAAAGTCATGGTATTTACAAAGGCACTGACTGATGTGAAAAGATATCAAACGTGCTTTGCCGTTTCACAACTTAAAGATAAGAAAGAATAAATGGAAACTGTGGACGCACCACCAAATCACCACCCAAAACCGAGAAAAAATCATGGAAGGTAAGGAAAATTCAATACTGCCACAAAAGCACTAAACAATGACATCTGTGACTTGCATGCATACAACAGAGATGTAGCAGCTGTTCAGTTCTAGTTCTGGTTCTTGTTTCCTATAGGTAATAAGGGAAGAAAAGCTATCCTTCACAATCAATCAACCTTTCACATCGGGAAAAACTGCCCGCAGCTTGAGCCTCACTACAACTTTGTGACTGTACCCTTGACAACAGTACCATTGCTTCTATCAGAACACCAATCACACCATCTGCTGTTTGAGCAGCAACAATTCTAATACCAACTATTACTACTTCAAGAGCAAATGCCAATGCTAGCAACCAAAACAACACAACACTTGGTTTAAAAATTTCATCCGAACACCCAACTGTATATACATCCACCCACAAACCTCTGCCTTCCCCATTTATCAGTAACGACATGCTGGGCATTGTGCTATACACAAACTCTTCTTCACCTACTGCAGTTTCGCCAAAGCCAAGAGCAGTCCAGAGGCCTACCTCCCGTGAGGAATCTTGCTCACAAGACCAAAACACAGAGCTCATGCCAATTATGAAACAGGCATCCTTGTTAAGCAATTTACAAAGCACCAGTTATAAAACCATACGTACTTAGGGCAACAGTTCTTAACCTTGGCTGCGTATTAGTCACCTGAGTTCCTTAAAATAATTCCAAGGCCTGGGCCTCACCCCAGACCAATTAAATCAGAATCTCTATTGGTGGGGCCTAGCAAGCTATTCATGTAATTCCAAAGGGAAGCCAGGATCAAAGAGCACCAAAACTTAAGTATTTCTAGAGTGGCACTTCTGAAAAACTTCTTAATCCACAAATCTATTAATAAATCAAGCGAAGAACACAAAACTCACCCTCCCATTCCCTGCCATCTGAGCTGTATGAAAATAATACGTCAGTACAGTACTATCTTAAAATTGCAGTCCGGGGATTACAATTTTAAGATAGTACTGTATTGATGTATCATTTTATTATTTATTTATTTGTTTATCACAATGAAATACTAAACAAGAGCGCACCCTGAGGCCACTCATTGCCCCTCAGTGACCCCAGGCCTATTCTGAGAATGAAGCTGTACATGGCTCTTGAGGCGGCCTCGCGTGCATGCAGGAGTTGGGCACCTGGTAAAGTGCAACTGGCAGTGTCCATGTGAGTGGCAGCCCCAGCTCAGTGCCCCGACGGGAGGGAACCTTCATAGTTCAGGCATGATTAGCAGACTCTTTGTGCCCTTAAAGGAGAGTAATTATAGGCATGTGAAAAAAGGGAAGCACTCCCCCAGGAGCTCTTCCTCACATGCTTCCCAAGAGGCGTGAGGGCCATTAAAAATTCCATGATGAAGAGGAAAAACAGCCTGGGAACAGCCAGGAGGCAATACAGCAAATTAATACACCAGCCCTCCTCAGGGAAAGCTGTGATAAAACAGGAAACACTTCTCTCTTTGCAAAATAAAATTACACCACTAATGATAACATAGTCACCACACACACACGCAAATGGTTCTAATGATGGGTGTAAAATTCCCAATGCTGCCTAAATGCTTTGAAAAAATCTTTCCCTACTACAAATAAAATGGGACAAGAAAAAGATAAAATTTTCACTCAAAACACTTTCTTTTTTTTTTTTTCAAAACACTTTCTAATACAGTCACTCAGCTGCCTCTTCCCTACTGCCACTGTTCCTTCACATTCTCTTCTTGGTACCAGGCCTTTGTGAAGCAGTCCATCTGCACAGAACCCACTACTCACTTCTGAGTCCCATCCTGCTGGTCCCCTACACTGGAGTTAAGACTGCTCGCTCTCCACTGACCCTTGGCTGGGCAAGGACCCCACTATTCCCAAGTAGTAAGAAGCAGCCTTGAAAGCTCAGTGATTCATCATTTACATTGTCTAAAACCTGCAGAGGTCACTTACACTAATCATTTAAAGTACAGAAAAATTTCAAGGATAAAATAATAAATAAATATTAAGCTTACAGTAATTTCCTTCTACCTCAAAGATCCTTTATGTATGCAGCCCACTTGGTATCCACTACCCTGGGAATGCTGTCAAGAAGTAAGGACAAAGATGATCCGTAATTGTCCATACTTTCTCTCCTCTGCTTTTAGCAATCATTTCTCGAGAGCAGGGCACACCAGAAGTTCAGCTGACTTCCTCATGTTTCCAAGTTCAGCCACAAGCACTACCAGGCAACAGAGGGGAAAATAATAATGAAGGGGATAATGAAACACACAAAGAAACAAGAAGCTGCCACCTAGGCCAGCCAGGGGATGAGGTTTCTCAAAGAAACAGAAACCTGAGAAAAACAGTGACACTGACCTCAGCACAGCCAGGTCCAGGTAGAAGAGGTAAGGGAGAAGGGCAAAGCAGTCCACTTTTGAGCATGGAATGTGACACAGGGCTACTCACACTGTCTTCCCAGAGAGTACACACCGTCACTGTGCTTGGCATCAAGATAAAAAGTTAAAGGACTGTTCTCCTGTGGATGAAATCTTGTGTATTATTTTGACCTCTCTAAGGTCACACAGGTCAAAGACCTTGTGCATTATTTTGACCTAAGGTCAAGACCACCTCTAAGAAAACCTCCTCGAGGTCTCTGAGTTAGGAACCCCTCCTCTGCTTCATATATATTTGGTTATAAACTTGTTTTGCAACTGTGAGTTTCTCTACCTCATTATCCTATGAGAGTATAGATAAATGGCCTGGCACACAGTGGAAAGTCAGCAAATGAATGAAGGAAGGAATGATGAATAAACAGAGTGCTACTGAAGAAAGGGTTATGCTGATAGTTTCCGTGATCCCACAATTTTCCACATGCTTAGTAACACCATTTATGATGGCCTCTCTTGTCAAAACTTTCCCCACTCAAATACTACTTCTTCGGGAGAAAGATCTAGAAGTGGTTATGGTTCACAGTTCACCGTTACAGCCCACAGCAAAGTTCCAACCATACAAATAAAAAATAACTTCTTTGTGCAGCCTATGCCCCCAAACCTATTAATGTATCTATTTAAGAACTTACTAGATAGAAAGAAAATCAAGACCTTGGAAAGAGTCAGTACATCCAAAATCATAGAAGTTCTATGGTACAGCCTATTAGCTGCTCTTTTGTACATAATAACCCTAAGGAATGCTATCATTGAAACCGCATTTACTTCTTTACTTCTCATGTCACCTAAATCAAGAGAATTTATAATGAGAGGAATAGGATTCTTTCACTTGACAGATACACACTGAATGCCTAACAAATGCCACACAAGGTACTGAAGATTTGTCAAGGAATAAAATAAGGTCTCTGCACTTTTAAGCATATATTCTGTAGGAGGGACATGGGAGGAAAAGAAAAAAATACCTTTTTAATATGCAAATTCATTACAGACTGTGATAAGAGCTATAAAGGAAACAGATAATAAGAACATCCCTTTTGACAGGATGGTCTGAGAGGTCCTCTCTGAGGAGGTGACACTTCAGCTGAGACAAGCAGAGGCTCGAGGAAGTTTCCAGGCAAACGGAACAAGAGTGAAGGTCCAAGGCAAGAAAGGGCTGCTATTTCTCAAAAACAAACTGGAGCTCTCTGGTGCAGCTAGATCTCTTCCCCCTGAAAGGCAGGAAGAATTACTGAAAGGGGGCTGGACATATGGGCAGAAATCAAATTTTGCAGGGGTTTGCAGGTCACGGTAAGGAACATTAATAATATTCTTTGAAGACGGGGATTTTAGCAATGGAAATGATATGAAATATGAGCCAGAAGACTCAGGACACAGTTGAGACTTAACCACAAACTAGCCATGGGACTACAGGAAAGACACCTCAGCACAATCAGCCTGTTTCTGCATCTGTAGAACGTCTACTTACCTCTGAAGGTTGTAAGGATCAAAGGGGATCCTCCACGCGAGCATACTTCGTAATCTGAAGTATTACAGAGTGAGTATGGAAGAAAATAAGCAGTAGGAGCCAATACCTGGAGGAGCAGTGTGCTGGTGAACACCTTCGGTGAGAAGCATCCGCAAGAACATCCAGGGAGTAAAGGGGAGAGAGGGGATTCAACTGTGGAGATAAATAATATTTTATTATGGCTTAACTGAAAGAGACCTGGACCTGCAGGTACCATTTGTTTTTCCTCTTTGTCCAACTGTTCTCTCTTACTAAACAGACCCTGTTCAATAAAATGATGCAAATTTAATAGTGTGCTCATGAATGTGGTATACTTGGTCTAGTAGACCTCAAAAAAATACTATTACTTGTTAGAGCAACAATTTTTCAAAAACTTCTAACATATAATCACTTAAATGGCAGAAGACAGTACTTCCCAATAAACGTAACAGGAACTTATGCCTAATAATTACAGTGATATATCAACCCCTTTCCCCAAGAAGAACAGCATTAAAATCATCTCTTTATTCCCTTATTTTTGCAGATATTTCAAAGGATAACTGGTTAGCACACACTAGCAGTACAATAGTAAAACAAGACTAAAATTAAAATACCTAACTTTTAATCCTAGCCTACCACTGAGTTACTCTGTACTGAAAATTAAATAACCTCTTTGAGCTTTATTATTCTCATGTGCAGAATGTATATATTGGTATCTGTCTTAACTATGTTACAGGACTATTTTAAGACTAACTGAAGTATTACATTCAGGTTGTAAAGTAATCTCAGCTACTTTTTTTTCTTCTCTTTTTGTCTTTTGGAGACAGGGTCTCGCTATGCAGTTTAGGCTGGACTTGAGCTCACTTTGTAGCCCCGGCTGGTCTCGAACTCCCAAATATCCTCCTGCCTCAGCCTCTCAAGTGCTGGGATTATAGGTGGGTGCCACCATACCTGGCTAGTAATCTCAGTTTCTTATCTGTAAAACAACTATTAATCTCATAAGGTGGTTCTAAGGGGTTAAGGGTGTAGCTCAATGGTAAAACATGTGCTTAGCATGCAAGAAACCCTGGGTTCAATCCCCAGAATTCAAACACAAAAACAAAAAGGGGGTTATGAAGATCAAATGGGATACTACATATAAAAGCAACTCACTTTATGCTTACTAGCTTTCTTTGGGTTTTTCCTATAATAATCCCTCCCTGAAAGTCCATAACTGAAAGCATTCTAAGGCTGGAAGAACTTCAAATGGTAACTTCAAAAGTACTTAAAGAGAATATAGAAAGAAGGGAACAGTTAAAAAGAAGAAAAGGGAAAGAGAAAAGAAGGAAAACATGGAAACAAAGGTTTTGTAAATGGGGAGTGGGGAGGGACTGAAAGGAGGACAGGGCAATGGGGAAAAAACCCAAATTCTCTGATGAATCTATCAATGAAATCTGATTTTTAAAAAAGAGAATGTAAACTAAGCAACTGTTCTATCTACCAACGAAGCTCCAGACCTAGTTCTACTAGCCATAATTTTGGGTGAATATTTTACGTTTTACGGGCCTCCAGCTCCTCATTGGTACATAACAAATCTGGATGATGGCCACAGGTCTCCTTCTGCTTTGGGACCTTCTAATGCAAGCATGATAAGCGCTCTGTCGTAAGAGACCCCAACTGTGGTCTCTCACATGCATTTTCATGACTTTTTCTTTATCTGCCTACTCACCTGCACTACTGCTTATCTAGCATTTTTCTTTATACCATTACTTTTACTCAGTCTTACTATTACTTATTATTATGAAACAATAAGCTTATAGAATAATTACATTTTAATAATGTACATTATAATACAAAATTTAAAACTAAAATTGTGTCCATATGCCACCTAAAATCTTCTCATAAATATATACATTATATCTTCATGGTTACACTTCATTTTAAAATAGTAACTTCACAATGAAATTTCCAAGCGTAAATTGTGTATCAGCTCAGTTGGGTACTAAGTAGTTCCCAAAACAAACAGGAAGCTTGGGAGTTTTTACATATCAGTCTTCATCAATCTTACAACTCACTACTAAGATAAAGCAATCCTTATACCCTCCAAATGAAAAAGCTTCAAACATAAGTTAATATCACAGTAGCCACTACAAGTTATCTTTAAACAGTGAAGCCTACACAAAAGGCCCAAACATGCCAATGGCCCCCTCAGGTGGAGCTGGGGAAAAGACTAAGAGGACCAAGCTCCCAGGCCTTGACCCACTTCACTAAAAGCAGCTTCACCTTTTTGGCTTCGTGTCTAGGTGTCAGCTTATAACTTTATAACATGGGATTCTGATGGTGAACTCATCCTGATTTCTTACAACAAAATTTGAAACTAATGTAAAAACTGAATTTCCTTGTAATGTGTGTTACACGAAACTGATAATCACAACTGTACTGAAAAGGGGGCATTGGCTAGAGTTCTCATTAGTGAGTAACAGATATTCTTAGAAAACAGTTCTCTAAGAAAATCAGAACAACATAAGGAGGGAGCCTTACCTCATGTGCACAAGCAGAAATGTGAGGAAAATCAGACGGCAACGCTTTATTCTTTCTAAAGAAAAGGAAATCAAATGATAAAACAAAGATGGCAAAAGTGATCTTACCTGATTTCGTTCTCTTTGCCCAGCTGATGGTAACCAAAAACTAAAGAGGACAAAAAGTAACAGGAAAGAAAATAACAAAAGAAGTAATGGAAAAATTAGAAAAGACAGAAGATAAAAAATGGAATAATGAAGTAAAAATAAAGAAAGAAATGGAAAAGATGGCAGAGGAGAAAAAGAGAAAGAAAAAGATATTAACTGTGTATACTTTTTTGCTGAAAGTAACTCATGAAAGGGTGCAAAGTTCTGTAATGGCATGTACATAATTGGACAGGCAAGAATAAACCCAAGATCACACATGATATGCACTTTCAGCTGTGTGGTTATGTTACAGGAGGATCCCAACTCTGTATGAGTAACAAACTCATGTACATCTTTCCATTTTGTAAACTGAAACTCAGGCTAGACAGTATATGCACAAGATTGTAACTGCATCCTGGCCATGGTGTGTACAGAAAGGACACCTGCCACAGCCAACCATGCGAGGGGGTGGTCATGAGAAAGGGCAGAGTGATTCTTCTGTAGCTACACACAGGTTTTCCATTGCACCCACCCCAGAAATTAGGACAAAAAGGAAAACAATATAGGGAAATAGGGCAATCACCGATTTTGAACCAAAAAACTATTTTTTTAAAAAAAATTTTTAAGAGACAAAAAATGACTTTAAAATATAAAAGCCTTATTGGCAGTTACTAATGTAGCACTTAGAAATATAAAAGGCAAGAAAATAAAAACTAAAAACAAAAAGCAAATCATTGCCATGGTTTTAGGAGGTTAGCCATTCCGACTGTACAAATCTTTAAGATCTCTTCTCTTAGCTGTGAGGCTGATTTGTAGGTTGCTTTATAAACCCCCTTCTGCCCACATTTCCAAGGAACAGGCCAGGACAGCCAGCAAATACTTCAGCACTTACTCTTTCTGCCGGGAGTCACTGATGATATGGCTTATCCTCTCAGTACCCAGAGTACATACGCTGGTCTCCTAGAAACACAAGGTAGACAAAAGTATCATCAACCACAGGGGTAACAATCTGTCACCCAGCTCACATGTCCCCAAAATTGTGCCAGTCCAGACAATTTCAAGTGTGCACATCAAACATCAATTTTAAAATTCAAAAGCAACTATAGTTCTTTGTGGGAGTCTACCTTAAAGGTATTATATGCGATCCTCATTATTCCTAATGATCCAAAAAAGTCATTATAAATAGTTTACTATACATAATTATTATAAATAATTTACTATACATAGTACTTTCAAATTTTAAGTGAAATTTACTTTTTTTCTTTTGTCTTTTTGGTGGTACTGGAGACTGAATCCAGGGCCTTCACATCAAGCTACGCCCCTCAGCCCTTTTTATTTTTTCTGTTAACACAGGGTCTCACTAAAGGGGCCAGGCTGGCGTCAAACTTGCAAACCTCCTGCTTCAGCTTCCCAGAGTGCTGAGATTATAGATATGTGCCACCACACTTGGTTTAAAAGAAATTTATTTTTAATTGATATATAAAAACATAAAAATTAGACATGTTAATAGGATATAATGTGATGTTCAATACATACAAATATCCTATACTGTTTAGGTCATACCTACTCCTCAAATATTTATCATTTGTTTATATATATATATATATATGGTATATACAGTATATGTGGTATATATAGTATATATGGTATATATATGTGGTATATATAGTATATATGGTATATATATAGATATATAAGGTATATCTATATCTATATGGTATTTTAATATAGTGAGTAACACTTCCTGAAATTATGTAAGTATATAAGGAGTAGAGCTTTTTTAGAAAATTAAAAAGCAGTCAAATTTGGGTGGGAGGAACAACTGGGGATTGAACCTTGGATTGCTTTAATGCTGAGCTACATCCCCAGCCCCCTTTATTTTTTAATTTTGAGACAGGGGCTTACTGTATCTCTAAATAGGACTCAAATTTCCCATTCTCCTGCCTCAGCCTCCCTCAGTGCTGTGATTATGGGCATGCACCACCACACCTGACAACAGCAGCCCATTTTTATCAATTCAGCATAGTAAGCTCCATCACCTGTGTGACTGTGACCACAGAAACCCTGACCCTGGGATACCTGAGTCCTCACTAGTAAAGCCAAAATATCTACTGACCGAGTATCTACATGTTAAAGGATCTTGGTAGCTTACAAAAGTTGTCACCCTGTCTTCTGTGCCTTAAACATCACCTCAAAGTAAAACAGAAGTTTGCAAAAACTGATCAGTAAATTCAGGGCACTCAAGCTTGTAATGTTAAAGCCTACCCAAATACCATATGCAATTCAGAAACTAATCATCTCCAAACAATTGGAAAGTGGCAGAAGGCACTCACCCTTCATTTAACTTGCGTACATTAATAATGAATATCTATCACAGCACCTGAGAAAGCACACCGACCCGCATATGAATAAGAGTCACACAATAGGAGCAAGGATTAAGATGAGAGAACATAAGTCAACGGCATGAATGTCAAGAACATCAAGCCTGCCACTTAAGCACATTTGTTTCTGAGCAAATGTTATTATCTGTATTCATCTGTGTACAGATTAGTCTAGACATTAGTGTACACATTTTAGCAGAACCACTAGCTATAGAAAAATTAATTTGAGCTCAGATTCTGGACAGGAATGGAGCTAAATGAAAAGGTTTCACAAACTGCATTCTTCATATTCCTTATCCCTTACAGTTATGCCTCTTAACCGCAGACACAGAATGGTAGGGGGCCAAGGGAAGGGATGGATGAAAAATGAGTTATTTGTTACAGCAGAAAAATTATTAACTTAAAATGCCGTACTGTTTAAATTTACAGTTTATTACTGTGTAAATTACAAGCAGTACTTTGCGTAATTAGCAACTCGCTGGCAGGGAGCTGTGAATGGAACTCATTATTTATGATTACAATTTGGAAAAAGAGAAGAGAAATGAGGGGAGAGAAAAACAGGAGGGCAGAGCAGTGACCTCTGCTGGAAATGACAAACATCCCTTTAAGGTGATGAAGATGAACTAAACAAGTAAATATTACCCTACTGTGAAATCATTGGAGGCCTGTCCAATAGGCCTGCAGTCCCCTCCACACACGCCGAAGGGAGCCTGCAAACTAAACTCACTTCCAGGGAAATACAAGGGAGAGCATTGTCTGCCCTCCTAACCAATAAAGTGGAAAAGTAAAATCACCTCTCCATGCTCCACTCCCAAGCTGCCTCCCTCAACCCCATCTACTCCTATCTGCCAGCTGTTCTAGGAGTTAGCTTCCAGAACAGCAAAGGCAGTACTTTATTGATGGTAAAGTACTGAGACATTCAATAATCAAATGCCTTTTACTTGGATATTTGAATTGCAATTTAAAGAAATAAGCATCTCGGTTTGTCTGGAAATAAACTTCACTTCTTTCCATGCCTCAAACTTCAGAAAAGTCTCCAACTAGGCTTCAAAAAGCTACAGACCTTGAAGGGGAAGCAGACCGTGGCCGACTACTACATACCAGCGTTCAACACACATTCTAAAGGATTACTGAGTGAAAAACAATATTCTCAGCTACCTCTCTCTTTCTTACTCTTTGCCCATCAATATCTTCTATGACCAGGAGCTCCTGCCTTATGCTACTTCTGCATCTCAAAGCTATACAAGGAAAAAAAATAAAATTTTAAAAGATAAAGCAACCCTAGGTTCAAATCTCTATTCTGCCGTTTTGATCCAGGTAACATCAGACATTATTAGACATTATTTAACCTCTTTGAACCTAAGTTTCCCTCAGCTGCCACAGGGGACTGTCACCTTGAGCAAAGCAGTTGGGAGGAAGCAATGAACTGAGTGCCTGGTACAGTCCCTGGCAGAGGTAGAACTGAGCAATGGTAGCAATTCTTCCCTCCTGGCTAAGGAGGGGCTCTTGGAATTTGGAGAGAGGTTTTTCCCTATTTTTAAAATTAATTTTAGAATGAAAAAACAAAATTAGGATAAAACAAAACTACATTCATGAATTCAGAAGGAGTTGTTAAAAAAAAAAAAACAAATGTATTTTTACTTATACAGTGCCACAGGATTCACTGAAGGTGCAGAAGAGACAGTAGGCTCATGAACTGATACATGACAGGCTGTAATGACAGTGTCTTTGTCAGAACTTCTCTGTGAATTAAGTTTTTTATGTTATGTGTGTATTCAATCAAATCCTACAAAATGTTTACTCATGTGAACTTCCAAGACATTCCAGTTGGTTTCATTAACTCCAGGGAACTCTGTGGGGCCTCTGATTGTCAAGAGGACACACAAACCCCACAGGGAATATCATCTTCCTTCCTATCGTGCCCCGGAAACCATGAGAGCTGTCACCTTCCCAACCAGCCTTCTTCGCCCCTTTCTGAGGCATCGAGCTGCAGCTCCTGGTAGACGATTCAAGCGAGCGTGGTATCCTAAAAACAGAAAGCCTAGGTTACTCAATGCAGAAAACCCACAAGCCGTCAAGCGCTTCCCGTACACTGAAGCCCTTACCCTTAGGATCTTTACAAGGGTATCTGCCAACAATGTATTACTCCCATCTCTTTGCTACTAAAGAATGAACCTAGGCATGTCATTCACCTTCGGCCTGGGAACCCTCATCTATAAAGGGATAATCACTTGCTCGTTTCTATCTCAGGAGCTGTTTTTAAGACCCAATGAAAGCACAATAGGAGGTATTTTGTAAATTACAAACACTATGTGAATATAAGGTATTACTAACAACTTCTAATTCTAAATTTAAATGCTGGTGAAATAATGATGAAAAGAAAATGCAAAGTATAACACTGTTTTTCTAACTCCTGTGAGTCCCCCACACAGAAAGAGCAACTGAAAGAATCCACATAAAAACTATCAATGATAGGGTCTCTGGATAGGGATTACAGGCCATTTGAAGTTTTGTGTTGCTAGTCTTGCTCGTGAGTCTATTTTAAGTGGTCCACACAGGACTTATAGAAATGTTCATTGAAATGTTTGATAAAAGTTACTAAGGTAGCAAAAAATGTGACTCAGCCAGGCAGTAGTCTTTACCAAGAACCAAATTTTTTTTTGTTGTTTTTTTTCCAGTACTGGGGATCGAACTCACGACCTTGCACTTGCCAGGCAGGCGCTGTGCCGCTGAGCTAAATCCCCAGCCCCTAAGAACCAAATGTTTTGACTAGGCCTATCAACACACAACCCTAACCCTAAATCAAACAAAACCCTACAAAGTAGGAGTTTATAGGTCTTTGTGTAATTCTAACCACATATGTTACTCAACAAATGGACTGACTGGTTGATCACTGGTTGCTGGGAATCCTAGTACTATAAACTTACAGAGCTAATGAAGTCTATTAAATGTTACATATGTTAAATGATGACCCTGACCTCTCAAGGAAATAAAGTGACTTAGTCACTGCCACAGAACTAGAAGACAGTACCAGGGAGGATTATGGTATTTCCTTCTCTCTGTCCTAGGCTCCTTCCACTTTGCTAACTCACAAGTGAAAGAACAAAGGGAAAGGATGTGCAATTGTATTAAAATATGCAGTAACATAATCATTAAAATAAAAATACTTAAAGAAGTATTTTTAAATTATCCATAGAAAATGCCATTATATCTTATATATGAATGTTCTTACTGAACTCTATTCTTTTCCAAGAGATAATTTTTTGGGCTTCCAACGAACACTCAGTAACCCATTAGTTTTTCGGCAAGCAGCTGTAACACCATGCTAGCCTTTCTAAATCTGGCACAAATGACAATGGCAAGCTGAACAACTGTCACATCCTGAGAGTCTCATGGACTGACTCAGGTAGGAATTGTCAGAACCCCAAGCTCTGAGACTCACCCTTAAATCCTCTAGGATGTGACGAACCGCATGTGTGCCACAGTGGGCTATTTGAAAGCTCTGAAAAGTTCACCGTCACTGCTCTAGAAGTCCCTGGCTAGCTCTACAATTCAGATAGTAATATGTGCTTAGAAACATGAGCATGCTTAAGTATGGCATGATGTTTCTTGTCAAAGAGAATCATAAAAGCATGAACTGTATTTTAGTGTCCTTAAAACTCACCTCTCTGAGCTGGCCGAGAAGGTAAAAGGAATGTGGAATCTGAAAGTTTATCCAATCCAGATTCCATTCTTTCTACTTCGGCACAATGATCAGGAGCCCACTTGGGCAGAAGATTAGGAACAGTGAATCCTGGGACACATTCTCCTTCATAGAACCAATCACTCTGTTCATCGTCCCCTAAACCAAACAGATCATAGTGTGAGCTGGAATTTTAATATTAACCAAAAAAAAATCAAATAGGAGGATCATTTCTCAATACTATCATTCTTGACTATATTTTAATTAAACAAAAGTAGCAAAAAATTGTTCAGGTCTTTCTTCTTGATATACATTATGATGAAAACTGGAACAACATACTAGTTTCACATGAATATCATACTGTTAGACTAAACTGTTTAATAAGGCTACCATTTTCTAAGCCCTTACAACCCACGAGAATCCAGGCTTAAAAAAAAAAAAAAATCTATGAATATGTTATTTCTTTCAAGCCCTGCACTAATTCCAGCTTACAATGAGGCAACTAATAGCCAGTGAAGTCAAGGTTAAGTTGGTAAATGACAAAGGTAGAATCTGAACCCAAAGCATCACTGACTCCAAATCTGAGGTCTTTTCCACAAAGATAAACTGCCTCCCTTATCATTCTCCTTGGTGTAGGTAAACTTAGGGATTCAAAACTATAAATATTCCTTATTTCAAAACTAGTTACTCTTGAGGGCTTTTTCCTCTTTTTTTTTTGCTATATTCAAATTTCTCACAAAAAAGTGAATGAAAGCTAGGCACGGTGGTGCATGCCTATAATCTCAGTACTCCAGGAGGCTAACACAGGAAGATTGTAAATTTGAGCCCAGCTTTAACAATTTAGTGATTTAGCAAGACCTTGTCTCAAAATTTAAAGTATAAAAACAGGGCTGAGGACATAGCTCAGTGTGAAGGTCCTAGATTCAATTCTTAGTATCACAAAAATATAGTAGCACAAAAGAAGAGCAAGGGCTACCAGTCAGAATCTTTTCAAGAAACAGGCACAGTGAAATGGGATACTTGAGGATACTTCTACTAAGTGACTCTCTACAAGGGTACAGAGGTACAGAAAGAAAACCAACAAGAAATGCTTATGCACAAAGCCAGCATAGCAGGGAGCTTTTACCAGAGCTACACTTGGAGTAGGAAAGAATGGCTATCAGAGCCCAGAGAAAGAACTAGACTGGTGGACAAAGTCTACCAAACAGGAGGAGTGATTTTCAACAGAAATAAAACAACTATCAACAACAGGTAATCCTGCAGAAAGGGAGCCAGGGAAAGCTATAATCCAATGTCCTCAGGACTTCCCTATAATAGAATAATTCATCCATATCCTTGCCCTTTGCTACTGGGCAGAGTACCTTCCTTCTCCATTAGACAGAGCATGCTTCCTCATCCTAATGACACTGGGCTTGGTCATATAATTTGCTGAAAGTAGCAGAATGTTAACAGATGTGATTCAAACAAAGGCTTAAATATGCATGCATGGTCTGGCTTGGACGCTTGGCATTTATGTCTTTCAGCATGAGAATTTCATCCTCATATAGCCATTGCTTCTTTAGCCTAAAAAAGATGCAAGGAATAGATAATACTTGAAGCCCAGAGACTAGTTGAGCCCAGGCAAGATCAGCTGAACTACAGCCAATCCACAACCCTGTGGCAAGAAATAAATGTGGTCAACCACTGAAATTGTAGGGCTGTTAAGCAGCAATATCACAAAAATTTGACTAATACAAGCAATCTCATTCATCTCTCTCCAGTCTTCTGTTGATGCCTCCTATTAGCTAAATCCAACAAAAAATGGTGAACAAGAAAATCCACTGACGTAGTCCATGAACATGCACAGGAGGGGTGAAAGAAGACCTGTGTCTGCCAGTGAAGGAAAAGTAAGGACAAGATTTCAGACAGAGACCAGCAGGAACAAAGGTATGGAAACAGAAAACAGCACTTCTTTGTGCAGAAAACTTGAAGCATCTACATATCACTAAGTATGTAAATGTGACACAGAAAAAGAGGAGAGTTGAGGCCACAAACTATTCTATAATCTTTCATGATAAATCAAGCAGTCCTTATTACTGAAAAGACTTTCTAAAAGTTCAAAACCTTACTTGCTGTAACAGATCCTTTCTTATACCGCTGTATAATTGTGTATCATTACCTTTAAAAAGTAGTAAAATCGAAGAAAAAAAGGCAAATATTAGTAAATAAAGAGTATACACCAGACCATTCATGTTAAAGAATCACCCTTTCTTAGTATGAGATAACAGAATTAAGACTCCCTAGCTTAAGGAGTCTATCTGCACATCCTCAGCCTTTTATGATACCTGATTCTCTTAGACCAGAGGGGAAAACTGTACTTACAACAACCTCCATTATAGGAGGAAGCACAATGACTCCATGCTTACAGCTGTGAGGTGTGGCTGAGACACTGTCCCCACAACCCCTTTCAAAGTCCTTTTCCAGAGGACCTGGATGCTTGAATTACTGGGAGCCCAACTAGATTGACCAAAACATGTAGCCACTGTGCCTCTGTCCTCTAACCACTTAACCCTTGCAGAAAAATTATTGGGTTTCAGCACTAGAATGGACTTCAGAGATCTACAAATTACTTATGTAGATTAAGAAAGTACAATCTGAAAAGGATACATGAAATTCTTATTGGTGCACAAGTAGTGTGATCCTATGTAAGTTTAGAGAACAATAATTGTATAAAATGGTTTTATACCAATGCAAAGTTTCAAATTACTCTTAGGTAATAAAAATAAAGAGCTAGTAATTAACATAAACTACCTTTACTCACAGGGCTTTATATTAGTCCCTAGGCATTTTAAAATGAGAAAGACATTTTATATAAAATATTCCCCCAAAACACTATAATTGGGGCTGGGGATTTAGCTCAGCAGTACAGCGCCTGCCCGGCAAGCACAAGGTCATGAGTTCAATTCCTGGTACCGGAAAAAACAAAACAAAACACAATAACACTATAATCATTTATAAGTAAGGTAAAATTCTTCCTCTGTAAAAATAAAATACTTTATCCAGAAAAGAGAATGTGCATAAGAATATTCAATGGTTCCAAGAAAAAGTATTCCCGAAGTCCCAGTCTTGACGCTTTAACCCCCTAGAACAATGATGATGAACCTATGGCACACATGCCACAGCTGACTGTTATCAATCAAAGCTCCAAAAGGTTCTACCATTACTACCCTAGACCAATGAGTCTCAAAATATGAATGACCTACATAAGAATCATTTCAGATACTTAGGAAGAATGCAGATGCAGTGGCCAATTCTAGGCCTATTTGGTTTCTAGGAGCTCAGGAATTTGCAGTGTTAATAGTTTCCCACATGGCTCATGTGTGTCCTAAAGTTTAAGAACTGCCAGACAATCACAGCATTCTCAGTGAGTCTTCTATAATCAGTAGAATCTTCCCATAAACAATGAACCAACAGTCCAAAGCTAGGATAGAGATTACCTTGCCGTCCTTCATCATTGGTAAAGAGCCCAGCGTCACTGCTGCTACACACACTGCTGGTTTCACTGAAAAAAAAGTGATACACAAAACTCATCAATTCCAGTCAAATGTCACTGACCATTCTTCTGCTTTTCCAATGGAAATCCCCAGGCTTCTTTAATTTCATTCCAGTCTATTAGCCAAATAGATATGTAAATTTCATAGGAAAACCACAGGTGAAGTTTATTTCCCCCAAACAAATAATATGAGACGAGAATGCTAAAAATTTTACTTATATTTTCAAAGTACTTTTAAAATACTTAAAAGTCACTTTGTTAGTTTAGGATCATAAGATATTTATTCAAGATCAAATAAGTAACTTCGACTGGTTTGGTATGTTAAACAGTGCAAATTTACATTTACCAGCCAATTTTTTTTCCAATTTTATTTTTAAACATTGTCAACTACCAGTTTCAAATGAAACTATGCAACTTTAAGACGTCTAGCATCTTCTGAATTTTCTCACACTTATAAAGCAAATAAATACCTATGAATAGAAAAAATTAATATAGCAAAAGTTGTTTCTAAAATTTAATATTTTCCTTGATGTTAAGCAAATACACAAAATTTTGAAAGGAGTCAGGGTTAAAATTAAAACATAAAAACAAATTCCATTTGGACTCAGTAAAATAAAACACCGTAATAACTGATTCCACTGCTTCTTGCCCTGTTTTCTTCTACCTATTTTTCATCAATTGTGATTTAACTGGTTCAAAAAAAATTTCTCTATCCTTTACAACATTAGCTATTTCCTTAATTGGGACTATTTCCCACCAAGCTAGTCACTTTTTTTTTCATCTACCCTAAAAAATGGAAGAAATCAAAGTAAGGAAAAAGCATTTCGCTATGCTACAAAAGGAGTAAGATTGGTAAAATCTCAACCTACATTCCTAGATCAAAACTCTGAAAACTTTTTGTATTTTGCAACATTTCCAAACATCTTGCCAACACTAACGCCTCAAATGCTGAATAAACTAGTAGCAATCTTTTCCTCACTTAAGCTTGCCTCTAAATAACAGATGCAAGAGATCCATCACAGCAAAAGCCAATAAAACATACTCTATTTCTGTGTAGGTTCTTTCCTTTTATTTTCTTCTGTATTTAGAGAAGGCACTCAGGAGTCATTCTAAGTAATGCTTTATGAAACTATCCTGCTAGAATCTTCAAAGGGTTCTGTGGTGAAATCCAAAAGACATCCTCACCAAGCACTGCATACTTCTGAGTTTAAGGAACTATACCTGCTAAACTTAGTGTTATTCCTTTTGTATTCTGAGACTTGAAGAACATTAGTGCTCTAATACCATTAAATCCTACTACAGTAACTATCTCTCTATTATTCTCTCACTTCAACAATAAAGCAAACCTTATACTTTCTTTCGTACTTTTTTTGATATTAAGAAAAGATACAAAGCAAATTAGCCCATGGGACAGATTCTACCCCATCGTTATGTCATGTTTTACTGAGACTCAGGCTCAGTAAATACGGTGTATACCCCATTTTTGCGTGACCTGTGAATTTAAAAGTTTTCAACAGTTTTAAGTTGTTGGGCAGGGATCAGAAGATGAACATTTTGTAACATTTATAAATGACATGAAATTCAAATTTCAATGTACGTAAGTACAGTTTCACTGGAACACAGTCACGCTTATTCACTGACATATACCCTATGGCTTCTTTACTCTCAACTGCACTGATGAGCAGTTGTGACATGGACTATATGGCCCACAAAGCCCTAAAATATTTACCATCTATCCCTTTACAAAGTTTGTGTTACAAGTTCTGCTCTGCAATGACTAGTCTCCTGTTTGAATGCTTCCAATTTAAAATTTAAACAGCTGTTTTATCACGAAGTCTATCAATTCTCTACCCTATTCACTTCCAGCCAGCTGTAAGCACTACATAACAAAGTGCTTCCATGATCCATTTTACAAGGAATCCATTGTCTCCTAATATTTTAAGTAAAAAGGGCAGTTTCACATAATACCCACTGGATCAGGAAGGGTGTATACCTTGTTGAGGAACATTTTCTATTGTTTTATCAACAACATTTCAACAGATTAAATCAACTTGAAAGCGCTTTGGAACTTATCTGGTACATGTCTTTAAACCTAGCACTCTGGGAGGCTGAGGCAGGAGGATAACAAACTCAAGGGCAGCCTGGGCTACTTAGACTCTTACTAAGTCCCTGTATCAAAACAAAAACTAAAAAGTTGCTGGGGATGTAACTCAGTGTGAATGCCTTGGGTTCAAACCTAGTACTGCTAAACCAACCGAACAATCAACCAACCAATAGCTCATTTCCTATACATACTTATTAAAGTAATAATAAGGCTACCATGGAAATATCCCCAGGACATTTAAGACTATAATCAAGGGAGACAGAGATGTATTTTCTTCACAAAAAATGATGTATGGCTGGGTGTGGTGGCGCGTGCCTGTAATCACAGCACTCATGAGGCTGAGGTAGGAGGATCCCTGTGAGTTTGAGGCCAGCTTGGGCTACACAGTAAGACCCTATCTCAAAAAATAAATAAATAAATATGTTCAAAGAACACTTCATAAGTACAAGTATCATCAATTTTACCAGTATCTGGAAACGAACATATTATCTGTTAGCATTTGCTAATTGTTTCTTCTCTCAGAATAACTTGTGAAAATATAATCATGTACAAAAAGATGAGCCAGGTGTAGTGGCGCACATCTATAATCCCAGCACTCGGGAGGCTGAGGCAAGAGGACTGTTGCAAGTTTGAGGTCAGCCAGGGCTACAAAATGAGGTCAAGGTCAGGCTGAACTGCATAGCAAGACCCTGTCTTAAAAAAGACACACACACAAAAAACCTAGAAAACAAAAAAAGTTGCTAGTACAACTTGCTAAGAAAAACAAAGTGAGAAATTCAAGGCATGCTTGCACATAAATACCATTACACGGCTTGTAAAAATATAGTGCTAGCTAGAAAACAAAAGCAAAATTCTCCTTCTGAATTATAGGCCAAATTGTTCCAGATCTATGCCCCTCATTCAATCTGGCTCAGAGACTATGACTTTTTTTAAAAATTCAGATCAGTCAGATTTTCATAATGATTTAGTCAAATACAGAATGTTAATGTATAGCTAATTCAATTTAATGTATGGCTAATTCAATTTAATGTATAGCTAATTCAATTTAATATTATGTTAAAAATAAACCCATATCTTTCAATAAAGATAATATTCTTTTAGCACCTTTGTAGATGACAAGTCTAAAAGTTAAAAGATGTCAGGCTCGCACATATTTTTTCCTATTCATAATCCTTCAAATTTGCTTATAACTTTTTTGTTATGAGCCTTTTTATTAAAAAAAAAAAAAAATTGAGCCTACCTATAATGTCTATCCCATTTGTAGTTGTCTAGTGGTTGTGCTTAGTCAGAAGAGAAAAACCCAGCCTTTATGAATCTTCAGGGGAAAAAAAAAAACAAACAGAACAAAACAATGTCTACAAAGACAGTAAGTAATGAAACTTTGTCTTCTCCTTAAATAGCAGTCACTCCTAGAGACATCAATGTCTCCTGTCTCTGCCTTAAGAGCAGTTTTCTGTACTCCCTGTTCTCCTATATCTATGAAATTCTAACCTATAAATGGTTTGCATACAAAAATCTTTCTATACTATTTTGCAAACATTTTAGATAAGTATAGTAACCTTACAAATAACTTATACATTATTTTTAAAAAATCCAATCCTAAATTGAGAGGATAAAAAATCTTTAACAGAAAAAAAAGGAAAGACACCCCCTACCCCATTTCTCCTAAGCCTTCATTTGTTCATTTAAGAAGCATTAAGTTTTTCCTATATCCCACTGCTGCCATAACCACACTAAAACTAACAGAGACACATTCTGATCAACATTTAAATGATGCACTTTATGAAAAACTTTTAGCCAAGAGAGTAGGAAAAGTTTATGAAGAGAGAGGGAGGTGAATGCTTTCCAAAGACAGACACTTTGCAAATAATGGAGAGTGGTACAAGCTTGTCATTTAACCTTAGCACTCAGAAAAATCACCCTATTTCAGAAGTCAAGAAATACCTTGACAATATTTACATGGAAGTAAAATGATAACACTTCACACGTCTCTACAATGCCTTTCACTCAAAAATAGTTCCAAATTTTATGCAGCAGCACAATCACCATCTTAAATAAGACATACATAAAATTAGGACCTGGATTTCGAACTACCTATTGCATTAACTAACTACTACATTATTAGTTAATACAATTAGCAATTGAACCACATCCATCTGAAATAAGAGTGCAAAGAAAGTCAAACCAGTAGTTCTAAAAGTTAATCTTCCCACCGTTTTGATGAAAATTTTCAAATACACAAAAAAGTTGAAAGTTAATACCCACATTCCATCACCTAGATTCTACAAGTAACATAGTTTTCTTTGTTTCACTAGACATGTATCCATCTAAACTTTCCACCAGAACTTTGTAGTTAGAGGCACTCACAGTAGACCAGATGATTGGGAATGGTATCTACTTCCACAGAAATACATTATCATAGGAATCCAGCCTAACAAAACACTATTAAGGGTTAGGGGTGTAGCTCAGTGGTACAGTGCCAGTTTATCATGGATGAGGACCTGATTTTGATCCCCAACATCACAAAAAAGCAAACCTCACTATTGATACCTTGTCTGCTGAAACAATTCCAGCACAAACACTGACTTTTGTTTTGCTTTGTTTTGTGTTTTTGAGAGAGGGTCTTATTATGTATTCTAGGCTGGCCTTGAACTCATGGTAATACTCCTGCTTCAGCCTCTTGAGTGCTGGAATTACAGGTATGCACCACCACATCCAATTACAAATGCTATTAACATCTAAAGATTATACACTTTAGTATGGAACTGAATATGTTTTCATCTGAAATGCTCTTCTTTCCAAGTGCTAAAAATGTACTGTCTGCCTCATAAGGAAGTTAAAGGATTTCATTTTCAAATTAGCAAAAGTAAAGTTTGTTTTAATTCTATAGTATATTTATTCTACATGAGAGATCAACATTTGGGTCTTAATAAGTTTTCTCAGCTTGCAACTCATGCTTGTTGGTAAAGCAGAGTCAACAGTAAAAACCCAACATCAGTACCAGAAATATCTGCACCAGTGGTTCTCAACTGGAAATAACTTTGCGTGCCCCTCATCAGGGTCCTCATCAAAGTCTGGAAACACTTCTGATAGCTACAGCTTGAAGCAGGAAGAGGGTTAGCAAGGTGCTAGCCTCTAGAGGACAGATCTCACAATGTACAGCACAGACCCACTACAGAGATTTGGCCCCAAATGTCAGTACTGTCTGAGCTGAGAATACTGACCTAGAGGAATGAATAAAAAGCAAAACTCTGTCACATAGGGTAAAAAAACCACTTCAGACAGCCAGTAGCCATCTGTGGCAACAAAACCCCCAGAACCTATACTCTGGTTATTTTACACTCCGCTGTAGTCCTTCTCTCATTGTACCAGGACTGATCTGTGTAAACCAACATATGGCAGAAGTAACGCTGTGTCACTTCTGAGATCAGGTTATCAGGATTGTGGCTTCCACCCTGGACTCGCCCCTCCTATCATACACACTTCTCTCAGATCACTCAAGACAGAAGGAAACCAACTACTACGTTGAGGACACTGACAGTGATGGTGGGGGGCATGCAGAAGGAGCTCAACACCTTATGAGAAAATGAAATCTGCCAACAGCCAGTGGGGGAACCTGGAAAAAGACCCTCCAGCCCACTCAAGCTTTGACTCTGCTGCAGCCCCTGCCAATGGTTTGACAGCCACTTCCTGAGACTCTAAAACAAAACCCAGCCAAGCCATTCCCAGACTCCTGAATCAGGAACTGGAAGACAGTAATTGTTTGCTGTTTAGAGCTACTAAGCTTTAGGGTGACTGTCCCACAGCAATAGGTAAAATAGTAGCTTTATAAACTCTTTTTTCAGTTCAATTTTGTTCTACTTGTAAATAAATCTCCTAGTTTCAACAAGACAACTCTGTAAATTTCCAAAATGGGGGTGTGGGAGGGTGTTTGTTCAGTTCCTCCAACCTGAGAGCTGGCTAATGCTTTCCTATTCCTAACCACTGAGGACTGAGACATTCAGAACTGAATAGGGTAATTTAGACCTGTATCAGTTACAATAAAAGGCACAGAATTTGTTTACCATCTCTAATCAGAAGTTGTTATTAGGGCCAGGCATTGTGGTGCATGCCCATAATACCAGCACTCTGGAAAGATGACGTAGCAAGATTATAAGTTCAAGCCCAGCCTAAGGAACTAAGTGACTTTAGCAAGACTATCTCAAAACAAAAAATATAAAAAGGGGGATGGGATAGAGCTCAGTGCAATGGCCCTGGGTTCAACACTCAGTAAAACACACACACACACACACACACACACACACACACGTATCAGTATTAGGTAAAGGGAGTTACCACCTGGGTTTGTTTTTCTCCTATTTAAGATCCTATTAACCTAGTAGCTTAATAAGAAGTCTCTCTTTTTGGGGGGAGGGGGTATCGGGAATTGAACTCAGGACCTTGCGCTTGTCAGGGAGGTGCTTGTGCCGCTGAGCTATATCCCTGGCCAAGAGGTCTCTTCTACATCTAATTAATATACATTTTAAAATAACATGCAAGGTGTGGTGCACACCTGTAACCCCAGGTAGTTGGGAGGCTGAAAAAGGAGGATCTTGAGTTCAATCTTACAGCAAGCCCTGTTTCAAAATAAAATTTAAAAAGGGTTGGGGATATAGCTCAATGGTAAAGTACTTTCCTAGCATGTATAAGGCCCTGGGTTCAACCTTCAGTACACAAACAAACAAGTAATATGATTACACCACCATTCTAAAAACTCAAGATTTTTTTACCTTAATTTCTTTGTTAAATAATAATGCATTTCACAAAAGTTAAAATTATGTTTTAAAATTTCAGAAAAAGCTCACTCTTTGGTCCACTGCCCAAAGACATCTTTGCTCTTGCTTCCCCGTCTTTCCTGGGTAGAGGTGGTACCTTCATAACCGTCAGATTTCTGAACCTGATAGTAAACATGACTCAAAGAAGGGCAATTCAGAGAAATTGCTTACTTCAATTCCAAAAGTATTCCTGTATGTTAGGGCATGAATAGAGGAGTTTCGTTTTTTAGTTTCATTCAGGGGGCCCATAAATGAAAGCAGCAATTGCTCCAATTTTCAAGCTCATCAATGTGACTACTACAATCAGGTCTACTTTGTCAACATCACAATCTTCCAGGTGGGGGGGAGTCTGCTTCTGAGCTGGGGGCTGGGCCTTGAGCAGTCTACCCATCTTTTATTTTTACCTGTTCTTTGAGTTACAGTGATTCACCTTCAGGTGAATTAAGAGTGCACATTCTGAGCCTGGAATCTCTAAACAATGTCTTTCTGCTGCCTTTCCATATGAAATATATCTTTATGTACAATTCACGATAAGAGAGCAACCTGTTTCCTCTCAAACGCAAATGTAGCCCCTCACATTTAGTGTGGTTAACAATGAATACCAGGCATATTTCCATCTAAGACTTTTCTTCATGTCTCCTTCACCCTCACCACCAATGCAGAATGCAAAAATACTGCCAGGATGTGTTTACTTAGCGATCTCTTTTCATTTGTTTTCCCTTTTAATCTTTAGGCATGTATTTTTTTTCAGCTTAGAAACCTTTTATCTGGGGCTGGGGATTTAGCTCAGCGGCAAAGCGCCTGCCTGGCAAGTGCAAGGTCGTGAGTTCGGTTCCCGGTACCCGAGAAAAACCAAAAATTAATAAATAAATAAATAATACTACAATTATATTTTAAGCTTCTCCACTATTCCCAACTATTGAATTTTTGGACAGCCATCTTTCTCTCCCATGACTTACTGCTTTTATTTCAAGTGATTATATATTCTTGCATTCTGATGAAGATTTGCAAAAATATTCTCCTGGTTCCCACTGGCAATCATCTTCAAAGATTTGTTCTTTCTCTGAACTTTCCAAACAATGTTCCGTTTCCCTTGTTCTGTAGAATGTATTCAAAGGCCTCTTCTTTGCCAACAGAAAGGGCGCACAGACTACCTTTGGTCCTATTCTCTACTCCTATGGATACGGGTAACATGTTCTTCTCAGATCTACAACTGGCCAAGAGAAGAGCCTCTAACCTAATTCCCAGTGCTCCCAGAGGGCTTTCATCCCATACAAGAATGCCAGACTGAGAAAGGATCTCCTCCCAACCCTCAGTACCTGATTCTGGCTTTATTCCAGGAATCCTCAATAAATGGAATATAGTATACAAAACACTACAATCTCCAGAATGTATTCAAAAGGGGCCTTTTTCTTTTCTGACCATGCTTTATTCTTAAAGACTGTATTTCCCAGGACTCAATACCCTGTGTCTGCCTCTTATACACAAACACAAATACACATGAAACATTAAATTTCCCTATCCAAGTGCATTCTGGGAGACACAGCCTTCAAACAGAAAACAAAAGACACAGACCAGGAAGTGAGGACAGAACAACATTCCTTTTTGTTTGTTTGTTTATACCCGGAATCAAACTCAGGACCTCTTGCTTGCCAGGCAGGCACTGTGCTACTGAGCTATATCCCCAGCCCAAAAATTTTATTTTTTTTTCAGGGCTAGGGATCAAACCCAGGGCCTCGTATATGCTAGGTAAGCAGCTCTACCACTGAGCCACAACCCCCGCATGAACAACATTCTGCCAAAAGTGCAGCTCACCCGATTCCCTGACTGAGCAGGCATTGCATTTCAGAAGGCTGCCCATGGAAAAGGACACATAGTCTCGCAGCATTAGGGCAGGCTCAGTGCTGCTAACATCAGCTCCTAATTGCATTCCCAAGCATAATCTATCAGCCTTGTACTGTAGCTTGAGGAAATTTTGGCAATAGGCCAACTACTTTTTGGGTTCTGATTATGTGGTTCTGATTTTATTTTTGGGTTCTGATTATGGACAAATGTTGAACATTTTTCATAAATATTCTAGTGAGCACTTAAGACTGCTTATCAGATGCTTTTTAAAATTCAAGTCACGGTGGTAGAAGTAGGTGGTGACTGAAAAATCGCAGATCTCATGGTCCAAGGGTCCTCAGAAGTGCTTCAGTCCAACCTTCTCAACTCTACCGTAACAGTAGTCCTCAGGCCAATCCCTCCAGTGATCAAAAATCTGATAAAATGATTCATTTTATTTTTACAGTTATAAAAAAAGTTACATTTTATACTAAGGTAATGTTTGAAACTGTACTTTCAACCCCTAGTCCTAGTCCCAAAAATTTTAACATTTCTTTCAAGAATGATACTTTTTTTTTTTTTTTTTTTTTTTTTTTTTGTTTTTCTCCGGTACCGGGAACCGAACTCATGACCTTGCGCCTGCCAGGCACGCGCTTTTGCCACTGAGCTAAATCCCCAGCCCAAGAATGATACTCTTTCAAGAGATAGACCTTCAAATACAATAGCACCATATCCAACAGTATCATATCTACTTCCCAAGAATTCTTTTACACTTGTTCCCTAAGGATATACCAACAAAACTCTGAATAAATCTATATAAGCAAGCTATGCTAGTTATTCAATATTCTCCAATGAATACTACCAATTGCAGCAATGGTAAATACATTCTTGGTCAGGATTCCTATTTACAGAATAGAAAACAGAATATCCCCAACCTAGCACATATATTCTTTTCCTCAGCTTCAGTAACCCCTGATTAATGACCTCCACTTGCAAAGGAGGCTACTTACCTTAACCATGAAATAATGAATGCTATTGATCCAACAAGCTACTGCTATAGAGTGTTATTGATCACCCAATCTTTGGTTAAAATGGTCCTCATTTAGCAATTTCACTGTCACAAACACCTGCAGCAAAGCATACTCATAATTAAAGAGTTTGGGGAAGTTAAAGTGAGAGGTGATGGACAGAAATCTCAGCTTTCTCCCATTTATTCTTGCTTCTGAGCTATTGTTTGTGTCAGAAGGGATATTGATTTTCTATAAAAATAAGAAAACAAGAAGCACCAAGAGGCCTCAGAAGGTCAGCTTGGGCTGGAAAAGGAGGGGGAGGTTTAGCACTCTATCTCTGTCACTTGCCTTCCAAGAGAAGGGAGTATTTTCTTTTCTGTGAGAACAGCCTCTAATATATCACTGTGGGAAGGCTTCTGAATGTGACTTCAGGCCATCACCTAACCAATTCATTTATATAAGAAAAAGAAGCTAAGCAGTATTAAAGGAGAACAAACAAATGATGTGTTAGTGAAGAACAGAGCAAAAAGAGACAATGGTCATCTAATTAATAGCTGCTATACAGACAGTTTAATTAAAAAATCTGCAGAAAGTAATTGTACAAGTGTTGCCCCATTTTAAAGTATCCACAAAAACACACACAAGGAAAAAATTAAAATAATTGTTCGATTTTTAGGCAGACACTTAAAAAGAGCTATACACTATAATCATTTTCCTCAGAACTTGTAAGGGATTGGTTAGTACAGAACTGAAGAAAGAACAGAAAGAAAAAAGCACACAAAAAATACCAGTTAATCTTTCAAGTACTTACTTGTCTAGTCAGCAAAAAAGGGATTTAAGGAAACTAGAAATAAAGCTGATTGAGACATACTTTCTCAAACCTAAAATATCTTTACACGCTTTTTAAAACTAACTATCTAGGGCTGGGAGTGGTGGCCCATGCCTGTAATCCCAGCACTCAGGAGGCTGAGGCAGGAGGATCTTTGTGAGTTCGAGACCAGCCTGGACTACAAAGTGAGCTCAAGGCCAGCCTGAACTGCATAGCAAGACCCTGTCTCAAAACGACAAAAAATAAATAAATAAATAAATAAATAAAAATAAAAATAAAACTATCTACTGATTAGGTCAATTTAAGTTTAATGATCAACTTCACTGTAATTTTAGAAAGTGGATCATGACTCTGATAACCCTCAATACCACTAATAAAAATACAACTCTACACTTTGGTCTGCCTATAAAGAAACTATAGCATATTTAAGCAGATGTATTAAATAGTAAACAAGAGGATTCCTCAAAGTATTTCCTCTAATGTAGGGGAAAAAAATTGACAGAATCAACTCACCAAGATGGAATAATATCCAAATCATACCCTATTAGCTACTTATACTCTAATGCTAGCCTTTTAGATAAGGTATGCTTAATAACTGAAGGAAGGACTGGGGGTTAGCTCAGTGGTACACCACTTGCCTAGCATGCACAAGGCCCTGAGTTCAATCCCTAGCATTTGCAATATATAAAAATGAATCATAATTGAGGGCAGCTTGAAAATTAAAAGATATTAGTTCCACTTTACTGTTGAAGAGAGTCTGGACATAATATGAAGTCAAATAAGAATCATCCCTCTTTGCCCACAGAAGAGATCAGGCAGAAAAAAACAAAGCATTTCTGTTTGTAACTACACATAAAGGAAGACAAGTCAAGGGCAATTTAGGACTCCTGAATAATTAGATTTTAAAGATTTTTTTTTTCTCATTTTCTGTCTGCTCTTACTCCGTCCACTATTCCATCATAGCTACAGACACTAGTACCATATTACTCAAGGAACTCTGAGTTACAGGCCAGGGAAATAGACCAAACTGGAAAAAGAGGTCTCCTTAACTTAAAAAGGAAAGAAATTCAGAAGAACTCCTGTCTACTTCAATTTCTCCATGCTCTAAGATAACTAGAATTTATATTACAACCACTTCACTATAATAGAAGGTCTGGGATAAGGAAAAGAGAAACTAAAGCATCTCACTGCTAGACCACTGGCTCTGCATTTGCAGAGGTATCTTAGAGAAGACAGTTAACAGTCTCTAACACACACAATTATTTCACAGCTTAACAAAAAATTCTGGGAAAGAAATACACACAGTGACACAGAAATATACACAAACTATCATTCCAAATGCTTATTTTTAAAATCATCATTCTCAATCATACAATTACAAGGTATATATATTCAATATTGAAACAAACTTGAATACCTCAACAGAGGGTTTCAATATCCTGAAAGGATACAAGCTAAGCAATTCTTATTTGATTAAAAATAGTATAAGGAAAAAGATACCTTTATAATCCAAAAATATATAAATAAATTGAATAAATCAGCCTTAGAAGGAATAAGCTTAGAGGAAAACTAGGAAAGCCAAATTGTAACTATAAAACAGACTTGCAAATACAAAGTTAGTAAGAAAGCTGTGCTAAAAACCATCCATAAAGGTAGTGACACAGGGACCTACACAGCTTGTCCTGTTAGTGACACAGCCTCCCCTCTGAGTATCTAAGATTTATGTCTCTGTTTTTAAGACAAACTTCTGAAGAAGCAAAGTCCTAAGAAGGGTCATATGCTCTACAGTTGTAAATGTTAAAATAAAACAGAAAAAGGACCATGGAAAAGACAAACACAAAGGACAGCAGAACATGGTGAATTATGAGCTGTGATGTTAGGTTTGCGTCTCAGTTTGGGCACTGGGTGACCTCGGTCAAATTATCTAAACTCTCTTCAACCTGTTTCCTCTTCTATGAAATACAAATAGTAAAATTCTACCATACAGCAGAACTGTGAACATTAAAAAGTATCCAGTAAATGTGCAGTATAGTGTTTAACAGATGCCAACCAATGTTAATTAACAATAGTAGAGTACACAACCCACCTAGGGGTTACCCTTATGGGACATTCAGGTTGATTCCATGAAGAAGGGTAAGAATACTGATGAGATGCTAAATATCCTGCAGTGCACACAAAGAACAATCTCACCCAAAATACCAACAGGATCCTCACTGAGAAAGTGATATTAAAGATTAATACCAATAATATTAAAGTAAAAAAGTTGGAGAGTATCAATGCTCCTGTGAATGAGACAGAAAAATTAAGTTATCAAAAGCTACACTGAAAAAAAAAAAAAAAAAGCTACACTGACAATTGAAACATCTATCCATTAAGAGACAAGTTTCTCTGGCCTGATCATATTTGGTGTAAGATTAATGACACCTGGCACTGTTATTTTCAAAGTCCAACAATGTATTCAGGTAACCTGAATGTCTGTCCCTAAAAAGTATACTCATATAGTCACACAGAAGTAGCAGAGAATAGAAGTATAGCCCCAGATACCTAAACCCACCATTCTTAAAGTGTGGCTTACCAGGAACATTTATAAACTGCATTTGTCTGGCTCCTACACATTTCCTTTCTCATATATACTATGTTCACCAGCCTCTGCTAAGACCCTTGTTCTGAGGAACAATATATGTTTGTGGACTATATGGTATAAACAGCAGCAAATTGTTTTTAACTTCTTGGTTATGCATTTGAGATGTATAATTTTTAGACTCAAACTGTTTCTATTACACATAATAGGAGACCTTCTTGAAAAGGAGACCTTCTTGAAAAAGGAAACAGAATCATAAATGCTACTTTAAAAACTAGAGCTCAACTTCTGATTAATTAAAGGAAGGCTACGAAGTCAATACCAGAGTGGCTGGTCTGGAAAAAAGTGGAACTCATCAAGAGACTGCACTTGTACTCAGGGTAAAATTAATTAGGAAAATCTCTGACTTAGCGAGGGAGATCTCACCATTCTGACATGTTCTCATCAGAGCCCTGTTTTTGTTCATCTGTTTCACATTCCATTCTTTCTTTCCTTCCCGTTTTGCTTAGGAAAGTCCTATTTTCTGCCGATTCACACAACCCATGGCCTGATGAGGTCCAGGGAGTATTTTCTTTCCAGCGAGACAGACGCTGCTTCTTAGCAGACTTAAACCTGCAGCCTCGCTCATAGCTCCAATCTGACACCTTCAGCTTCTGCTGAAGGCTGGCAGCCACCTCTGAAGTCACTCGCTTCACCTTCCGCCGGCGCCTGAGTGGTCGACAAGGTGCATTTTCAGTAAAGGAGTCAGATTCATGCCAAGAATGCTGCTTACTCTTAACAATGGCATTGAGAGCTGGGTGCTGTTTGGCTACCATTGTGTCATCAGAGTCACTAAAATTGGTGACTGGGGCAACTTCTCGACAATCCTTAATAGCTTCATCCAGACTGGACTCAGAGGCCTCGCTGTAGCAGCAGGTGTGCTCTGCCAGGTGAGTAAAGTCAGACCGGCGCTTCCGACCTCGGCGTTTCCGAAGCTGCCGTCTCTGCTGGCGAGGGCTCAGGGCCATCTCTTCCCACAGCTCACCAAGCTTATTCTGCTCAGATGTCTGCTCCAAGGCTGAGGCTAAGTCATGCACCAGCTCATCCATGAGGGCCACATCTGCCAAGAAAAGGTTCAAAAATTTAAAAAAATAAAGCCTGAGTAGGATCTGTTGTTTTCAAATAATTTTATAAAATAGATTAAGGAGAGTCTTGCCCATGTATAGAAAATAAAGATGCTTTGCAACTGGATACACCTAAGACTATGTTCCTATCATCCATGCTCCCTTAAGCCACTAAAAAAATAGGTATTTGACCCCTATTACATGCCTGATACCAACATGTTAAGCACAAAAACTCAACTACTCACAAGATAACTGAGATACTAGCAAAAACAAACAAACTCTGGAATAAATCTTTTCCCAATTAAACTTACTATTGAATTAAAAGGTGATGAGACCCCAAAATCGTCAGAGGAACAGAAAAACACACAATTTTAAACCCATGGCAGAGTTGGGAGCACACAGGGTGCAATCCAGTAGCACCACGGTACTGGCATTGGAGTCTGGGTCACTGCTCAGAATGCATGTGGCAGGGAACAGAAAGACCTAAGTAACACAAATAAGGAAGACTGCTCTCAGTTTAAGAGATCCAAGAATCTGTGGTGATGGGGGTGTACCGACTGCCATCTGGAAGCTACTAGATACAGAACCTTACCTGATCATCCTAATTATGTGCTTCAGTGCTGCACAATCCCACCACATACATACACACACAAACACATACACACAACACAACTGAAGCCGAAATGATGGGGATGGGGTGGAAACTAAGGTTTCTAGCTAACTGCTTTTCAAAATTTCCTGTTTTTCTATTTACTCATGAAACCATCACACTTCAGAGGCAAACCTTTCAAGGGATAGGAGTAGTAGAAGCAATTTTTAAAATTTCCTTTTAAAAAGAAATGTAATCTGTGCAACACCTAATAAAGTACATAACAAGTTAGCACTTTCTGGCTAGCCCAAAGTAGTTCAAGACCATAATTAGAACTCAAAACCCTCAAAACCCTATGTAGCTTGCCACTCTCAGATCATATTTTTGTTCATGCAATTTACATTTTGCAAAGGGCTTTCAAAAATCTGTTCTTACACCGACTCCACGCCAATGAATTCAAAAGCAGGAAAAGTCTGGCTTATGTGACATATCTATGGAGACACCAAGTTCCAGAATGACCACCCAAGCAAAACTTCCAAGTGTCAAAAGCCACATAAATTAAAAGATCATGCCTCTTTAATACGCAGTTTAAGACTCCTGCTGGGGTGAGTACTCTTCCTATGACCAAAACAGATACAGAACTGGAAGTAGCATGTACAAATCAAGTAACGTTGTTTTAAAACTCGGGTAGAATTGCACAAACTGTCACGTGGAAAGAAATTTTTAAACAACTTGTGATCGAATACTTGTGCAGAATCCTTTTCCTGCCTCAACGACTGCAATTCAAACACAGTCAACGTAAGAGCCCTGTGACTCCCGCACTGGCAGTTTCGCTCAGATGAACACCCCAAGACTACCCAGGGTCTAGGCACGGGCCGGGGAGGGTTAAGACTCTGAGTCACGACAGGAAGTGGTAGACAGCAAAGGAGAGGCCAGGAGTAAGGTGGGAGCTGTGGAAGGTTGGGAGGCAGGAGGCAACTTCGAATTTGGGCTCACCCAAAGCCGTAGGGTCTGCCCTTCTAAGTCGGAAACCGCTAAAAAGCAAGCGGACTCTCTGCGATCGAGGCTCGCAACATGGCCACATATGTGGGGGGAAAAACCCCCCAAAAAACGTGTTTCGAAGGACTTCCCGCCATCCCCGGCCAGTCCCAGAGACAGCAATCCCTCCTCATGCTGTCGCCCGCCGAAAAGAGAAAGAAGGGAGCTGAGGAGCGGACGGTCGCCCCGGGGGTGAACCGACCCTCATTCCGGGATGGGGGCAACAGGCCCTGCAAAACAAGGCCCGCCGCTCTCGCTCCTCCCGCCGGCCGCCACAGCCCCTCGGAACCCTTAGCCGCCCAGCCGCAGACCGGAGTGCGGGTCCCCTCTGGCAGTGGCGGACCCCGACCCTCTCAACCCGCTCCGCCCCTCACCAGCTGCCGCAGCCACCTCCAACTGGCGCCGCTTTTGGGGCCCAGTCTCCCCGCCGGGGGGTGCGGTTCTCTGTCTGACTTCATTTCCGGTGTGGGCCGGAGGGGCGGGGCGGTGGTTGAGTGGGTGGGTCTGGCTGAGAGAGAGCCCGCCCAGAGCCAGAGCTTCCGGCCGGGCTCAGCAGCTTCCGCCCCGGGTCGTGCCCGCTTCCGCCACATGGTAGGTGGGGCTACTGGAGAGCTGAGCAGTAGGACGGGAGGCAAGGAAAGGAGCCCAGTTGCGAGCAAGAGTCATCGTGGCTCAGGTGTTGAATGGAGTAGACCCCGCAGGCTAGCCTCATCTCCCTAGTGGGCGTCAGAAAGTTGGGCGCTGAAGATTTATTAGGTTGAAGAGAAGTGGATCTTGATTTTTACCCGTAAGGGTTGGCATAACTTTGAATGGGAACCGTTTTGCATTAAGTTACTCAGAGCATTAAAAATATACTTGCCTTGAACAATAAAGCAAGTAAAGTAGTATTGGATTATAGCTCAAGTATAACAAAAATTCATGATCCCATACTAATGTAAGGGAGTGGCAAAGTTAATAAGTGGGGAGGAGATAAATTTCCCACAGAAAACTCCTAATTTGTGTATACTGCATCCACGAGCAACTCCCAACTCCTTGTGTGACTTCCTTCCAATGGGTACAGTATGCAAAGGGGGCAAAATGAGTGACTTTATGGTGGACAAACCTGACAGGCACTATCTCAGCCTGATGATCAAGGTTAGCATCAACAGTGATGCATCATGTGGAGTGTGTGCACTTGATAAACAGTGAATGGCACTTTATAGTACTTTCCTTCCAAAACTCACAACTCTAGTCTAACTGACACAGAGACCACCATCGGTGCAGAGGAAAAAACAAGTCCTGGGCCTTTAACTTGCTACTCATTAAAAGCATAATTTGTGTTTTCTTCTGAGGCAGTATGGGACTTAAAAAAAAAATGACCACTTGGACCTATAGATGTCCAGTAGGTAACAAAAATCAGAACAAAGCTTGACTTCCTCTTCTTCCTCCTCCTCTTCCTCCTCCTCCTTCTTTGATAGCCTTTGTTACCTTAAAACTTTGAGTCAGATACCATCTCAACTCTGCATACAAGCATGCTAATCATTTAGGGAGTATATGTCTGCCTAAAACTTGGCAAAATGGGGTTGATTAGCCCTGAATTTACATAGTGTCATCCCCCTTTAAGACTGAAGATACAAAGATAAGTAATTTACAGAGACATTCAACTACACCAGAAGTCTTCACAGTCCTGGCACTAAACTGAAGGTCACCTTGGATTCCAGCAGAACCTCACAAGATTGAGATTTCCCCATGCAAAAATATCTTTTGGGAACCAAATTGTCCTGCATGTCACAAAGATTCCTTCAGATCTATGGAAACTCAAACTGGAACCTGACCCATTTCACCTAATCCTTAAACGTTGTGTTCTCTTTTGTGAGTGGGCCAGTGTGAACCTCTTCATCAGAGTGTGCTCCCTCCAGCTATTCAAACTGGAGTACTTTCCCATTTGCTCTTACTTTATTTGTTAGGGGATCAGCTTGCTCTTTGTCAAAGCTGTTCTCCTTTTTATTTTCTCTTTTAATTAAACTCTTTTCCTGTAAATTTGTGCTATAGCTTTAATTTCCATTATCACTAAAGCTAGGACCCACCCTAACTGCTGACATAATCATAAGAAAACAAACCCCAGTTGAGGAACATCATACAGAATGCCTGACCAGAATACTTCAAAATTATGAAGCTCATGAAAGACAAGGAAAATTTCCAGGAATGGTGGTGCATGCCTGTAATCCCAACACTCAGGAGGCTGAGGCAGGAGGATCACAGAGAGTTCCAGGCCAGCCTGGGCTAAAAAATGAGTTCAAGGCCAGGCTGGACTACATAACTGAACCCTGTCAAAAAAAGAAGAAAGAAAGACAAGGAAAAGTCTAAGAGTCTAAGAAATTGTCACAGCCAAGAGAAGCCTAAGGACACATGGCAACTAAACAGAGTGTAATTGTCTTATTACTTTTCTCTCATTGCTGAGACAAAATACCTGACACCCAGAAATCAGGAAGGACAGGTTGATTTACCTTACAGTTCGTGGGGATTTCGGTCCACATTTGGCTGGCTCCAAGGCAGAGTGGCACATGGCACATGGCAACTGTTCATGGTAGTGGAAAACAGCAAAAGCAGCAAGAGCACAAGGACTGGAGCAGCAGCAAGCAACCTCTTTCCCTCCCTGACATTGTATGCAAACTATCCGCCCCAGGGCAGGTGTAGCACTCACACCCATAATTCTAGCATTGGACTATGGATCAATCAAAAATCTCAAAGCCTGCCCCATGATTACATGAGGCTTTGGGGGGACATAGAGACACAAACCATAACAGTGATATACTGGATGGAATATTGGAATAGAAAATGCTCATTAGGAAAAAATAAAACATAGATAAAGGATGAAGTTGAGTTAATGATAAAGTATTAATATTGGTTAATTGTGACAAGGTGCTACCCTAACATAAGATGACAATAAGGGAAAGGGCGTAGGTTATGTGGAGATTGTAGAATCTTCATAATTTTTTTCTGTAGTGCTAGAGACCAAACTCAGAGTCCTTAGCACATGCTAAACAAGAACTCTATGCCTGAGCAACACTCCCAACTCAGAATCTTCATAATTTTTCTACAAACCTGAAACTATTCTAAAATTAAAAAGTTATTTGTAAACATGCATATGGCTTTTGGCTCAGAAGTTTTCCTAAAAATTTTAGTCTAAGAAAGACTTGGAAATGGATGCAAATATCTTAAATGCAGGTAAATTTATTTCTGCAGCATTGCTGAGGAGTGAAGAGACTTGAAAAATCCAGAACTGCTACTAAATGAGTTAATTAAGTTATGATCTATTTCTGCGATGGAATACCTTATGGCCTTATAGAACTGTTGTTATGGAAAGATATTTAATGACATAAAGTTACTGATTTATGATAAGCTATATTTCTGTATGGCTGTTATATTTAGTAAAAATGTGCTCAAAATGTAGTTTGAATATATTCATATATAAAAAATTAAAACTGTATTTGCATAAGAATATGACCAGAACAGTACACTATACAACATCCAAAATAGTTCTATTAAATGCCTACATTTCTGCCCTGTTGCTTTTATGAATTTTTAGGATTTCATGTAGGTGAAATTTACTGTATGAAGTAAAGAGAGGAGACAAAGATAACTCAGGTTTCGTGCCAGAGAGATTGAAAGACTGATCAGTGCTATCAGCACAGCTAGAGCAATCAAGACAAACTCAAGAGGAGTAGCTGGATCTAGTTGTATATGCCTCCGATCCCAGCACTGGATCAGATCTGGAAGGCTGAGGCAGGGGAATTGTAAGTTTGAGCTCAGTCTGAGCACTTAAGTGACTTAGCCCTGGGTACAGTCTCAAGAATGAGAAGGTTGGGAGAGAGGAGAGGACGAGGGAGGGGAGAGGTGGGAAGGGGTTTGATGGGAAGGTGATCACTTCTATTTTCTATTTTGGGTGTGCTGAATTTTGTTATTCCCACAGGACAGAAATATCCAACAGGTGTCCACAGCTGTAACCCCTCTTTTCTGCTTAAAACTCTTCAGCACAAATCGCATCAGTTCCTGTAATATCGGTTGCCTGCACTGGCACTGAAAGCTCCCAGATTTCTCAAAATCTTTTATTTTCTGCTTCTGCTAATGTCTCCATTTATATCCACACCCAGCATTTCCAACTTAGGATGTCAAAATAAAGCTTAGTTTCTTCCATAGTCCCTGTCAAATCTGCCCCTTTTCTACTCTTGCCTGTTTGGCAAACATCACCATAACTATGCACTCATCCAGGTGAAAAGCTTCAAAATAATGTTCAATTCTTGATTCTCTTTATATCCCTTTATTTAGTTAAATAGTAAACCTCAGTAATTCCATGCCTGCAGGATTCTAGACCCTTTCTCCCTCTTTCATTTTCATTTGCCATTTACCTCATCTGGGCAGGTGCCATCTTACTGGTCTTCCCACTTTTGGTATCTTCCCAGAAAAGCCATTCTCTACCCTGGTGCAACAGTTAGTCTCCTAAAATATAATTTGGATCATGTCACTTTAGCAATCTTTCACTTCTTCCTGTTTGCTGCTTGACACACCATACTATTTGCTCATTCTCAAAGCTGGAATTTGGGATGATTTAAAGGCTCAATGGCAAGGTCACTTCTATGAAGATTTCCCTTTGCTTGCCCTCTCCTTTGGCTCCTCTTTCTCAGTTCTTGCCAGAATCTTCATTACAGCATTTTCTTCATTCATCTTTGAATTAGAGGCAATTAAGTAGATGTTTGCCTGCCCAACTAAATCATTCACCCAACAAATATTTCCTGAGAACCCACAACATACTTGGCTTCATGATAAATAGATTAAAAATTAAATAAATACTTGTTCACTAGAAGCTAAGTTAGGAAAATTAGAAGTACTTGCCTCAGTCATATATACATATAGATATAGATACAGATATTAATATAGATAGATATATAGATTTGTTTTTGAAATAGGGTCTCACTATGCAGTTCAGGGTAGGCTCGATCTCACTGTGTAATAGTCCTGGCTGGCCTCAAACTTGAAGCCACCCTCCTCCCAAGTGCTAGGATTACAGTCCTGGCACAGTCATTTCTTTTAATGTTACTGAGGATATAATGCAGGGCATTGCAAATGCTAGGCAAGCCCTCCACCACTAAGCTACATTCCTAGACTTTTTTT